>NC_133147.1:34674841-34995496 GCF_048418815.1 Hemitrygon akajei
CCTAATTCTGCTCCTTTATCTCACAGTCATGGTCTTATCTTGTTAAGCAACCTCATAAGTGGCACCTTGTCAAAGGCCTTCTGAAAATCCAAACAAACAACTTCCATTGACTCTTCTTTGTCTGTCCTGCCTGTTATTTCCTCAAAGAATTGCAGCCAATTTGTCAGGCAAGGTTTTCCCTAGAGGAAATGATACTGACTTCAGCCCCATTTTAATCATGTGCCTCCAAGTACCCCGAAACCATGTCCTTAACAATCGACTCCAACATCTTCCCAATCGCTGAGGTCAGACTAATTAGCCGATAATTTCCTTTAACACACACAAAATGCTGGTGGAATGCAGCAGGCCAGGCAGCATCTTAGGAAGAAGTACAGTCGATGTTTCGGGCTGAGACCCTTCGTCAGGACTAACTGAAAGAAAAGATAGATTGGAAAGTGGGAGGGGGAGGGAGAAATTGGAAATGATAGGAGAAGACAGAAGGGGTGGGATGAAGCTAAGAGCTGGAAAGGTGATTGCAAAAAGGATACAGAGCTGGAGAAGGGAAAGGATCATGGGACGGGAGGCCTAGGGAGAAAGAAAGGGGGAGGGGAGCACCAGAGGGAGATGGAGAACAGGCAGAGTGATGGGCAGAGTGAGAAAGAAAAGGAGGGGGGGAAATAAATAAATCAAGGATGGGGTAAGAAGGGGAGGAGGGGTATTAACAGAAGTTAGAGAAATCAATGTTCATGCCATCAGGTTGGAGGCTACCCAGCCGGTATATAAGGTGTTGTTCCTCCAACCTGAATGTGGCTTCATCTTGACAGTAGAGGAGGCCATGGATAGGCATATCAGAATGGGAATGGGACGTGGAATTAAAATGTGTGGCCACTGGGAGATCCTGCTTTCTCTGGCAGACCGAGCGTAGGTGTTCAGTGAATCGGTCTCCCAGACTGTGTCAGGTCTCACCAGTCTGTTCAGCGAAATGGTCTCCCAGCATTTTGTGCGTGTTACCTGATAGTTTATAAGTTTACTAGAGGCACAGATAGAGAAGGCTGCGGCTGTCTGTTTCACAAGAATGGAAACGTTTAATATCAGAGGGCATGTATTTAAGCTGAGAAGGGTTTGGTTCAAAGGAGATATGAGCGACCAGTTTTGTTGCACAGAGAGGGTGGGTGTCTGGAATGAGGTGGTGGTGGAGGCAGAAATGATGGATGTGTTTAAGAGCCTGTTAGTGTTTATGAGAGAGCTACTGATCGACTGACTGGGTATGCAGGAGACACCTTTACACTCAACTGTCACCTTCAACCTTTTAGATATACACAACCTCACTCACTCATATACACACACTGTAATGAACACACAAACTCACATGCTGACGGTCTCACACACACACACAGACACACACACTTTCTTTCCTACACATGCACTCACACACACTCATTCACTCAAACACTGACACACGCTCTCACATAAACATGTGCACACAACTCATACCTCTCAAGCAGGCACTATTTGCACACCCACATGCACTCACTCATACACATAAACACACAGACTCACACACTAACATGCACATACAGTCACACGTTTAAACTCAGTCGCACATACACACAGTCATACACACACTATAACACATTCACACACTGACTCAGTCACACACACACATACACACAAACACTCACTTGCACACACTCATACACATACAAACGCAGTCTCACACTCACACACACTCTCATATTCACACACAGATGCACACAGTCACATACACATACTGACATGCATACATACAGACTCACACACATACTCACACATTCACACACACTCACTCACAGACACACTCACTAGTACACCCACATACACGCACAGCCACACACACTCTCACATACACACACTCTTTCACTCACACACAAACACACGCACACACACATACACCCTCTCTGTTACACACACTCACAGAGACACACACACATACACACTCACTCACACACAAATACACACTCAAAATCTCACACGCACGAACACACACAGATATGCACACATAGATAGGCACACACTGACACACACGCACATGCATACTCTCAAAGACACACAGACATGCACACTCACACACATACAGACACACACTCACAATCTGTCATACACACAGAGTCACACTCTCTCACATACTCAGACGCACACAAACTCACACACGCATGCCCACACACACACACACATTCACACACACACAGACTCGCACACACAGACACACACAATCACACGCATACACTCACAGAGAGACTAACACACACACACACATAGGCACGCACACGCAAACTCACCTACATACACACTCACCCAGACATGCACAAATAGAGACACAAACACATACGCACACACAGTTGCCTTCAGAGAGGTCTTACCCTCTCAAACACTGTTCCCCATTAACACACACACAGACTCTCTCTTTAACTAACACACACACACACGCACACCCAGTTCCCTTTCAGAGAGGTTTAACCCTCTCAAACACTGTTTCCCAGTAACACACACACACGCAGATAATCTCTCCCTCTCGCGCGCGTACGTGTGCACACACACACACACACACACACACACACACACACACACACACACACACACACACACACACACACACACACACACACACACACACACACACACACACACACACAGCTCCGCTGTGCCTTTAACTGATGCTTGCCATTGTCGATTGGCAGCAATCTCTGTTCTCCGTGTGATCCAGCTTCACGTGTTATGATTGACAGTTGCCAGCAGTGAGAATTACTCCCTGCGTGGATTTCGGAGCAGGTTCACAGCCCTGCTGACCAGTCATTCAACAGCAGACTACCTCAGCTGCAGTACCTACGCTCCTCTCACAAGACAGAGAGGCCCCAGCGAAAGACCCAAACAGTGAAAATGGTTGTAAAACGTTGTAGGGGATTTTGATCAGCTGGGCAAGTGGGCCGACGAACAGCAAATAAATTTTGATTTGCATCTGTGTTCCATTTCGGGAAGGCAATCCAGTGACCCTGAGCGGTGTTGTAGAACAGAAGGACCCAGGGACATTTTTCCCTGAAAGTGGAGTCACAGGTTGACAGGGCAGTGAAGAAGGCGATTTCCAGAGTACAGGAGTTGGGACGTTATGTTGCCGTTGTACAAGACGTTGGTGAGGCCGCACTTGAATTGTGTTCAGTTCTGGTCACCGTGCTGTAGGAAAGACGCCACTGAGCTGGAAAGAGTGCAGAGGAGATTTACGAGGATGTTACCGGGATTCGAGGGACTGTGTCAGGAGACGGAGGGGTGACCTTACAGAGGCATATAAAACCACGAGGGGCACAGGTAGGGTGAATGTGCACAGACTTTTTCCCCAGGATTGGGTAATCAAGAACCAGAGGGCACAGGTTTAAGGTAAGAGGGGAAAGGATTTAATAGGGACACGAGGGGCAACTTTTTCCCCGAGAGGGTGGTCCGTCCATGGAACGAGAGGAAGTGGTTGAGGCAGGAACATTAACGATATTAAAGAGGCACTTGGACAGGTACATGGATGGGAAAGGTTATAGGGGCACAGATAGGAAAGGCAGATGGGACCAGCTGAGCCGAAGGGCCTGATTCTATGCTGAGTTCTGCCCATTAACCCCATTGGGAGATGGAAAGAAGTGAGACAAAATGACATCAACTTCACAGACCCTCTGCAGATTACAGATATGTTTGCTACCCTGAGGCAGATCCCCAGAGCCTGTCAATGTGCTCCTTCCGACCCTGCAGGAGGCAAGTACAGAAATTCCGGGGGTCCACACACACAGAGATATTTAAAACTTCCTTAGCGACAGGAGACGTATCAGAGGATTGAAGGACAGCCAGTGTTGTTCCACTGCTTAAGAAAGGCTGTAAACATAAACCAGAAAATTGCAGGCTGGACAGACTGCTGCCATCAGTAGTGGGTAGGTTATTGGAAGGTATTCTAAGGGACCGGATATACAAGTATTTGGATTGACATGGCCTAATTAAGGATAGTCAGCATGGCTTAATGTGTGGTAGGTCATGTCTAAACAAAATTATGGCGTTTTTCGAGGAAGTTACCAGGAAAGTGGATAGAACCACAGAACATTACAGCACAGAAACAGGCCTTTTGGCCCTTCTTGGCTGTGCCGAACCATTTTTCTGCCTCGTCCCACTGACCTGCACCTGGGCCATATCCCTCCAAACCCCTCTCATCCATGTACCTGTCCAAGTTTTTCTTAAATGTTAAAAGTGAGCCCGCATTTACCACTTCATCTGGCAGCTCATTCCACACTCCCACCACTCTCTGTGTGAAGAAGCCCCCCCCAATGTTCCCTTTAAACTTTTCCCCCTTCACCCTTAACCCATGTCCTCTGTTTTTTTTTCTCCCCTCGCCTCAGTGGAAAAAGCCTGCTTGCATTCACTCTATCTATACCCATCATAATTTTATACACCTCTATCAAATCACCCCTCATTCTCCTACGCTCCAGGGAATAAAGTCCTAACATATTCAACCTTTCTCTGTAACTTAGTTTCTCAAGTCCCAGCAACATCCTTGTAAATCTTCTCTGAGCTCTTTCAAACTTATTAATATCCTTCCTGTAATTTGGTGACCAAAATTGCATACAATACTCCAAATTCGGCCTCACCAATGCCTTGTACAACCTCACCATAACATTCCAACTCTTATACACAATACTTTGATTTATAAAGGGCAATATACCAAAAGCTCTCTTTACTACCCTATCTACCTGTGACACCAATTTTAGGGAATTTTGTATCTGTATTCCTAGATCCCTCTGTTCTATTGCACTCCTCAGTGCCCTACCATTTACCTTGTATTTTCTACCTTGTTTTTTCCTTCCAAAATGCAATACCTCACACTTGTCTGCATTAAACTCCATCTGCTATTTTTCAGCCCATTTTTCCAGCTGGTCCAGATCCCTCTGCAAGCTTTGAAAACCTTCCTCACTGTCCACTACACCTCCAATCTTTGTATCATCAGCAAATTTGCTGATCCAGTTTACCACATTATCATCCAGATCATTGATATAGATGACAAATAACAATGGACCCAGCACTGATCCCTGTGGCACACCACTAGTCACAGGCCTCCACTCAGAGAAGCTATCCTCCACTACCACTCTCTGGCTTCTCCCATTGAGCCAATGTCTAATCCAATTTACTACCTCACCATGTATACCTAGCGACTGAATCTTCCTAACTAACCTCCCATGCGAGACCTTGTCAAAGGCCTTACTGAAGTCCATGTAGACAACATCCACTGCCTTCCCTTCATCCACTTTCCTTGTAACCTCCTCGAAAAACTCTAATAGATTTGTTAAACATGACCTACAACGCACAAAGCCATGTTGACTCTCCCTAATAAGTCCCTGTCTAGCTAAATACTTGTAGATCCTATCAATACTTGTACTCCTTCCAATAATTTATCTACTACTGATGTCAAATTTACCGGCCTATAATTTCCTGGATTAGTTTTAGAACCTTTTTTAAACAATGGAACAACATGAGTCCAATCCTCTGGCACCTCACCTGTAAATACCAACATTTTAAATATTTCTGCCAGGGCCCCTGCAATTTCAAAACTAATCTCCTTCAAGGTCCGAGGGAATACCCTGTCAGGTCCTGGGGATTTATCTACTCTGATTTGCTTCAAGATAGCAAGCACCTCCTCCTCTTCAATCTGTATAGACTCCATGACCTCACTACTTTTTTGCCTTATTTCCATAGACTCCATGCCAGTTTCCTTAGTAAATACAGACACAAAAAAACCATTTAAGATCTCCCCCAGTTCTTTTGGTTCCATACATAGCCGACCACTCTGATCTTCAAGAGGACCAATTTTATCCCTTACTATCCTTTTGCTCTTAACATACCCGTAAAAGCTCTTTGGATTATCCTTCACCCTGACTGCCAAAGCAACCTCATGTCTTCTATTAGCACTCCTGATTTCTTTCTTAAGTATTTTTTTGTATTTTTTATACTCCCCAAGCACCTTATTTGCTCCGTTTTCTATTCATGTCATACATCTCTCTCTTCTTTATCAGAGTTCCAATATCCCTAGAGAACCAATTTACCAAAGACATCCTTGCCAGAGAACCTGTCCCAATCCACGCTTTTTAGATCCTTTCTCCTTTCTTTGAATTTGGTCTTTTTCCAGTTTAGAACTTCACCCGAGGACCAGATCTATCTTTATCCATGATCAAGTTGAAACTAATGGTGTTATGATCACTGGAACCAAAGTGTTCCCCTACACACACTTCCGTCACCTGCCCTAACTCGTTTCCTAATAGGAGATCTAATATTGCATCCTCTCTCGTCGGTACCTCTATTTATTGATTTAGAAAACTTTACTGGACACATTTTACAAACTCTAACCCGTCTAGACCTTTAACAGTATGGGAGTCCCAATCAATACATGGAAAATTAAAATCTCCTATTATGAAGGCAAAGCAATGAGTATCGTCTATGTGGACTTTAGGAAAGCATCTGATATGTTCCTGCATGGGAGACTGGTCATATGTTCCTGCATGAGAGGCTGGTCGTATGTTCCTGCATGGGAGGCTGGTCGTATGTTCCTGCATGAGAGGCTGGTCATATGTTCCTGCATGGGAGACTGGTCGTATGTTCCTGCATGGGAGGCTGGTCGTATGTTCCTGCATGGGATGCTGGTCGTATGTTCCTGCATGGGAGGCTGGTCGTATGTTCCTGCATGGGAGACTGGTCGTATGTTCCTGCATGGGAGGCTGGTCGTATGTTCCTGCATGGGAGACTGGTCGTATGTTCCTGCATGGGAGGCTGGTCGTATGTTCCTGCATGGGAGGCTGGTCATACGATAACATGGTTAACTAGATTAGCAGACCTGCAGATAACATCAATGTTGAGGGTCTCACAAACACAAGAAAATCTAAAGATGCTGGAAATCCAAGCAACTCGCACAAAATGCTGGATGTACTCAGCAGGTCAGACGGTGTCTATGGACAGAGTAACACACACAAAACGCTGGAGGAACTCAGCAGGTCAGACAGTGTCTATGGTCAGAGTAACACACACAAAACGCTGGAGGAACTCAGCAGGTCAGACAGTGTCTATGGTCAGAGTAACACACACAAAATGCTGGAGGAACTCAGCAGGCCAGGCAGTGTCTATGGACAGAGTAACACACACAAAACGCTGGAGGAACTCAGCAGGTCAGACGGTGTCTATGGACAGAGTAACACACACAAAATGCCTGAGGAACTCAGCAGGTCAGCCGGTCTCTATGGACAGAGTAACACACACAAAATGCTGGAGGAACTCAGCAGGTCAGACGGTGTCTACGGACAGAGTAACACACACAAAATGCTGGAGGAACTCAGCAGGTCAGCCGGTCTCTATGGACAGAGTAACACACACAAAACGCTGGAGGAACTCAGCAGGTCAGACGGTGTCTACGGACAGAGTAACACACACAAAATGCTGGAGGAACTCAGCAGGTCAGACGGAGTCTGTGGTCAGAGTTACACACACAAAACGCTGGAGGAACTCAGCAGGTCAGACAGTGTCTATGGTCAGAGTAACACACACAAAATGCTGGAGGAACTCAGCAGGCCAGACGATGTCTGTGGTCAGAGTAACACGCGTCGATAGGGAGAAGAGTAACACACACACAATGCTGGAGGAACTCGGCAGGCCAGGCAGCGTCTATGGAGAAGAGTACAGTCAGCATTTCAGGCCGAGACCCTTCGGCAGGGCTCCAGATCCCTTTCTTCCAGATTCTCAGCAGAAAGACTTGGGGGGGGGGGGGGGTCAGAGGACAGTGAGGAAGGCTATCATGACTTGAAGGGGGACCTGCATCAGCTGGAAAATTGGCAGATGGAATTTAATGCAGACAAGTCCAAGATTTTGCACTTCGGTAGAACCAGCCAGGGTGACACAGAGAATGGTAGGGCATTGAGGAGCGTGGTAGAACCAAGGAATCTGGGAATGCAGATCCATAATTCATTGAAAGTGGTGTCACAGGTAGACGGTAATAAAGAAAGCTTTGGCACATTGGCCTTCATAAATCAATGTATTGAGTACAGGAGATGGGATGTTATGTTGAAGTTGTATAAAATGTTGGTGAAGCCTAATTTGGAGTATTGTGTGCAGTTTTGGTCACCTACCTACAGGAAAGATATAAACAAGGTTGAAAGAGTACAGAGAAAATTTTAAAGTTTTTTGCCGGTATGGAAAACCTGAGTTAGAAGGAAAGATTGAATAGGTTAGAATTTATTGCTTGGAACAGAGAAGATTGAGAGGACATTTGATAGAAGTATATTAAACTATGAGAGGTATAGATAGGTTAAATGCAAGCAGGCTTTTTCGATTGAGTTTCCAACACAAGGTCATGGGTTAAGGGTGAAAGGTGAGAAGTTTAAGGAGATCATGAGGGGAATCTTCTTCACCCAGAGAGTGATGGGAATGTGGAACGAGCAGTGGTGCGGATGAACTCGATTTCACGTTTAAGAGAAGTTTGAATAGGTACAGGAATGGGAAGACTATGGTGCTGCTGTAAATTGATAGGCGTGGGCAGTTTATGTTTCAGCATGGACGAGATGGGCTGAAGGGCCAGTTTCAGAGAGGCAGTCAGATTTGTTGTGTCCATAGTGCTGCTGTCGAGACTAACCCCACTACCATGTCTGACCCCAGGGGTAAGGCGGGGAATCTGTCAGAAGATTAATCATTTTCCCGAAGACACTGACTACGAGCATGATAGTGCAGAATACCTCTTGAGTGAGTATCTCCCTCTACTTCCTCGCCCCCCTCTCTGCAAGCCCTACACTCCCCGTCCTCCTGTTCAAACCCCTCCCTCACCCCCTCCCTATCTCTGTAACCACTACACTCCCCGTCCTCCTGTTCAATCCCCTCCCTCACCCCCTCCCTATCTCTGAAACCCCTACACTCCCCGTCCTCCTGTTCAATCCCCTCCCTCACCCCCTCCCTATCTCTGTAACCACTACACTCCCCGTCCTCCTGTTCAAACCCCCTCCCTATCTCTGTAAGCCCTACACTCCCCGTCCTCCTGTTCAAACCCCTCCCTCACCCCTCCCTATCTCTGTAACCCCTACACTCTCCGTCCTCCTGTTCAAACCCCTCCCTCTCTGTAACCCCTACTCTCCCCGTCCTCCTGTTCAAACCCCTCCGTCACCCCTACCTATCTCTGTAACCCCTACACTACCCGTCCTCCTGTTCAAACCCCTCCCTATCTCTGTAACCCCTACACTACCCGTCCTCCTGTTCAAACCCCTCCCTATCTCTGAAACCCCCACACTCCCTGTCCTCCTGTTCAAACCCCTCCTTCACCCCTCCCTATCTCTGTAACCCCTACACTCCCCATCCTCCTGTTCAAACCCCTCCCTCCCCCCATCTCTGTAACCCCTACACTCCCCGTCCTCCTGTTCAAACCCCTCCCTATCTCTGAAACACCTACACTCCCTTCTTCCTGTTCAAACCCCTCCTTCACCCCTCCCTATCTCTGTAACCCCTACACTCCCCCGTCCTCCTGTTCAAACCCCTCCCTCACCCCGCGCTATCTCTGTAACTCCTACACTCCCCGTCCCTCCTGTTCAAACCCCTCCCTATCTCTGAAACACCTACTCCCCTTCCTCCTGTTCAAACCCCTCCCTCCACACCCTCCCTATCTCTGTAACCCCTACACTCCCCGTCCTCCTGTTCAAACCCCTCCCTCCCCCCATCTCTGTAACCCCTACACTCCCCCCGTCCTCCTGTTCAAACCCCTCCCTATCTCTGAAACACCTACACTCCCCTTCTTCCTGTTCAAACCCCTCCCTCACCCCCTCCCTATCTCTGTAACCCCTACACTCCCCGTCCTCCTGTTCAAACCCCTCCCTCACACCCTCCCCTATCTCTGTAACCCCTACACTCCCCGTCCTACTGTTCAAACCCCTCCCTCCCCCCATCTCTGTAACCCCTACACTCCCCGTCCTCCTGTTCAAACCCCTCCCTCACACCCTCCCTATCTCTGTAACCCCTATACTCCCCATCCTCCTGTTCAAACCCCTCCCTCACCCCCTCCCTATCTCTTTAACCCCTACACTCCCCTTCTTCCTGTTCAAACCCCTCCCTCCCCCCTCCCTATCTCTGTAACCCCTACACTCACCGTTCTCCTGTTCAAACCCGTCCCTCCCCCCTCCCTATCTCTGTAACCACTACACTCCCCTCCTCCTGTTCAAACCCCCTCCTCCCCCCCTCCCTATCTCTGTAACCCCTACACTCCCCGTCCTCCTGTTCAAACCCCTCCCTATCTCTGTAACCACTACACTCCCCATCGTCCTGTTCAAACCTCTCTCTATCTCTGTAACCCCTACACTCCCCGTCCTCCTGTTCAAACCCCTCCCTCACCCCCTCTCTATCTCTCTAAACCCTACACTCCCCGTCCTCCTGTTCAAACCCCTCCCTCACCCCTCCCTATCTCTGAAACCCCTACACTCCCGTCCTCCTGTTCAAACCCCTCCCTCACCCCCTCCCTATCTCTCTAAACCCTACACTCCCCGTCCTCCTGTTCAAACCCCTCCCTCACCCCTCCCTATCTCTGAAACCCCTACACTCCCCTTCCTCCTGTTCAAACCCCTCCCTCACCCCTCCCTATCTCTGAAACCCCTACACTCCCCTTCCTCCTGTTCAATCCCCTCCCTCACCCCTCCCTATCTCTGTAACCCCTACACTCCCCGTCCTCCTGTTCAAACCCCCTCCCTATCTCTGTAACCACTACACTCCCCATCGTCCTGTTCAAACCTCTCTCTATCTCTGTAACCCCTACACTCCCCGTCCTCCTGTTCAAACCCCTCCCTCACCCCCTCCCTATCTCTCTAAACCCTACACTCCCCGTCCTCCTGTTCAAACCCCTCCCTCACCCCTCCCTATCTCTGAAACCCCTACACTCCCCGTCCTCCTGTTCAAACCCCTCCCTCACCCCCTCCCTATCTCTCTAAACCCTACACTCCCCGTCCTCCTGTTCAAACCCCTCCCTCACCCCTCCCTATCTCTGAAACCCCTACACTCCCCTTCCTCCTGTTCAAACCCCTCCCTCACCCCTCCCTATCTCTGAAACCCCTACACTCCCCTTCCTCCTGTTCAATCCCCTCCCTCACCCCTCCCTATCTCTGTAACCCCTACACTCCCCGTCCTCCTGTTCAAACCCCTCCCTCACCCCTCCCTCTCTGTAACCCCTACTCTCCCCGTCCTCCTGTTCAAACCCCTCCGTCACCCCTACCTATCTCTGTAACCCCTACACTCCCCGTCCTCCTGTTCAAACCCCTCCCTCACCCCTCCCTATCTCTGTAACCCCTACACTCCCTGCCCTCCTGTTCAAACCCCTCCCTCACCCCTCCCTATCTCTGTAACCCCTACACTCCCCGTCCTCCTGTTCAAACCCCTCCCTATCTCTGTAACCCCTACACTCCCCGTCCTCCTGTTCAAACCCCTCCCTATCTCTGAAACCCCTACACTCCCCTTCCTCCTGTTCAAACCCCTCCCTCACCCCTCCCTATCTCTGAAACCCCTACACTCCCCTTCCTCCTGTTCAATCCCCTCCCTCACCCCTCCCTATCTCTGTAACCCCTACACTCCCCGTCCTCCTGTTCAAACCCCTCCCTATCTCTGTAACCACTACACTCCCCATCGTCCTGTTCAAACCTCTCTCTATCTCTGTAACCCCTACACTCCCCGTCCTCCTGTTCAAACCCCTCCCTCACCCCTCCCTATCTCTCTAAACCCTACACTCCCCGTCCTCCTGTTCAAACCCCTCCCTCACCCCTCCCTATCTCTGAAACCCCTACACTCCCCGTCCTCCTGTTCAAACCCCTCCCTCACCCCCTCCCTATCTCTCTAAACCCTACACTCCCCGTCCTCCTGTTCAAACCCCTCCCTCACCCCTCCCTATCTCTGAAACCCCTACACTCCCCTTCCTCCTGTTCAAACCCCTCCCTCACCCCTCCCTATCTCTGAAACCCCTACACTCCCCTTCCTCCTGTTCAATCCCCTCCCTCACCCCTCCCTATCTCTGTAACCCCTACACTCCCCGTCCTCCTGTTCAAACCCCTCCCTCACCCCTCCCTCTCTGTAACCCCTACTCTCCCCGTCCTCCTGTTCAAACCCCTCCGTCACCCCTACCTATCTCTGTAACCCCTACACTCCCCGTCCTCCTGTTCAAACCCCTCCCTCACCCCTCCCTATCTCTGTAACCCCTACACTCCCTGCCCTCCTGTTCAAACCCCTCCCTCACCCCTCCCTATCTCTGTAACCCCTACACTCCCCGTCCTCCTGTTCAAACCCCTCCCTATCTCTGTAACCCCTACACTCCCCGTCCTCCTGTTCAAACCCCTCCCTATCTCTGAAACCCCTACACTCCCCGTCCTCCTGTTCAAACCCCTCCCTCCCCCCTCCCTATCTCTGTAACCACTACACTCCCCGTCCTCCTGTTCAAACCCCTCCCTCACCCCCTCACTATCTCTGTAACCCCTACACTCCCCATCCTCCTGTTCAAACCCCTCCCTCACCCCCTCCCTATCTCTGTAAACCCTACACTCCCCGTCCTCCTGGTCAAACCCCTTCCTCACCCCCTACCTATCTCTGTAACCCCTACACTCTCATCCTCCTGTTCAAACCCCTCCCTATCTCTGTAACCCCTACACTCCCCATCCTCCTGTTCAAACCCCTCCCTCACCCCTCCCTATCTCTGTAACCCCTACACTCCCTGTCCTCCTGTTCAAACCCCTCCCTATCTCTGAAACCCCTACACTCCCCATCCTCCTGTTCAAACCCCTCCCTATCTCTGTAACCCCTACACTCCCCATCCTCCTATTCAAACCCCTCCCTCACCCCTCCCTATCTCTGTAACCCCTACACTCCCCGTCCTCCTGTTCAAACCCCTCCCTATCTCTGAAACCCCTACAATCCCCGTCCTCCTGTTCAAACTCTTCCCTCCCCCTCCCTATCTCTGTAACCCCTACACTCCCTGTCCTATTCAAACCCCTCCCTCACCCCCTCCCTATCTCTCTAAACCCTACACTCCCTGCCCTCCTGTTCAAAACCCCTCCCTCCCCCCTATCTCTGTAACTCCTACACTCCCCGTCCCTCCTGTTCAAACCCCTCCCTCACCCCCTCCCTATCTCTGTAACCCCTACACTCCCCATCCTCCTGTTCAAAACCCCTCCCTCACTCTTTCCTTATCTCTCTTTCTTCATTTTTCCCTGAATCCAGTAACTTTACACCCTTTCCCTTTGCTCCCCTGCCCACCTGCTCTCCCTGCCTGTCTCTGTCTCTCCCTCGCAGGGGTGGTCCGGGCCTCGAGCATCTTCCCGATCCTGAGTGCCATCCTGCTGCTGATGGGGGGAGTGTGCATCGCCACCAGCCGGTTCTACCGGAGTCGCAGGAACATCGTCCTGGGCTCCGGCATCCTCTTCGTCGCTGCCGGTGAGAGATCACAGACGGGGAGAGGGGGCTGTGGGCAGGCTAGAAAGGCCTCAGATCGGGGTGAGGGCAGAGGAGGGGAGATGAGGGAGAGGGGGCGGAAACGAGAGTGGAGGGAGAGCTGCGGGAAGAGGGGAGAGATGACCAGAGAGAGGGAGGGGTGGGCAAGAGAGTGAGTGGAGGGGGGGTACTGTTGAGAGGAGGGAGGGGTGAGGGGGGGAGAGAAGGGGAAGGAGAGGAATTCAACTTCTGGTGCTGAAGTACTGGCACTCTGGGGAGGGCCAGAATGTGCTGATGTACAGGGATGGGAGGGCAAGAGTGGCTCAGAACAATCCTTATCGTCTTCCTCCCTTTCTGAATGTACCACTCCCTCTCTTCCCTCCATTTTACCCTCTTTTCTCCACCATACTCTGGCCCTCTCCAACCCCACACCTCACCCCCATCTCCCACTCTCCCTCTCTCGACTTCTCTCTGCCCTCTCCCTGTCTCACTGAACCCTCCCTCCTTTCTCTCTCTCCCTCACACTGTCTCTCCCTCTCCCTTTCTCTCTTTCTCTCCTGTTCTCTCTCTCCCCACCCTCTCTCCTACTCTCTTAATCCCCTTCTCCCCCACGCTCTCTCCCCTATCCCTACCCCTCTCCCCAATATCACTCTCTCCAGTGTCTCTTTCCCCCTAATGTCTCTCCCTCCTCCCTCTTTCCCCCCCTCTCTCTCACCTTTCACTCTCACCCTCTCACTCCTCCCTCTCTCTCCCCTTTATCTCTCCCACTCCCCCTGTCTTTCTGTCCCCCTCCCTCTCCCCTTTCTCTCTAACTTCCTCCCTCTGCCCCTCCCCGTCTAACATTCTCCTCCCTTTCTCTCCTCCTCATGCTCCCCTTTATCTCCCCCCTCCCTTTCACCCCTATCTAACTCTCTCCCTCTCCCTCCCCCTCTCTTTCCCCCTCTCCCCATCTCCCCTTCTCTCTTTCTTCCATTCTCTCTCTCACCCTTCTCTCTCTACCCTCTCTCCTAACTCTTTGTCCTCTCTCCTCCTCCCCTATCTCTCCCTCCCTCTGCCTCTCTCCCTCTCCCACCTTTCTCTCTCCCTCTCTCACTCCTCCCTCGCTCCCCTTCCCCTCTCTCCCTCTTCCCCACTCTTCCTCTCTCCCCGTCTCTCTAACTCCCTCTTCTTTCCTCCCTCAATTCCCTTCTCATTCTCCCCCTCTCTCTTTAGCTCCTCCCTTTCTCCACCTCGCCCCTTTTCCTCCTCTCTCCCCCTCTAGCACCCTTCCTCGCCCCTCTCATTCTCCCCTTCCACTCTAACTCCCTCCCTTTCCCCCTCTCTCCCTCACTTTCTCTCCCCCTCTCACTCGACTTTCTCCCCTCTCTCCCTCCCCTCTACCTCCCCTTCCTTCCCCCTCACTCCCACACTCTCCCCATCTCTCTAAATCCCTCTTCCTCTCCCTCAACTCTCTCCCCCTCCCACCCCACTCCCTCCCCCTCTCCCTCACTCCCCTCTCTCTCCCTCTTTCTACCCCCTCTTACTCCCATTCTCTTCCCCAGTCTCTCCTGCCTCTCTCTCACACTCTCCCCCTTTCTTTCCCTCCCTCTCTCTCATTCTCCCCTCACTCTCCCCAGGCCTGAGTAACATTATCGGTGTGATTGTCCACATCTCAGCGAACGCGGGAGTCCCGAGCACCATGCACGACCTCACTCACTCCCCCCTCTCTCTCTCCCCCCCCAGGGCTGAGTAACATTATCGGTGTGATTGTCTACATCTCAGCGAACGCGGGAGTCCCGAGCACCATGCACGACCTCACTCACTCCCCCCTCTCTCTCTCCCCCCCCAGGGCTGAGTAACATTATCGGTGTGATTGTCCACATCTCAGCGAACGCGGGAGTCCCGAGCACCATGCACGACCTCACTCACTCCCCCCCTCTCTCTCTCCCCCCCCAGGCCTGAGTAACATTATCGGTGTGATTGTCTACATCTCAGCGAACGCGGGAGACCCGAGCACCATGCACGACCTCACTCACTCCCCCCTCTCTCTCTCCCCCCCCAAGGGCTGAGTAACATTATCGGTGTGATTGTCTACATCTCAGCGAACGCGGGAGACCCGAGCACCATGCACGACCTCACTCACTCCCCCCTCTCTCTCTCCCCCCCAGGGCTGAGTAACATTATCGGTGTGATTGTCTACATCTCAGCGAACGCGGGAGACCCGAGCACCAAGAGGGACGAGGATAAGAAGTTCCATTACTCTTATGGCTGGTCCTTCTACTTTGGGGGTCTCTCATTCATTGTGGCCGAAGCTGTGGGGGTCTTGGCTGTCAACATCTACATCGAACGGAGCAAAGAGGCCCGGTCACGCCGGAGCCGGACTGCCCCGGCTAAACCCGCCAGCTCAACTGCCCTCCGCCTTCCCTCCTACCGTTTCCCCCTACCAGCGCCACTCCAGGGATGACCCAACCGCGGTTTCTCCCTCCGGCCTCCCACTCGCTTCCGCACCGCCACCTCCATCCTCTTCCTCAATGGCCGTCCCGGCCGCTCCTACTGCCCCCTCCTCCTCCTCCTCGGCGGCCGACCTCTCCCTGTTCGCTCTGTCCCGCGATCCCTCCAAGGGCACCCTCGCCAATCTCCTCAACTGTGAGAGGGAGGCAGGTTTCCTGCAACTTCACAATTGTTTCGCAGGAGGAGGGGGAGGGGGGGCAGACGGGGGTAAGGAGAGCTCTGATACGAACACGCTGAACCGCAAGACTACGCCTGTCTGAGCGGGGGGGGGGGGGCAAAAGGGAGGGGGAGATAGATCCACCTCAGTTTCTGTGTCTCACTGTGCCGGGACGGTGTGGTGGGAGGTTCACTCTGTGTCTGACCCTGGGAGTGTGTGATGGGACAGTGGGGAGGGAGATTCACTCTGTGTCTGACCCTGGGAGTGTGTGATGGGACGGTGTGGAGGGAGATTCACTCTGTGTCTGACCCCGGGAGTGTGTGATGGGACGGTGTGGAGGGAGATTCACCTCTGTGACTGACCCCGGGGAGTGTGTGATGGGACGGTGTGGAGGGAGATTCACTCTGTGTCTGACCCTGGGAGTGTGTGATGGGACGGTGTGGAGGGAGATTCACTCTGTGTCTGACTCCGGGAGTGTGTGATGGGGCGGTGTGGAGGGAGATTCACTCTGTGTCTGACTCCGGGAGTGTGTGATGGGATGGTGTGGAGGGAGATTCACTCTGTGTCTGACCCCGGGAGTGAGTGATGGGATGGTGTGGAGGGAGATTCACTCTGTGTCTGACCCCGGGAGTGTGTGATGGGACGGTGTGGAGGGAGATTCACTCTGTGTCTGACCCCGGGAGTGTGTGATGGGTCTGTGTGGAGGGAGCTTCACTCTGTGTCTGACCCCGGGAGTGTGTGATGGGACGGTGTGGAGGGTGTTTCACTCTGTGTCTGATCCTGGGAGAGTGTGATGGGACGGTGTGGAGGGAGCTTCACTCTGTCTCTGACCCTGGGAGTGTGTGATGGGACGGTGTGGAGGGAGCTTCACTCTGTCTCTGACCCTGGGAGTGTGTGATGGGACGGTGTGGAGGGATCTTCACTCTGTGTCTGACCCCGGGAGTGTGTGATGGGACGGTGTGGAGGGAGATTCACTCTGTGTCTGACCCCGGGAGTGTGTGATGGGACAGTGTGGAGGGAGGTTCACTCTGTGTCTGACCCCGGGTGTGTGTGATGGGGCGGTGTGGAGGGAGATTCACTCTGTGTCTGACCCCGGGAGTGTGTGATGGGACAGTGTGGAGGGAGGTTCACTCTCTGTTTGACCCCGGGAGTGTGTGATGGGGATGGTGTGGAGGGAGATTCACTCTGTGTCTGACCCCGGGAGTGTGTGATGGGACGGTGTGGAGGGAGGTTCACTCTGTGTCTGACCCCGGGAATGTGTGATGGGACGGTGTGGAGGGAGATTCACTCTGTGTCTGACCCCGGGAGTGTGTGATGGGACGGTGTGGAGGGAGATTCACTCTGTGTCTGACCCCGGGAGGTGTGATGGGTCTGTGTGGAGGGAGCTTCACTCTGTGTCTGACCCTGGGAGTGTGTGATGGGGCGGTGTGGAGGGAGATTCACTCTGTGTCTGACCCCGGGAGTGTGTGATGGGAAGGTGTGGAGGGAGATTCACTCTGTGTCTGACCCCGGGAGTGTGTGATGGGACGGTGTGGACGGAGTTTCACTCTGTGTCTGACCCCGGGAGTGTGTGATGGGACGGTGTGGAGGGAGATTCACTCTGTGTCTGACCCCGGGAGTGTGTGATGGGACGGTGTGGAGGGAGAATCACTCTGTGTCTGACCCCTTTTTTTTAAATTACAAAATCCTTTATTACAAATATCGGTGCTATACAATATATACAAATCAGTGGCAAACACAATTACTTCACTACAAATAGACAATAGACATTACACCAAAATGTTGCCATCTCTATCCACGATGGCATTTACACCCCGCGGAGCCCAACGGTCTCGAAACTCCTCTAAGGTCGCCGTGGACTGCGCGTGTTCTTTTTCAATATTTACCCGGGCACGAACATACCCTCTAAACATTGCCAGGCAGTCTGTCCGGGGAGATCCTCCCGCCACCCGTTTCCAAGACCCTCGGATGGCGGATTTCGCCAGCCCCAGGAGCAAGTTGACTAGGACATCCTCATCCCTCCATGCCCCCTTCCTTACTGGATGACCATATATAAATAGGGTGGGGTTAAAATGCAGCCAGAAGGCGAGAAGCAGCCCACGCAAATACGCAAAAAGAGGCTGCAGCCTCGCACACTCCATGTACATGTGGTACACGGTCTCCTCCAACCCGCAGAAGTGGCATGCGGGTGGGAGATCCATGTACAAACTAAAAAACTTATTGCAGGGCACCGCTCTATGCAGCACCCTCCAGCCGAGATCCCCCAGGTGCATGGGAAGAACCCCCTCGTAAAGGGACTTCCAGTGGGGACCCGCCTCACCTCCGGGTGGAAAGACCGACCGCCATGGTGTGTCGGGACGGTGGACAAGGGCAAGGAAGTGGAGGGTGTGGAGCAGCAGCCCATACAAATACCTCCTACTTGCATCCCTGAATGGGACTGTGGGTATCGATGAGAGACGGCTCAAGTTGTGTGGACACGGCTCCCGGAGAAGATTGCGGGGTCTGGGCCCGACAAGCAGCTCGGCCTGAGTCGGTCCACACAACTGAGCCGCACTGACATCCACTGAGGTAGGGCAAGGGTCAGATAGGACCCCGCGCTCCGCCAGAGGAGGGGATTCCCGGCCTGAGGCGACCATGTTCCAGACTCTCAGTAGGTCCTGATAGAAGCCGGGCAGACTCCGCAAAGCAGTACGGCTGACGCCCGCCGGTGGTAGCCGCATCTCTTCGTGAAGACAGCAGCCCCTCCGGAGGAAGAAAGTCGCCAACACGTGCCACCTGGGAGGGTGCTCGGCGTCCAGGAATCTCTGCAGAGTCCTGAGGCGGAGAGCCGCCAGTCATGTACGAACACACACCAGCGACTGTCCGCCCTCTCCCACTGGGAGACTCAAGACCGCTGCAGAGACCCAGTGTTTCCTGTTGCCCCAGAAGAAGTCCACTAACTTCCTCTGCATTCTCGCAACAAACAGGGCAGCAGGAGCCAAGGTGACCATCCGATACCACAACATGGAGGCCACCAGCTGGTTTATGACCACCACCCTGCCTCGATAGGTAAGTACCCTGAGAAGGCCTGACCATCGCCCCACCCGGGCCATGACTTTCGTCTCCAGGTCCTGCCAGTTCGCCAGCCAGGTCTCCCCAGAAGGACTCAGGTAGACTCCCAAATAGAGGAGACATCTAGTGCTCCACTCAAAAGCTCTCATCTCCTCCGGCAGGGAGTCCACCTGCCACTGACCCACTAAGAGTCCGGAACATTTCGCCCAGTTGATCCTGGCGGAGGATGCTGCCAAGAAAACTTCTTGGCACTCGCGCATCCTCCGCAGGTCATTGGGATCTGTCATCATGAGGAGTACATCATCGGCGTAGGCCGACAGGACGACCTCCATGTCCGGTTGACCCCGGGTGTGTGTGATGGAATGGTGTGGAGGGAGATTCACTCTGTGTCCGACCCCGGGAATGTGTGATGGGACGGTGTGGAGGGAGATTCACTCTGTGTCTGACCCCAGGTGTGTGTGATGGGATGGTGTGGAGGGGGTTTCACTCTGTGTCTGACCCTGGGAGTGTGTGATGGGACGGTGTGGAGGGAGATTCACTCTGTGTCTGACCCCGGGAGTGTGTGATGGGACGGTGTGGAGGGAGATTCACTCTGTGTCTGACACCGGGAGTGTGTGATGGGACAGTGTGGAGGGGGTTTCACTCTGTGTCTGACCCTGGGAGTGTGTGATGGGACGGTGTGGAGGGAGATTCACTCTGTGTCTGACCCCAGGTGTGTGTGATGGGATGGTGTGGAGGGGGTTTCACTCTGTGTCTGACCCTGGGAGTGTTTGATGGGACGGTGTGGAGGGAGATTCACTCTGTGTCTGACCCCGGGAGTGTGTGATGGGACGGTGTGGAGGGAGATTCACTCTGTGTCTGACACCGGGAGTGTGTGATGGGACAGTGTGGAGGGGGTTTCACTCTGTGTCTGACCCTGGGAGTGTGTGATGGGACGGTGTGGAGGGAGATTCACTCTGTGTCTGACCCTGGGAGTGTGTGATGGGACAGTGTGGAGGGGGTTTCACTCTGTGTCTGACCCTGGGAGTGTGTGATGGGACGGTGTGGAGGGGGTTTCACTCTGTGTCTGACCCTGGGAGTGTGTGATGGGACGGTGTGGAGGGGGTTTCACTCTGTGTCTGACCCCGGGAGTGTGTGATGGGACGGTGTGGAGGGAGATTCACTCTGTGTCTGACCCCGGGAGTGTGTGATGGGACGGTGTGGAGGGAGATTCACTCTGTGTCTGACACCGGGAGTGTGTGATGGGACGGTGTGGAGGGATCTTCACTCTGTGTCTGACCCCGGGAGTGTGTGATGGGACGGTGTGGAGGGAGATTCACTCTGTGTCTGACCCCGGGAGTGTGTGATGGGACAGTGTGGAGGGAGGTTCACTCTGTGTCTGACCCCGGGTGTGTGTGATGGGGCGGTGTGGAGGGAGATTCACTCTGTGTCTGACCCCGGGAGTGTGTGATGGGACAGTGTGGAGGGAGGTTCACTCTGTGTCTGACCCCGGGAGTGTGTGATGGGACAGTGTGGAGGGAGGTTCACTCTCTGTTTGACCCCGGGAGTGTGTGATGGGACGGTGTGGAGGGAGATTCACTCTGTGTCTGACCCCGGGAGTGTGTGATGGGACGGTGTGGAGGGAGGTTCACTCTGTGTCTGACCCCGGGAATGTGTGATGGGACGGTGTGGAGGGAGATTCACTCTGTGTCTGACCCTGGGAGTGTGTGATGGGACAGTGTGGAGGGGGTTTCACTCTGTGTCTGACCCTGGGAGTGTGTGATGGGACGGTGTGGAGGGGGTTTCACTCTGTGTCTGACCCCGGGAGTGTGTGATGGGACGGTGTGGAGGGGGTTTCACTCTGTGTCTGACCCTGGGAATGTGTGATGGGACGGTGTGGAGGGGGTTTCACTCTCTGTCTGACCCCGGGAGTGTGTGATGGGACAGTGTGGAGGGGGTTTCACTCTGTGTCTGACCCTGGGAATGTGTGATGGGACGGTGTGGAGGGGGTTTCACTCTGTGTCTGACCCCGGGAGTGTGTGATGGGACGGTGTGGAGGGGGTTTCACTCTGTGTCTGACCCTGGGAATGTGTGATGGGACGGTGTGGAGGGGGTTTCACTCTCTGTCTGACCCCGGGAGTGTGTGATGGGACAGTGTGGAGGGGGTTTCACTCTGTGTCTGACCCCGGGAGTGTGTGATGGGACGGTGTGGAGGGAGATTCACTCTGTGTCTGACCCCGGGAGTGTGTGATGGGACGGTGTGGAGGGGGTTTCACTCTGTGTCTGACCCCGGGAGTGTGTGATGGGACGGTGTGGAGGGGGTTTCACTCTGTGTCTGACCCCGGGAGTGTGTGATGGGACGGTGTGGAGGGGGTTTCACTCTGTGTCTGACCCCGGGAGGAAGCTCACTGAGTCATGCTGTCATCTGACTGCCTCTCTCTCTCTCTAAACATACATACACACTCAGAAATACAGAAATATATTCTCTCTCTCTCTCACACACACACACACACATGCACGCACAGAGCCTCACACACTATCTTAGTATGTCACTGAGATATTGAGTGACATAGTTCAATATGTCACCTGAAGTGACATATTCTTGTCACTTCAAAAATATGTGAAGTGACTTCTCCCCCCATTCCTCCTTCCCTCTCCAGGAACTCCTGCCGAAATGACTTCGGGAAGCACCTGCCACCTCCTGTCCGAGGCTGCTGCTGGGTACACCAACCATTGCCTCACCATCGTTTGGACCAATTTCCCCCTCAACCCCTCCGTTCACCCCTCCTTCCCCTGCCTGTCCCTCACACCCTGTCCCACTGCACCACCCTGTCCAGGAGAGATATTACCCTCCCCCACCCAGACTTGTCACCCCATCGCCTGGAGATATTACCCTCCCCCACCCAGACCTGTCACCCCATCGCCTGGAGATATTACCCTCCCCCACCCAGACCTGTCACCCCATCGCCTGGAGATATTACCCTCCCCCACCCAGACCTGTCACCCCATCGCCTGGAGGTATTACCCTCCCCCACCCAGACCTGTCACCCCATCGCCTGGAGGTATTACCCTCCCCCACCCAGACCTGTCACCCCATCGCCTGGAGATATTACCCTCCCCCTTCCAGACCTGTCACCCCATCGCCTGGAGATATTACCCTCCCCCACCCAGACCTGTCACCCCATCGCCTGGAGATATTACCCTCCCCCACCCAGACCTGTCACCCCATCGCCTGGAGATATTACCCTCCCCCACCCAGACCTGTCACCCCATCATAGAACCATAGAACATTACAGCACAGAAACAGGCCCTTCGGCCTCTTCTTGGCTGTGCCGAACCATTTTTCTGCCTCATCCCACTGACCTGCACCCGGGCCATATCCCTCCAAACCCCTCTCATCCATGTACCTGTCCAAGTTTTTCTTAAATGTTAAAAGTGAGCCCGCATTCACCACTTCATCTGGCAGCTCATTCCACACTCCCACCACTCTCTGTGTGAAGAAGCTTCCCTAATGTTCCCTTTAAACTTTTCCCCCTTCGCCCTTAACCCATGACCTCTGGTTTTTTTCTCCCCTCGCCTCAGTGGAAAAAGCCCACTTGCAGTCACTCTATCTGTACCCATCATAATTTTATACACCTCTATCAAATCACCCCTCATTCTCCTACGCTCCAGGGATCTGTACGGATATTCCCCCAATCTCAGACCTGTCTCCCTGTCACCTGGAGAGATATTTCCCCCAACCCGGATCTGTCTCCCCATCAGCTGTAGGACTATCCCGCCTTGCCCCCGATCTGTCTCCCCGTCAGCTCGAGGGCTATCTCTCCTTGCCCAGATCTATCTCCCCATCAGCTAGAGGGGTATTTCCCCCTTGCCCAGATCTATCTCCCCATCAGCTGGAGGGGTATTTCCCCCTTGCCCCAATCTGTCTCCCCATCAGCTGGAGGGGTAATTGATATTTTTACGGCCTGGCATGGTTTCTATTTGTTCGATCAGTGCAGATTTTAATAAAGTGTGAGCTCTGTTTCTGATCTGACGCCCGGCTCACAGCTCGTGGGGAGGTGTGGAGGGGTTGTGAGGAAGCGCTGCGCTTTGGGAGGGTTGGTGAGGGAGCACCACACCATGGAGGGGTGCTGAGGGAGCTCCACACTGGGAGGGTTGGTGAGGGAGCTCCACACTGTAGGAGGGTGGTGAGGGAGCTCCACACTGTGGGAGGGTGGTGAGGGAGCACCACACCATGGAGGGGTGCTGAGGGAGCTCCACACTGGGAGGGTTGGTGAGGGAGCTCCACACTGGGAGGGTTGGTGAGGGAGCACCACACCATGGAGGGGTGCTGAGGGAGCTCCACACTGGGAGGGTTGGTGAGGGAGCTCCACACTGTAGGGGGGTGCTGAGGGAGCTCCACACTGGGAGGGTTGGTGAGGGAGCTCCACACTGTAGGAGGGTGGTGAGGGAGCTCCACACTGGGAGGGTTGGTGAGGGAGCTCCACACTGTAGGAGGGTGGTGAGGGTGCTCCACACTGTAGGAGGGTGGTGAGGGAGCTCCACACTGTGGGGGGGTTGGTGAGGGAGCTCCACACTGGGAAGGTTGCTGAGGGAGCTCCACACTGTCGGAGGGTGGTGAGGGAGCTCCACACCATGGAGGGGTGCTGAGGGAGCTCCACACTGGTAAGGTTGCTGGGGGAGCTCCACACTGTGGGAGGGTGGTGAGGGAGCTCCACACTGGGAGGGTTGGTGAGGGAGCACCACACCATGGAGGGGTGCTGAGGGAGCTCCACACTGGGAGGGTTGGTGAGGGAGCTCCACACTGTAGGAGGGTGCTGAGGGAGCTCCACACTGGGAGGGTTGGTGAGGGAGCTCCACACTGTAGGAGGGTGGTGAGGGAGCTCCACACTGGGAGGGTTGGTGAGGGAGCTCCACACTGTAGGAGGGTGCTGAGGGAGCTGAACACTGGGAGGGTTGGTGAGGGAGCTCCACACTGTAGGAGGGTGCTGAGGGAGCTCCACACTGGGAGGGTTGGTGAGGGAGCTCCACACTGTAGGAGGGTTGTGAGGGTGCTCCACACTGTAGGAGGGTGGTGAGGGAGCTCCACACTGTGGGGGGGTTGGTGAGGGAGCTCCACACTGGGAGGGTTGGTGAGGGAGCTCCACACTGTAGGAGGGTGGTGAGGGAGCTCCACACTGTGGGAGGGTGGTGAGGGAGCTCCACATCATGGAGGGGTGCTGAGGGAGCTCCACACTGGGAAGGTTGCTGAGGGAGCTCCACACTGTCGGAGGGTGGTGAGGGAGCTCCACACCATGGAGGGGTGCTGAGGGAGCTCCACACTGGTAAGGTTGCTGGGGGAGCTCCACACTGTGGGAGGGTGGTGAGGGAGCTCCACACTGGGAGGGTTGGTGAGGGAGCACCACACCATGGAGGGGTGCTGAGGGAGCTCCACACTGGGAGGGTTGGTGAGGGAGCTCCACACTGTAGGAGGGTGCTGAGGGAGCTCCACACTGGGAGGGTTGGTGAGGGAGCTCCACACTGTAGGAGGGTGGTGAGGGAGCTCCACACTGGGAGGGTTGGTGAGGGAGCTCCACACTGTAGGAGGGTGGTGAGGGAGCTCCACACTGTAGGAGGGTGGTGAGGGAGCTCCACACTGTGGGAGGGTTGGTGAGGGAGCACCACACCATGGAGGGGTGCTGAGGGAGCTCCACACTGGGAGGGTTGGTGAGGGAGCTCCACACTGTAGGAGGGTGGTGAGGGAGCTCCACACTGTGGGAGGGTGGTGAGGGAGCTCCACACCATGGAGGGGTGCTGAGGGAGCTCCACACCATGGAGGGGTGCTGAGGGAGCTCCACACTGGGAAGGTTGCTGAGGGAGCTCCACACTGTCGGAGGGTGGTGAGGGAGCTCCACACCATGGAGGGGTGCTGAGGGAGCTCCACACTGGTAAGGTTGCTGGGGGAGCTCCACACTGTGGGAGGGTGGTGAGGGAGCTCCACACCATGGAGGGGTGGTGAGGGAGCTCCACACTGGTAAGGTTGCTGAGGGAGCTCCACACTGTAGGAGGGTGCTGAGGGAGCTCCACACTGGTAAGGTTGCTGAGGGAGCTCCACACTGTGGGAGAGTTGGTGAGGGAGCTCCACACTATGGGAGGGAGCACCACATTGTAGGAGGGTTGATATGGGAGGGAGCTCCACAGTGTGAGAGGGTGGTGAGGGAGCTCCACAGTGTGGGAGGGTGGTGAGGGAGCTCCACACTATGGGAGGGAGCACCACATTGTGGGAGGGTTGGTATGGGAGGGAGCTCCACAGTGTGAGAGGGTGGTGAGGGAGCTCCACAGTGTGGGAGGGTGGTGAGGGAGCTCCACACTATGGGAGGGAGCACCACATTGTGGGAGGGTTGGTATGGGAGGGAGCTCCACACTATGGGAGGGAGCACCACATTGTGGGAGGGTTGGTGAGGGAGATCCACACTGTGGGAGGGAGCACCACATTGTGGGAGGGTTGGTGAGGGAGCACCACATTGTAGGAGGGTTGGTGAGGGAGCTCCACACTATGGGAGGGAGCACCACATTGTGGGAGGGTTGGTATGGGAGGGAGCTCCACACTATGGGAGGGAGCACCACATTGTGGGAGGGTTGGTGAGGGAGATCCACACTGTGGGAGGGAGCACCACATTGTGGGAGGGTTGGTGAGGGAGCACCACATTGTAGGAGGGTTGGTGAGGGAGCTCCACACTATGGGAGGGAGCACCACATTGTGGGAGGGTTGGTGAGGGAGCTCCACACTATGGGAGGGAGCACCACAGTGTGGGAGGGTGGTGAGGGAGCTCCACACTATGGGAGGGAGCACCACAGTGTGGGAGGGTGGTGAGGGAGCTCCATACTATGGGAGGGAGTTCCACATTGTGGGAGGGTTGGTATGGGAGGGAGTTCCACATTGTGGAAGAGTGGTGAGGGAGCTCCACACTATGGGAGGGAGCATCACATTGTGGGAGGGTGGTGAGGGAACACCACATTGTGGGAGGGTTGTGAGTGAGCTCCACAGTGTAGGAGGGTGCTGAGGGAGCTCCACATTGTGGGAGAGTTGGTGAGGGAGCACCACATTGTGGGAGGGTTGTGAGAGAGCTCCACACTGTAGGAGGGTGGTGAGGGAGCTCCACAGTGTAGGAGGGTGGTGAGGGAGCTCCACACTATGGGAGGGAGCTCCACATGGTGGGAGAGTTGGTGAGGGAGCTCCACACTGTGGAAGGGTTGTGAGTGAGCTCCACACTGTAGGAGGGTGGTGAGGGAGCTCCACAGTGTAGGAGGGTGCTGAGGGAGCTCCACACTATGGGAGAGAGCACCACATTGTGGGAGGGTTGGTGAGGGAGCACCACAGTGTAGGAGGGTGGTGAGGGAGCTCCACAGTGTAGGAGGGTGGTGAGGGAGCTCCACACTATGGGAGAGAGCACCACATTGTGGGAGGGGTGGTGAGGGAGCACCACATTGTGGGAGGGTTGGTGGGGGAGCTCCACAGTGTGGGAGGGGTGGTGAGGGAGCATCACACTGTGGGAAGGAACTCCACAGTGTGGGAGGGGTGGTGAGGGAGCTTCACACTGTGGGAAGGAACTCCACATTGTGGGAGGGTTGGTGAGGGAGCTCCACACTATGGGAGGGAGCACCACATTGTGGGAGGGTTGGTGAGGGAGCTCCATATTGTGGGAGGGTTGGTGGGGGAGCTCCACAGTGTGGGAGGGGTGGTGAGGGAGCATCACACTGTGGGAAGGAACTCCACATTGTGAGAGGGGTGGTGAGGGAGCTTCACACTGTGGGAAGGAACTCCACATTGTGGGAGGGGTGGTGAGGGAGCATCACACTGTGGGAAGGAACTCCACAGTGTGGGAGGGGTGGTGAGGGAGCTCCACATTGTGGGAGGGTTGGTGGGGGAGCTCCACAGTGTGGGAGGGGTGGTGAGGGAGCATCACACTGTGGGAAGGAACTCCACAGTGTGGGAGGGGTGGTGAGGGAGCTTCACACTGTGGGAAGGAACTCCACATTGTGGGAGGGTTGGTGAGGGAGCTCCACACTATGGGAGGGAGCACCACATTGTGGGAGGGTTGGTGAGGGAGCTCCACATTGTGGGAGGGTTGGTGGGGGAGCTCCACAGTGTGGGAGGGGTGGTGAGGGAGCATCACACTGTGGGAAGGAACTCCACATTGTGGGAGGGGTGGTGAGGGAGCATCACACTGTGGGAAGGAACTCCACAGTGTGGGAGGGGTGGTGAGGGAGCTCCACATTGTGGGAGGGTTGGTGGGGGAGCTCCACAGTGTGGGAGGGGTGGTGAGGGAGCATCACACTGTGGGAAGGAACTCCACAGTGTGGGAGGGGTGGTGAGGGAGCTTCACACTGTGGGAAGGAACTCCACATTGTGGGAGGGCTGGTGAGGGAGCTTCACACTGTGGGAAGGAACTCCACATTGTGGGAGGGCTGGTGAGGGAGCTCCAATCAGATGGAGGGTCATTGATGGTGTTTGAAACTGTCCTCGTCTGCAATCCTTTTCAAGGGATCTTCCTCTGCCTGAAAACAGCGTTTCATCAGGAGGGAGCCGACTTCTCTGCACGTCTACATTGGGCTAGCAGCACTCAAGGGGCAGATGACCTTTCACAAAGTAAATGTCATTTCCGTGGATTTTCAGAAGGCCTTTGACAAGGTGCCTCACTTAGCAAGATGAGAGCCCATGGTATCTGAGCTTTCGGAGAAGTACAATCTACTCATGGATAGTCAACACGGCTTTGTGAAGGGAAGATCATGCCTCACGAGCCTGATTGAGTTTTTTGAAGAGGTAACAAAAGAAATTGAAGAGGGTAGGGCAGTGGATGTGATCTTCATGGACTTTAGCAAAGCATTTGACAAAGTCCCTCATGAGAGACTCATCCAGAAAGTCATGAGGCATGGGATAAGTGGAACCTTGGCTGTTTGGATAAAAATTGGCTTAAAGGAAGAAAGCAGAGGGTAGTTGTGGAAGGAAAGTATTCTGTCTGGAGGTCGGTGACTAGTGGAATGCCGCAGGGATCTGTCCTGGGCCCCCTGCTATTTGAGATTTTTATAAATGACCTGGATGTAGAGGTAAGGATGGGTGAGTAAGTTTGCGGATGACACAAAGATTGAAGGAGTTGTGGATGGAGCTGTAGGTGGTCGAAGGATACAAGAGGATATAGACAGGCTGCAGAGTTGGGCAGAAAAATGGCAGATGGAGTTCAATCCGGACAAGTGTGAGGTGATGCATTTTGGAAGGACAAGCCTGAAGACTGAGTATGGTCAGTTACTTAAGAGTGTAGATGAACAAAGGGACCTTGGGGTTCAAATCCATACATCCCTCAAGGTCGCTGCACAGGTTGATAGTGTAGTTAAGAAGGCCTATGGGATACTAGACTTCATTAACAGGGGGATTGAGTTCAAGAGTAGAGAGGTCATGTTGCAACCCTACAAATCTCTGGTGAGACCGCTCTTAGAGTATTGTGTTCAATTCTGGTCACCTCATTATAGGAAGGATGTGGAACCTATGGAGAGGGTGCAGAGGAGTTTTACCAGGATGTTGACACAAAGTACACTACAGATGCTGTGGTCAAATCAAGACGTACAAAAGCTGGATGAACTCAGCAGGTCAGGCAGCGTCCGTTGAAAGAAGCAGTTAACGTTTCGGGTCGAGACCCTTCGTCAGAACTGGATTGGAGAACAAGTCATATGAAGCAAGGTTAGCAGAGCTGGGACTTTTCTCTTTGGAGCGTAGAAGAGTGAGAGGGGACTTGATAGAGGTCTACAAGATAATGAGAGGCATAGATAGGGTGGATAGTCAGTACCTGTTTCCCAGGGCACCAATAGCAAACACCAGAGGGCATATGTATAAAATTAAGGGAGGGAAGTTTAGAGGAGACATCAGGGGTAAGTTTTTTTATACAGAGGGTTGTGAGTGCCTGGAATGACTTGCCAGGGATGGTAAGGAGGCTAAAACATTAGGGGTATTTAAGAGCCTCTTGGACAGGCACATGGATGAAAGAAAAATGGAGGGTTATGGGGTAGTGTGGGTTTAGTACTTTTTTAGGGATTATATGGGTCGGCACAACATGGAGGGCTGTAGGGCCTGTACTGGGCTGTAGTGTTCTATGGTATTACAGGAAAGATACCGGCGTGAATGGAAGATTGGCAGGAGGCAAACAGTGGGAATAAAGGGGCCTTTTTCTGGTCGGTTGCTGGTGACAAGTGATGATCTGCAGGGGTCAGTGTTGGGACCACTTCTTTTCATTGTGGCCATTTTGCAGATGATGCAAAGAAAGGTGGAGGGGCAGGTTGTGTGAGGATGCCCAAGATCTGAGACAGATTAGGAGAATGGGCAAAGGGGCCGATGGAATATGAGGTCGGGAAGTGTATGGCCGTGCTTTGATAGAAGGAATAAAGGTGTAGACTATTTTCTAAACGGACAGCAAATTCAGAAAAGGTTCAAAGGAGCTTGAGACTCCTTGTGTAGGATTCCCTAAAGTTTTGCTTGCAGGTTGAGTCAGTGGTGAGGAAGACAAATGCAATGTTAGTATTCATTTTGAGAGGACCATTACAGAGACTTGGTTAACAGAGGGACAGGAATGGGTGCTTAATGTCCTAAGATGTTGATGTTTTACAGAAGATGGGGGGTGGAGTAAAAGAGGGGCGGGGGAGTTGCATTTCTAATCACAGCTGCACTCGGGGGACATAATGGACGGCTGAGTCTAGAGGGGTAGAACTCAAAAGTTGGAAAGATACAGTCACTCTGATGGGATTGTAAAGACCAACCAGGAGTCACCAGGACATCGAGGAACTGATATTCAGGAAAAGTGCAAAAACAATAGGGTTGTTGTCATGGGGGAACTTCAACATTCCTAATATAAACTGGGACCTGAGTGCAAGAGGTTTAGATGGCGCAGAATTTGTTAGGTGCATCCAGGAGAGCTGTTAAATCAATATGTTGACAGTGGATCTGGTGTTGGGTAATCGGCCTGGCCTGTGGCTAAGCAGTGACCACACTAAGTGTTAAGATTCAGTATAATGCAAAAGTCTCAGGCACATGTAAAAACAAGCAAAGATGCTTTCAAAGCTAATGAAATAAAATGTTTCTAAATATTAAAAATACTAGGAAGAGCAGTAAACAGTAAAAAAAAACTAAATCAAATTAATATGAGCAACACACACAAAATGCACTGTTGATGCCACCTTCTCCCTATAGATGCTGCCTGGCCTGCTGTGCTCCACCAGCATTTTGTGTGTGTTGTTTGAATTTCCAGCATCTGCAGATTTCCTCGTGGTTGAAAATTAATATGATTACCTTTTCCTGTTAAAGCTGCATCAAATCTTGTAGGTACATGCAGTTTTACAAGAAAATCGACTGGTAGGTTGTCCAAAGCACCTTGGAGAACATAGACTATTAGATATATGAGTAGAATAAGGCCATTTGACCCATCAAATCTGCTCCACAATTTTATTTTGGCTGATCTAATTTTCCTCTCGGCCCCAATCTCCTGCCTTCCCTGACCAATCAACCTCTGCCTTAAATATACATAAAGATTTGGTCACCATAGCCTGTGGCAATGAATCCACAGATTCGCCACTGACTGGATAAAGAAATTCCTCCTCAATTCAAAATGGTTGCTTCTCTATTCTGAGGCTGTGTCCTCTGGTGTTAGACTCCCCCACCATAGAATTCTGATGCCACAGACGGTGAATGTCCGGCTGGCTCAGCCACGACTATAACATCTGAAACCCACAGACGGTGAATGTCCGGCTGGCTCAGCAACGACTATAACATCTGAAACCCACAGACGGTGAAAGACCGACTGGCTCAGCAACGACTATAACATCTGAAACCCACAGACGGTGAATGTCCAGCTGGCTCAGCCACGACTATAACATCTGAAACCCACAGACGGTGAAAGACCGACTGGCTCAGCCACGATTATAACATCTGAAACCCACAGACGGTGAATGTACGACTGGCTCAGCCACGATTATAACATCTGAAACCCACAGACGGTGAATGACCGACTGGCTCAGCAACGACTATAACATCTGAAACCCACAGACGGTGAATGTCCGGCTGGCTCAGCAACGACTATAACATCTTAACCCCACAGACGGTGAATGTCCAGCTGGCTCAGCCACGACTATAACATCTGAAACCCACAGACGGTGAATGTCCGGCTGGCTCAGCAACGACTATAACATCTGAAATCCACAGAGGGTGAATGTCCGGCTGGCTCAGCAACGACTATAACATCTTAACCCCACAGACGGTGAATGTCCAGCTGGCTCAGCCACGACTATAACATCTGAAACCCACAGACGGTGAATGTCCAGCTGGCTCAGCCACGACTATAACATCTGAAACCCACAGACGGTGAAAGACCGACTGGCTCAGCCACGATTATAACATCTGAAACCCACAGACGGTGAATGACCGACTGGCTCAGCAACGACTATAACATCTGAAACCCACAGACGGTGAATGTCCCGCTGGCTCAGCAAAGACTAAAACATCTGAAACCCACAGACGGTGAATGACCGACTGCCTCAGACATGACTATAACATTTGAAACACACATACGATGAATGACGGACTGGCTCAGCCACGACTATAACATCTGAAACGAACAGACGGTGAATGTCCGGCTGGCTCAGCAATGACTATAACATCTGAAACTCACAGACGGTGAATGTCCGGCTGGCTCAGCAAGGACTATAACATCTGAAACTCACAGACGGTTAATGTCCCGCTGGCTCAGCAAAGACTATAACATCTTAACCCCACAGACGGTGAATGTCCGGAGGGCTCAGCCACGACTATAACATCTGAAGCCCACAGACGGTGAATGTCCCGCTGGCTCAGCAATGACTATAACATCTTAACCCCACAGACGGTGATTGGCAGCCTGGCTCAGCCACGACTACAACATCTGAAACCCACAGACGGTGAATGTCCAGCTGGCTCAGCAACGACTATAACATCTGAAACCCACAGACAGTGAATGTCCGGCTGGCTCAGCAACGACTATAACATCTGAAAACCACAGACGGTGAATGTCCCGCTGGCTCTGCAACGACTCTAACATCTGAAACCCACAGACGGTGAATGACCGACTGCCTCAGACATGACTATAACATTTGAAACACACATACAATGAATGACGGACTGGCTCAGCCACGACTATAACATCTGAAACCCACAGACGGTGAATGACCGACTGCCTCAGACATGACTATAACATTTGAAACACACATACGATGAATGACGGACTGGCTCATCCACGACTATAACATTTGAAACAAACATACGATGAATGACGGACTGGCTCAGCCACGACTATAACATCTGAAACGAACAGACGGTGAATGTCCTGCTAGCTCAGCCACGACTATAACATCTGAAACTCACAGACGGTTAATGTCCCGCTGGCTCAGCAATGACTATAACATCTGAAACCCACAGACAGTGAATGTCCGGCTGGCTCAGCCACGACTATAACATCTGAAGCCCACAGACGGTGAATGTCCGGCTGGCTCAGCAACGACTATAACATCTGAAACTCACAGACGGTTAATGTCCCGCTGGCTCAGCAACGACTATAACATCTGAAACTCACAGACGGTTAATGTCCCGCTGGCTCAGCAACGACTATAACATCTGAAACCCACAGACAGTGAATGTCCGGCTGGCTCAGCAACGACTATAACATCTTAACCCCACAGACAGTGAATGTCCGGCGGGCTCAGCCACGACTATAACATCTGAAGCCCACAGACGGTGAATGTCCCGCTGGCACAGCCACGAGTATAACATCTGAAACCCACAGACAGTGAATGACCGGCTGGCTCAGCAACGACTATAACATCTTAACCCCACAGACGGTGAATGTCTGGCTGGCTCAGCAAGGACTATAACATCTGAGACTCACAGACGGTTAATGTCCCGCTGGCTCAGCAAAGACTATAACATCTTAACCCCACAGACGGTGAATGTCCGGAGGGCTCAGCCACGACTATAACATCTGAAGCCCACAGACGGTGAATGTCCCGCTGGCTCAGCAATGACTATAACATCTTAACCCCACAGACGGTGAATGGCAGCCTGGCTAAGCCACGACTATAACATCTTAACCCCACAGACGGTGAATGTCCAGCTGGCTCAGCAACGACTATAACATCTGAAACCCACAGACGGTGAATGTCCAGCTGGCTCAGCAACGACTATAACATCTTAACCCCACAGACGGTGAATGTCCAGCTGGCTCAGCAACGACTGTAACATCTGAAAACCACAGACGGTGAATGTCCAGCTGGCTCAGCAAAGACTATAACATCTGAAACCCACAGACGCTGAATGACCGACTGCCTCAGACATGACTATAACATTTGAAACACACATACGATGAATGACGGACTGGCTCAGCCACGACTAAAACATTTGAAACAAACATACAATGAATGACGGACTGGCTCAGCCACGACTATAACATCAGAAACGAAGAGACGGTGAATGTCCGGCTGGCTCAGCAACGACTATAACATCTTAACCCCACAGACAGTGAATGTCCGGCGGGCTCAGCCACGACTATAACATCTGAAGCCCACTGACGGTGAATGTCCCGCTGGCTCAGCCACGACTATAACATCTGAAATTCACAGACGGTTAATGTCCCGCTGGCTCAGCAATGACTATAACATCTGAAACCCACAGACAGTGAATGTCCGGCTGGCTCAGCAACGACTATAACATCTGAAGCCCACAGACGGTGAATGTCCGGCTGGCTCAGCCACGACTATAACATCTGAAGCCCACAGACAGTGAATGTCCGGCTGGCTCAGCCACGACTATAACATCTGAAACTCACAGACGGTTAATGTCCCGCTGGCTCAGCCATGACTGTAACATCTGAAACCCACAGACGGTGTATGTCCGGCTGGCTCAGCAAAGACTAAAACATCTGAAACCCACAGACGGTGAATGACCGACTGCCTCAGACATGACTATAACATTTGAAACACACATACGATGAATGACGGACTGGCTCAGCAACGACTATAACATCTGAAACCCACAGACGGTTAATGTCCCGCTGGCTCAGCAACGACTATAACATTTGAAACCCACAGACGGTGAATGTCCCGCTGGCTCAGCCACGACTATAACATCTGAAACCCACAGACGGTGAATGTCCCGCTGGCTCAGCAACGACTATAACATCTTAAACCCACAGACGGTTAATGTCCCGCTGGCTCAGCAACGACTATAACATTTGAAACCCACAGACGGTGAATGACCGACTGGCTCAGCCACGATTATAATATCTGAAACCCACAGACGGTGAATGTCCGGCTGGCTCAGCAACGACTATAACTTCTGAAACGCACAGACGGTGAATGTCCCGCTGGCTCAGCAATGACTATAACATATGAAACCAGGAGACTGTGAATGTCCGGCTGGCTCAGCCATTACTATAACATCTGAAACCCACAAACGATGAATGACTGACTGGCTCAGCCACGATTATAACATCAGAAACCCACAGACGGTGAATGTCCGTCTGGCTCAGCAACGTCTATAACATCTGAAACCCACAGACTGTGAATGTCCGGCTGGCTCAGCCATTACTATAACATCTGAAACACACAGACTATGAATGACTGACTGGCTCAGCCACGACTTTAACATCAGAAACCCACAGACGGTGAATGTCCGTCTTGCTCATCCACGACAATAACATCTGAAACACACAGACCGTGAATGTCCGGCTGGCTCAGACATTACTATAACATCTGAAACACCCAGACGATGAATGACTGACTGGCTCAGTCACGACTATAACATCTGAAACCCACAGACGGTGAATGTCCCGCTGGCTCAGCAACGACTATAACATCTGAAACCCACAGACGGTGAATGTCCCGCTGGCTCAGCCACGACTATAACATCTGAAACCCACAGACGGTGAATGTCCGGCTGGCTCAGCCACGACTATAACATCTGAAACCCAAAGACGGTGAATGTCCGGCTGGCTCAGCCATTACTATAACATCTGAAACACACAGACGATGAATGACTGACTGGCTCAGCCACGACTATAACATCAGAAACCCACAGACGGTGAATGTCCGTCTGGCTCAGCCACGACTATAACATCTGAAACCCACAGACGGTGAATGTCCGGCTGGCTCAGCAACGACTATAACATCTGAAACCCACAGACGGTGAATGTCCCGCTGGCTCAGCCACGACTATAACATCAGAAACCCACAGATGGTGAAAGTCCCGCTGGCTCAGCCACGACTATAACATCTGAAACCCACAGACGGTGAATGTCCGGCTGGCTCAGCAATGACTATAACATCTGAAACCCACAGATGGTGAATGACCAACTGGCTCAGCCACAACTATAACATCTGAAACCCAAAGACGGTGAATGTACGGCTGGCTCAGCCACAACTATAACATCTGAAACCCACACACGGTGAAAGTCCAGCTGGCTCAGCAACGACTATAACATCTGAAACCCACAGACGGTGAATGTCTGACTGGCACAGCAACGACTATAACATCTGAAACCCACTGACGGTGAATGTCCGGCTGGCTCAGCACCGACTATAACATCTGAAACCCACAGACGGTGAATGTCCGGCTGTCTCAGCCACGACTATAACATCTGAAACCCACAGATGGTGAATGTCCGGCTGGCTCAGCCACGACTTTTACATCTGAAACCCACAGACGGTGAATGTCTGACTGGCACAGCAACGACTATAACATCTGAAAGCCACAGACGGTGAATGTCCGGCTGGCTCAGCACCGACTATAACATCTGAAACCCACAGACGGTGAATATCCGGCTGTCTCAGCCACGACTATAACAACTGAAACCCACAGACGGTAAATGTCCGGCTGGCTCAGCCACGACTTTTACATCTGAAACCCACAGACGGTGACTGTTCCGCTGGCTCAACAACGATAATAACACCTGAAACCCACAGACGGTGAATGTCCGGCTGGCTCAGCAACGACTATAACATCTGAAACACACTGACGGTGAATGTCCGGCTGGCTCAGTAACGACTATAACATCTGAAACCCACAGACGGTGAATGTTCGACTGGCTCAGCAACGACTATAACATCAGAAACCCACAGACTGTGAATATCCGGCTGGCTCAGCAACGACTATAACATCTGAAACGCACAGACGGTGAATGTCCTGCTGGCTCAGCAACGACTATGACATCAGAAACCCACAGACTGTGAATATCCGGCTGGCTCAGCAAAGACTTTAACATCTTAACCCATGACGGTGAATGTCTGGCTGGCTCAGCCACGACTATAACATCTGAAACACACAGACGGTGAAAGTCCAGCTGGCTCAGCAACGACTATAACATCTGAAACCCACAGACGGTGAATGTCCGGCTGGCTCAGCAACGACTATAACATCTTAACCCCACAGACGGTGAATGTCCAGCTGGCTCAGCCACGAATATAACATCTGAAACCCACAGACGGTGAATGTCCAGCTGGCTCAGCAACGACTATAACATCTGAAACCCACAGACGGTGAATGACCCGCTGGCTCAGCCACGACTGTAACATCTGAAACCCACAGACGGTAAATGTCCCGCTGGCTCAGCTAAGACTAAAACATCTGAAACCCACAGACAGTGAATGACCGACTGCCTCAGAAATGACTATAACATTTGAAACACACATACAATGAATGACGGACTGGCACAGCGACGACTATAACATCTGAAACCCACAGACGGTTCATGTCCCGCTAGCTCAGCAACGACTATAACATCTGAAACCCACAGACGGTGAATGTCTCGCTGGCTCAGCCACGACTATAATATCTGAAAACCACAGATGGTGAATGTCAGGCTGGCTCAGCAACGACTATAACATCTCAACCTCACTGACGGTGAATGTCCGGCTGGCTCAGCACCGACTATAACATCTGAAACCCACAGATGGTGAATATCCGGCTGTCTCAGCCACGACTATAACATCTGAAACCCACAGACGGTGAATGTCGGGCTGGCTCAGCCACGACTTTTACATCTGAAACCTACAGACGGTGACTGTCCAGCTGGCTCAGCAACGACAATAACATCTGAAACCCACAGACGGTGAATGTCCGGCTGGCTCAGCAACGACTATAACATCTGAAACCCACAGACGGTGAATGTCCGGCTGGCTCAGCAACGACTATAACATCTTAACCCACTGACGTTGAATGTCCGGCTGGCTCAGCAACGACTATAACATCTGAAACCCACAGACGGTGAATGTCCGACTGGCTCAGTAACGACTATAACATCTGAAACCCACAGACGGTGAATGTTCGACTGGCTCAGCAACGACTATAACATCAGAAACCCACAGACTGTGAATATCCGGCTGGCTCAGCAACGACTATAACATCTGAAACGAACAGACGGTGAATGTCCGGCTGGCTCAGCAACGACTATGACATCAGAAACCCACAGACTGTGAATATCCGGCTGGCTCAGCAAAGACTTTAACATCTTAACCCATGACGGTGAATGTCTGGCTGGCTCAGCCACGACTATAACATCTGAAACACACAGACGGTGAAAGTCCGGCTGGCTCAGCAACGACTATAACATCTGAAACACACTGACGGTGAATGTCCGGCTGGCTCAGTAACGACTATAACATCTGAAACGCACAGACGGTGAATGTCCGGCTGGCTCAGCAACGACTATGACATCAGAAACCCACAGACTGTGAATATCCGGCTGGCTCAGCAAAGACTTTAACATCTTAACCCATGACGGTGAATGTCTGGCTGGCTCAGCAACGACTATAACATCTTAACCCCACAGACGGTGAATGTCCAGCTGGCTCAGCCACGAATATAACATCTGAAACCCACAGACGGTGAATGTCCAGCTGGCTCAGCAACGACTATAACATCTGAAACCCACAGACGGTGAATGTCCCGCTGGCTCAGCCACGACTGTAACATCTGAAACCCACAGACGGTAAATGTCCCGCTGGCTCAGCTAAGACTAAAACATCTGAAACCCACAGACAGTGAATGACCGACTGCCTCAGAAATGACTATAACATTTGAAACACACATACAATGAATGACGGACTGGCACAGCGACGACTATAACATCTGAAACCCACAGACGGTTCATGTCCCGCTAGCTCAGCAACGACTATAACATCTGAAACCCACAGACGGTGAATGTCTCGCTGGCTCAGCCACGACTATAATATCAGAAAACCACAGATGGTGAATGTCAGGCTGGCTCAGCAACGACTATAACATCTCAACCTCACTGACGGTGAATGTCCGGCTGGCTCAGCACCGACTATAACATCTGAAACCCACAGATGGTGAATATCCGGCTGTCTCAGCCACGACTATAACATCTGAAACCCACAGACGGTGAATGTCGGGCTGGCTCAGCCACGACTTTTACATCTGAAACCTACAGACGGTGACTGTCCAGCTGGCTCAGCAACGACAATAACATCTGAAACCCACAGACGGTGAATGTCCGGCTGGCTCAGCAACGACTATAACATCTGAAACCCACAGACGGTGAATGTCCGGCTGGCTCAGCAACGACTATAACATCTTAACCCACTGACGTTGAATGTCCGGCTGGCTCAGCAACGACTATAACATCTGAAACCCACAGACGGTGAATGTCCGACTGGCTCAGCAACGACTATAACATCAGAAACCCACAGACTGTGAATATCCGGCTGGCTCAGCAACGACTATAACCTCTGAAACCCACAGACAGTGAATGTCCCGCTGGCTCAGCAACGACTATAACATCTGAAACCCACAGACGGTGAATGACCGACTGGCTCAGCCACGATTATAATATCTGAAACCCACAGACGGTGAATGTCCGGCTGGCTCAGCAACGACTATAACTTCTGAAACGCACAGACGGTGAATGTCCCGCTGGCTCAGCAATGACTATAACATATGAAACCAGGAGACTGTGAATGTCCGGCTGGCTCAGCCATTACTATAACATCTGAAACCCACAAACGATGAATGACTGACTGGCTCAGCCACGACTATAACATCAGAAACCCACAGACGGTGAATGTCCGTCTGGCTCAGCAACGACTATAACATCTGAAACCCACAGACTGTGAATGTCCGGCTGGCTCAGCCATTACTATAACATCTGAAACACACAGACTATGAATGACTGACTGGCTCAGCCACGACTTTAACATCAGAAACCCACAGACGGTGAATGTCCGTCTTGCTCATCCACGACAATAACATCTGAAACCCACAGACCGTGAATGTCCGGCTGGCTCAGACATTACTATAACATCTGAAACACCCAGACGATGAATGACTGACTGGCTCAGTCACGACTATAACATCTGAAACCCACAGACGGTGAATGTCCCGCTGGCTCAGCAACGACTATAACATCTGAAAGCCACAGACGGTGAATGTCCCGCTGGCTCAGCCACGACTATAACATCTGAAACCCACAGACGGTGAATGTCCGGCTGGCTCAGCCACGACTATAACATCTGAAACCCAAAGACGCTGAATGTCCGGCTGGCTCAGCCATTACTATAACATCTGAAACACACAGACGATGAATGACTGACTGGCTCATCCACGACTATAACATCAGAAACCCACAGACGGTGAATGTCCGTCTGGCTCAGCCACGACTATAACATCTGAAACCCACAGACGGTGAATGTCCGGCTGGCTCAGCAATGACTATAACATCTGAAACCCACAGACGGTGAATGTCCCGCTGGCTCAGCCACGACTATAACATCAGAAACCCACAGATGGTGAAAGTCCCGCTGGCTCAGCCACGACTATAACATCTGAAACCCACAGACGGTGAATGTCCGGCTGGCTCAGCAATGACTATAACATCTGAAACCCACAGATGGTGAATGACCAACTGGCTCAGCCACAACTATAACATCTGAAACCCAAAGACGGTGAATGTACGGCTGGCTCAGCCACAACTATAACATCTGAAACCCACACACGGTGAAAGTCCAGCTGGCTCAGCAACGACTATAACATCTGAAACCCACAGACGGTGAATGTCTGACTGGCACAGCAACGACTATAACATCTGAAACCCACAGACGGTGAATGTCCCGCTGGCTCAGCCACGACTGTAACATCTGAAACCCACAGACGGTAAATGTCCCGCTGGCTCAGCTAAGACTAAAACATCTGAAACCCACAGACAGTGAATGACCGACTGCCTCAGAAATGACTATAACATTTGAAACACACATACAATGAATGACGGACTGGCACAGCGACGACTATAACATCTGAAACCCACAGACGGTTCATGTCCCGCTAGCTCAGCAACGACTATAACATCTGAAACCCACAGACGGTGAATGTCTCGCTGGCTCAGCCAAGACTATAATATCTGAAAACCACAGATGGTGAATGTCAGGCTGGCTCAGCAACGACTATAACATCTCAACCTCACTGACGGTGAATGTCCGGCTGGCTCAGCACCGACTATAACATCTGAAACCCACAGATGGTGAATATCCGGCTGTCTCAGCCACGACTATAACATCTGAAACCCACAGACGGTGAATGTCGGGCTGGCTCAGCCACGACTTTTACATCTGAAACCTACAGACGGTGAATGTCGGGCTGGCTCAGCCACGACTATAACATCTGAAACCCACAGACGGTGAATGTCCAGCTGGCTCAGCAACGACAATAACATCTGAAACCCACAGACGGTGAATGTCCCGCTGGCTCAGCCACGACTTTAACATCTGAAACCCACAGACGGTGAATGTCCCGCTGGCTTAGCTAAGACTAAAACATCTGAAACCCACAGACAGTGAATGACCGACTGCCTCAGACATGACTATAACATTTGAAACACACATACAATGAATGACGGGCTGTCTCAGCCACGACTATAACATCTGAAACCCACAGACGGTGAATGTTCGACTGGCTCAGCAACGACTATAACATCAGAAACCCACAGACTGTGAATATCCGGCTGGCTCAGCAACGACTATAACATCTGAAACGCACAGACGGTGAATGTCCTGCTGGCTCAGCAACGACTATGACATCAGAAACCCACAGACTGTGAATATCCGGCTGGCTCAGCAAAGACTTTAACATCTTAACCCATGACGGTGAATGTCTGGCTGGCTCAGCCACGACTATAACATCTGAAACACACAGACGGTGAAAGTCCAGCTGGCTCAGCAACGACTATAACATCTGAAACCCACAGACGGTGAATGTCCGGCTGGCTCAGCAACGACTATAACATCTTAACCCCACAGACGGTGAATGTCCAGCTGGCTCAGCCACGAATATAACATCTGAAACCCACAGACGGTGAATGTCCAGCTGGCTCAGCAACGACTATAACATCTGAAACCCACAGACGGTGAATGACCCGCTGGCTCAGCCACGACTGTAACATCTGAAACCCACAGACGGTAAATGTCCCGCTGGCTCAGCTAAGACTAAAACATCTGAAACCCACAGACAGTGAATGACCGACTGCCTCAGAAATGACTATAACATTTGAAACACACATACAATGAATGACGGACTGGCACAGCGACGACTATAACATCTGAAACCCACAGACGGTTCATGTCCCGCTAGCTCAGCAACGACTATAACATCTGAAACCCACAGACGGTGAATGTCTCGCTGGCTCAGCCACGACTATAATATCTGAAAACCACAGATGGTGAATGTCAGGCTGGCTCAGCAACGACTATAACATCTCAACCTCACTGACGGTGAATGTCCGGCTGGCTCAGCACCGACTATAACATCTGAAACCCACAGATGGTGAATATCCGGCTGTCTCAGCCACGACTATAACATCTGAAACCCACAGACGGTGAATGTCGGGCTGGCTCAGCCACGACTTTTACATCTGAAACCTACAGACGGTGACTGTCCAGCTGGCTCAGCAACGACAATAACATCTGAAACCCACAGACGGTGAATGTCCGGCTGGCTCAGCAACGACTATAACATCTGAAACCCACAGACGGTGAATGTCCGGCTGGCTCAGCAACGACTATAACATCTTAACCCACTGACGTTGAATGTCCGGCTGGCTCAGCAACGACTATAACATCTGAAACCCACAGACGGTGAATGTCCGACTGGCTCAGTAACGACTATAACATCTGAAACCCACAGACGGTGAATGTTCGACTGGCTCAGCAACGACTATAACATCAGAAACCCACAGACTGTGAATATCCGGCTGGCTCAGCAACGACTATAACATCTGAAACGAACAGACGGTGAATGTCCGGCTGGCTCAGCAACGACTATGACATCAGAAACCCACAGACTGTGAATATCCGGCTGGCTCAGCAAAGACTTTAACATCTTAACCCATGACGGTGAATGTCTGGCTGGCTCAGCCACGACTATAACATCTGAAACACACAGACGGTGAAAGTCCGGCTGGCTCAGCAACGACTATAACATCTGAAACACACTGACGGTGAATGTCCGGCTGGCTCAGTAACGACTATAACATCTGAAACGCACAGACGGTGAATGTCCGGCTGGCTCAGCAACGACTATGACATCAGAAACCCACAGACTGTGAATATCCGGCTGGCTCAGCAAAGACTTTAACATCTTAACCCATGACGGTGAATGTCTGGCTGGCTCAGCAACGACTATAACATCTTAACCCCACAGACGGTGAATGTCCAGCTGGCTCAGCCACGAATATAACATCTGAAACCCACAGACGGTGAATGTCCAGCTGGCTCAGCAACGACTATAACATCTGAAACCCACAGACGGTGAATGTCCCGCTGGCTCAGCCACGACTGTAACATCTGAAACCCACAGACGGTAAATGTCCCGCTGGCTCAGCTAAGACTAAAACATCTGAAACCCACAGACAGTGAATGACCGACTGCCTCAGAAATGACTATAACATTTGAAACACACATACAATGAATGACGGACTGGCACAGCGACGACTATAACATCTGAAACCCACAGACGGTTCATGTCCCGCAAGCTCAGCAACGACTATAACATCTGAAACCCACAGACGGTGAATGTCTCGCTGGCTCAGCCACGACTATAATATCAGAAAACCACAGATGGTGAATGTCAGGCTGGCTCAGCAACGACTATAACATCTCAACCTCACTGACGGTGAATGTCCGGCTGGCTCAGCACCGACTATAACATCTGAAACCCACAGATGGTGAATATCCGGCTGTCTCAGCCACGACTATAACATCTGAAACCCACAGACGGTGAATGTCGGGCTGGCTCAGCCACGACTTTTACATCTGAAACCTACAGACGGTGACTGTCCAGCTGGCTCAGCAACGACAATAACATCTGAAACCCACAGACGGTGAATGTCCGGCTGGCTCAGCAACGACTATAACATCTGAAACCCACAGACGGTGAATGTCCGGCTGGCTCAGCAACGACTATAACATCTTAACCCACTGACGTTGAATGTCCGGCTGGCTCAGCAACGACTATAACATCTGAAACCCACAGACGGTGAATGTCCGACTGGCTCAGCAACGACTATAACATCAGAAACCCACAGACTGTGAATATCCGGCTGGCTCAGCAACGACTATAACCTCTGAAACCCACAGACAGTGAATGTCCCGCTGGCTCAGCAACGACTATAACATCTGAAACCCACAGACGGTGAATGACCGACTGGCTCAGCCACGATTATAATATCTGAAACCCACAGACGGTGAATGTCCGGCTGGCTCAGCAACGACTATAACTTCTGAAACGCACAGACGGTGAATGTCCCGCTGGCTCAGCAATGACTATAACATATGAAACCAGGAGACTGTGAATGTCCGGCTGGCTCAGCCATTACTATAACATCTGAAACCCACAAACGATGAATGACTGACTGGCTCAGCCACGACTATAACATCAGAAACCCACAGACGGTGAATGTCCGTCTGGCTCAGCAACGACTATAACATCTGAAACCCACAGACTGTGAATGTCCGGCTGGCTCAGCCATTACTATAACATCTGAAACACACAGACTATGAATGACTGACTGGCTCAGCCACGACTTTAACATCAGAAACCCACAGACGGTGAATGTCCGTCTTGCTCATCCACGACAATAACATCTGAAACCCACAGACCGTGAATGTCCGGCTGGCTCAGACATTACTATAACATCTGAAACACCCAGACGATGAATGACTGACTGGCTCAGTCACGACTATAACATCTGAAACCCACAGACGGTGAATGTCCCGCTGGCTCAGCAACGACTATAACATCTGAAAGCCACAGACGGTGAATGTCCCGCTGGCTCAGCCACGACTATAACATCTGAAACCCACAGACGGTGAATGTCCGGCTGGCTCAGCCACGACTATAACATCTGAAACCCAAAGACGCTGAATGTCCGGCTGGCTCAGCCATTACTATAACATCTGAAACACACAGACGATGAATGACTGACTGGCTCATCCACGACTATAACATCAGAAACCCACAGACGGTGAATGTCCGTCTGGCTCAGCCACGACTATAACATCTGAAACCCACAGACGGTGAATGTCCGGCTGGCTCAGCAATGACTATAACATCTGAAACCCACAGACGGTGAATGTCCCGCTGGCTCAGCCACGACTATAACATCAGAAACCCACAGATGGTGAAAGTCCCGCTGGCTCAGCCACGACTATAACATCTGAAACCCACAGACGGTGAATGTCCGGCTGGCTCAGCAATGACTATAACATCTGAAACCCACAGATGGTGAATGACCAACTGGCTCAGCCACAACTATAACATCTGAAACCCAAAGACGGTGAATGTACGGCTGGCTCAGCCACAACTATAACATCTGAAACCCACACACGGTGAAAGTCCAGCTGGCTCAGCAACGACTATAACATCTGAAACCCACAGACGGTGAATGTCTGACTGGCACAGCAACGACTATAACATCTGAAACCCACAGACGGTGAATGTCCCGCTGGCTCAGCCACGACTGTAACATCTGAAACCCACAGACGGTAAATGTCCCGCTGGCTCAGCTAAGACTAAAACATCTGAAACCCACAGACAGTGAATGACCGACTGCCTCAGAAATGACTATAACATTTGAAACACACATACAATGAATGACGGACTGGCACAGCGACGACTATAACATCTGAAACCCACAGACGGTTCATGTCCCGCTAGCTCAGCAACGACTATAACATCTGAAACCCACAGACGGTGAATGTCTCGCTGGCTCAGCCAAGACTATAATATCTGAAAACCACAGATGGTGAATGTCAGGCTGGCTCAGCAACGACTATAACATCTCAACCTCACTGACGGTGAATGTCCGGCTGGCTCAGCACCGACTATAACATCTGAAACCCACAGATGGTGAATATCCGGCTGTCTCAGCCACGACTATAACATCTGAAACCCACAGACGGTGAATGTCGGGCTGGCTCAGCCACGACTTTTACATCTGAAACCTACAGACGGTGAATGTCGGGCTGGCTCAGCCACGACTATAACATCTGAAACCCACAGACGGTGAATGTCCAGCTGGCTCAGCAACGACAATAACATCTGAAACCCACAGACGGTGAATGTCCCGCTGGCTCAGCCACGACTTTAACATCTGAAACCCACAGACGGTGAATGTCCCGCTGGCTTAGCTAAGACTAAAACATCTGAAACCCACAGACAGTGAATGACCGACTGCCTCAGACATGACTATAACATTTGAAACACACATACAATGAATGACGGGCTGTCTCAGCCACGACTATAACATCTGAAACCCACAGACGGTAAATGTCCGGCTGGCTCAGCACCGACTATAACATCTGAAACCCACAGACGGTGAATATCCGGCTGTCTCAGCCACGACTATAACAACTGAAACCCACAGACGGTGAATGTTCGACTGGCTCAGCAACGACTATAACATCAGAAACCCACAGACTGTGAATATCCGGCTGGCTCAGCAACGACTATAACATCTGAAACGCACAGACGGTGAATGTCCGGCTGGCTCAGCAACGACTATGACATCAGAAACCCACAGACTGTGAATATCCGGCTGGCTCAGCAAAGACTTTAACATCTTAACCCATGACGGTGAATGTCTGGCTGGCTCAGCCACGACTATAACATCTGAAACACACAGACGGTGAAAGTCCGGCTGGCTCAGCAACGACTATAACATCTGAAACCCACAGACGGTGAATGTCCGGCTGGCTCAGCAACGACTATAACATCTTAACCCCACAGACGGTGAATGTCCAGCTGGCTCAGCCACGAATATAACATCTGAAACCCACAGACGGTGAATGTCCAGCTGGCTCAGCAACGACTATAACATCTGAAACCCACAGACGGTGAATGTCCCGCTGGCTCAGCCACGACTGTAACATCTGAAACCCACAGACGGTAAATGTCCCGCTGGCTCAGCTAAGACTAAAACATCTGAAACCCACAGACAGTGAATGACCGACTGCCTCAGAAATGACTATAACATTTGAAACACACATACAATGAATGACGGACTGGCACAGCGACGACTATAACATCTGAAACCCACAGACGGTTCATGTCCCGCTAGCTCAGCAACGACTATAACATCTGAAACCCACAGACGGTGAATGTCTCGCTGGCTCAGCCAAGACTATAATATCTGAAAACCACAGATGGTGAATGTCAGGCTGGCTCAGCAACGACTATAACATCTCAACCTCACTGACGGTGAATGTCCGGCTGGCTCAGCACCGACTATAACATCTGAAACCCACAGATGGTGAATATCCGGCTGTCTCAGCCACGACTATAACATCTGAAACCCACAGACGGTGAATGTCGGGCTGGCTCAGCCACGACTTTTACATCTGAAACCTACAGACGGTGACTGTCCAGCTGGCTCAGCAACGACAATAACGTCTGAAACCCACAGACGGTGAATGTCCAGCTGGCTCAGCAACGACAATAACATCTGAAACCCACAGACGGTGAATGTCCCGCTGGCTCAGCCACGACTTTAACATCTGAAACCCACAGACGGTGAATGTCCCGCTGGCTTAGCTAAGACTAAAACATCTGAAACCCACAGACAGTGAATGACCGACTGCCTCAGACATGACTATAACATTTGAAACACACATACAATGAATGACGGACTGGCTCAGCCACGACTATAACATCTGAAACCTACAAACGGTTCATGTCCCGCTGGCTCAGCAACGACTATAACATCTGTAACCCACAGACGGTGAATATCCGGCTGTCTCAGCCACGACTATAACATCTGAAACCCACAGACGGTAAATGTCCAGCTGGCTCAGCCACGACTTTTACATCTGAAACCCACAGACTGTGACTGTTCCGCTGGCTCAACAACGACTATAACACCTGAAACCCACAGACGGTGAATGTCCGGCTGGCTCAGCAACGACTATAACATCTGAAACCCACAGACGGTGAATGTCCGGCTGGTTCAGCAACGACTATAACATCTGAAACCCACAGACGGTGAATGTCCGACTGGCTCAGCAACGACTATAACATCAGAAACCCACAGACTGTGAATATCCGGCTGGCTCAGCAACGACTATAACATCTGAAACGCACAGACGGTGAATGTCCGTCTCTCTCAGCAATGACTATGACATCAGAAACCCACAGACTGTGAATATCCGGCTGGCTCAGCAACGACTATAACATCTTAACCCATGACGGTGAATTTCCGGCTGGCTCAGCCACGACTATAACATCTGAAACCCACAGACGGTGAATGTCCGGCTGGCTCAGCAAAGACTATAACATCTGAAACCCACAGATGGTGAATGTCCGGCTGGCTCAGCAACGACTATAACATCTTAACCCCACAGACGTTGAATGTCCAGCTGGCTCAGCCACGAATATAACATCTGAAACCCACAGACGGTGAATGTCCAGCTGGCTCAGCAACGACTATAACATCTGAAACCCACAGACGGTGAATGTTCGACTGGCTCAGCAACGACTATAACATCAGAAACCCACAGACTGTGAATATCCGGCTGGCTCAGCAACGACTATAACATCTGAAACGCACAGACGGTGAATGTCCGGCTGGCTCAGCAACGACTATGACATCAGAAACCCACAGACTGTGAATATCCGGCTGGCTCAGCAAAGACTTTAACATCTTAACCCATGACGGTGAATGTCTGGCTGGCTCAGCCACGACTATAACATCTGAAACACACAGACGGTGAAAGTCCGGCTGGCTCAGCAACGACTATAACATCTGAAACCCACAGACGGTGAATGTCCGGCTGGCTCAGCAACGACTATAACATCTTAACCCCACAGACGGTGAATGTCCAGCTGGCTCTGCCACGAATATAACATCTGAAACCCACAGACGGTGAATGTCCAGCTGGCTCAGCAACGACTATAACATCTGAAACCCACAGACGGTGAATGTCCCGCTGGCTCAGCCACGACTGTAACATCTGAAACCCACAGACGGTAAATGTCCCGCTGGCTCAGCTATGACTAAAACATCTGAAACCCACAGACAGTGAATGACCGACTGCCTCAGAAATGACTATAACATTTGAAACACACATACAATGAATGACGGACTGGCACAGCGACGACTATAACATCTGAAACCCACAGACGGTTCATGTCCCGCTAGCTCAGCAACGACTATAACATCTGAAACCCACAGACGGTGAATGTCTCGCTGGCTCAGCCACGACTATAATATCTGAAAACCACAGATGGTGAATGTCAGGCTGGCTCAGCAACGACTATAACATCTCAACCTCACTGACGGTGAATGTCCGGCTGGCTCAGCACCGACTATAACATCTGAAACCCACAGATGGTGAATATCCGGCTGTCTCAGCCACGACTATAACATCTGAAACCTACAGACGGTGACTGTTCCGCTGGCTCAGCCACGACTATAACATCTGAAACCCACAGACGGTGAATGTCCAGCTGGCTCAGCAACGACAATAACATCTGAAACCCACAGACGGTGAATGTCCCGCTGGCTTAGCTAAGACTAAAACATCAGAAACCCACAGACTGTGAATATCCGGCTGGCTCAGCAAAGACTTTAACATCTTAACCCATGACGGTGAATGTCTGGCTGGCTCAGCCACGACTATAACATCTGAAACACACAGACGGTGAAAGTCCGGCTGGCTCAGCAACGACTATAACATCTGAAACCCACAGACGGTGAATGTCCGGCTGGCTCAGCAACGACTATAACATCTTAACCCCACAGACGGTGAATGTCCAGCTGGCTCTGCCACGAATATAACATCTGAAACCCACAGACGGTGAATGTCCAGCTGGCTCAGCAACGACTATAACATCTGAAACCCACAGACGGTGAATGTCCCGCTGGCTCAGCCACGACTGTAACATCTGAAACCCACAGACGGTAAAAGTCCCGCTGGCTCAGCTATGACTAAAACATCTAAAACCCACAGACAGTGAATGACCGACTGCCTCAGAAATGACTATAACATTTGAAACACACATACAATGAATGACGGACTGGCACAGCGACGACTATAACATCTGAAACCCACAGACGGTTCATGTCCCGCTAGCTCAGCAATGACTATAACATCTGAAACCCACAGACGGTGAATGTCTCGCTGGCTCAGCCACGACTATAATATCTGAAAACCACAGATGGTGAATGTCAGGCTGGCTCAGCAACGACTATAACATCTCAACCTCACTGACGGTGAATGTCCGGCTGGCTCAGCACCGACTATAACATCTGAAACCCACAGATGGTGAATATCCGGCTGTCTCAGCCACGACTATAACATCTGAAACCTACAGACGGTGACTGTTCCGCTGGCTCAGCCACGACTATAACATCTGAAACCCACAGACGGTGAATGTCCAGCTGGCTCAGCAACGACAATAACATCTGAAACCCACAGACGGTGAATGTCCCGCTGGCTCAGCCACGACTTTAACATCTGAAACCCACAGACGGTGAATGTCCCGCTGGCTTAGCTAAGACTAAAACATCTGAAACCCACAGACAGTGAATGACCGACTGCCTCAGACATGACTATAACATTTGAAACACACATACAATGAATGACGGACTGGCTCAGCCACGATAATAACATCTGAAACCTACAAACGGTTCATGTCCCGCTGGCTCAGCAACGACTATAACATCTGTAACCCACAGACGGTGAATATCCGGCTGTCTCAGCCACGACTATAACATCTGAAACCCACAGACGGTAAATGTCCAGCTGGCTCAGCCACGACTTTTACATCTGAAACCCACAGACTGTGACTGTTCTGCTGGCTCAACAACGACTATAACACCTGAAACCCACTGACGGTGAATGTCCGGCTGGTTCAGCAACGACTATAACATCTGAAACCCACAGACGGTGAATGTCCGACTGGCTCAGCAACGACTATAACATCAGAAACCCACAGACTGTGAATATCCGGCTGGCTCAGCAACGACTATAACATCTGAAACGCACAGACGGTGAATGTCCGTCTCTCTCAGCAATGACTATGACATCAGAAACCCACAGACTGTGAATATCCGGCTGGCTCAGCAACGACTATAACATCTTAACCCATGACGGTGAATGTCCGGCTGGCTCAGCCACGACTATAACATCTGAAACCCACAGACGGTGAATGTCCGGCTGGCTCAGCAAAGACTATAACATCTGAAACCCACAGACGGTGAATGTCCGGCTGGCTCAGCAACGACTATAACATCTTAACCCCACAGACGTTGAATGTCCAGCTGGCTCAGCCACGAATATAACATCTGAAACCCACAGACGGTGAATGTCCAGCTGGCTCAGCAACGACTATAACATCTGAAACCCACAGACGGTGAATGTCCCGCTGGCTCAGCCACGACTGTAACATCTGAAACCCACAGACGGTGAATGTCCCGCTGGCTCAGCTAAGACTAAAACATCTGAAACCCACAGACAGTGAATGACCGACTGCCTCAGAAATGACTATAACATTTGAAACACACATACAATGAATGACGGACTGTCTCAGCCACGACTATAACATCTGAAACCCACAGACGGTTCATGTCCCGCTAGCTCAGGAACGACTATAACATCTGAAACCCACAGACGGTGAATGTCCCGCTGGCTCAGCCACGACTATAACATCTGAAACCCACAGATGGTGAATGTCAGGCTGGCTCAGCAACGACTATAACATCTGAAACGGACAGACGGTGAATGACCGACTGGCTCAGCCACGATTATAACATCTGAAACCCACAGACGGTGAATGACCGACTGGCTCAGCAACGACTATAACATCTGAAACCCACAGACGGTGAATGTACCGCTGGCTCAGCCACGACTGTAACATCTGAAACCCACAGACGGTGAATGTCCCGCTGGTTCAGCAAAGACTAAAACATCTGAAACCCACTGACGCTGAATGACCGACTGCCACAGACATGACTATAACATTTGAAACACACATACGATGAATGACGGACTGGCTCAGCCACGACTATAACATCTGAAACGAACAGACGGTGAATGTCCGGCTGGATCAGCAATGACTATAACATCTGAAACCCACAGACGGTGAATGTCCCGCTGGCTCAGCAACGACTATGACATCTGAAACCCACAGACGGTGAATGTCCCGCTGGCTCAGCCACAACTATAACATCTGAAACCCAAAGACGGTGAATGTCCGGCTGGCTCAGCACCGACTATAACATCTTAACCCCACAGGCGGTGAATGTCCGGCTGGCTCAGCACCGACTATAACATCTGAAACCCACAGACGGTGAATATCCGGCTGGCTCAGCCACGACTATAACATCTGAAACCCACAGAAGGTCAATGTCCGGCTGGCTCAGCCACGACTTTTACATCTGAAACCCACAGACGGTTACTGTTCCGCTGGCTCAGCCACGACTATAACATCTGAAACACAAAGACGATGACTGACTGACTGGCTCAGCCACGACTATAACATCAGAAACCCACAGACTGTGAATGTCCGTCTGGCTCAGCCATGACTATAACATCTGAAACCCACAGACTGTGAATGTCCGGCTGGGTCAGCCACGACTATAACATCTGAAACCCCAGACGGTGAATGTCCGGCTGGCTCAGCAACGACTATAACATCTGAAACCCACAGACGGTGAATGTCCGGCTGGCTCAGCAACGACTATAACATCTTAACCCCACAGACGTTGAATGTCCAGCTGGCTCAGCCACGAATATAACATCTGAAACCCACAGACGGTGAATGTCCAGCTGGCTCAGCAATGACTAGAACATCTGAAACCCACAGACGGTGAATGTCAGGCTGGCTCAGCAACGACTATAACATCTGAAACCCACAGACGGTGAATGTCCGGCTGGCTCAGCAATGACTATAACATCTGAAACCCACAGACAGTGAATGTCCGGCTGGCTCAGCAACGACTATAACATCTGAAGCCCACAGACGGTGAATGTCCGGCTGGCTCAGCAACGACTATAACATCTGAAACTCACAGACAGTGAATGTCCGGCTGGCTCAGCCACGACTATAACATCTGAAGCCCACAGACGGTGAATGTCCGGCTGGCTCAGCAACGACTATAACATCTGAAACTCACAGACGGTTAATGTCCCGCTGGCTCAGCAACGACTATAACATCTGAAACTCACAGACGGTTAATGTCCCGCTGGCTCAGCAACGACTATAACATCTGAAACTCACAGACGGTTAATGTCCCGCTGGCTCAGCAATGACTATAACATCTGAAACCCACAGACGGTGAATGTCCCGCTGGCTTAGCTAAGACTAAAACATCTGAAACCCACAGACAGTGAATGACCGACTGCCTCAGACATGACTATAACATTTGAAACACACATACAATGAATGACGGACTGGCTCAGCCACGACTATAACATCTGAAACCTACAAACGGTGAATGTTCGACTGGCTCAGCAACGACTATAACATCTGAAACCCACAGACGGTGAATGTTCGACTGGCTCAGCAACGACTATAACATCAGAAACCCACAGACTGTGAATATCCGGCTGGCTCAGCAACGACTATAACATCTGAAACGCACAGACGGTGAATGTCCGGCTGGCTCAGCAACGACTATGACATCAGAAACCCACAGACTGTGAATATCCGGCTGGCTCAGCAAAGACTTTAACATCTTAACCCATGACGGTGAATGTCTGGCTGGCTCAGCCACGACTATAACATCTGAAACACACAGACGGTGAAAGTCCGGCTGGCTCAGCAACGACTATAACATCTGAAACCCACAGACGGTGAATGTCCGACTGGCTCAGCAACGACTATAACATCTTAACCCCACAGACGGTGAATGTCCAGCTGGCTCTGCCACGAATATAACATCTGAAACCCACAGACGGTGAATGTCCAGCTGGCTCAGCAACGACTATAACATCTGAAACCCACAGACGGTGAATGTCCCGCTGGCTCAGCCACGACTGTAACATCTGAAACCCACAGACGGTAAATGTCCCGCTGGCTCAGCTAGGACTAAAACATCTGAAACCCACAGACAGTGAATGACCGACTGCCTCAGAAATGACTATAACATTTGAAACACACATACAATGAATGACGGACTGGCACAGCGATGACTATAACATCTGAAACCCACAGACGGTTCATGTCCCGCTAGCTCAGCAACGACTATAACATCTGAAACCCACAGACGGTGAATGTCTCGCTGGCTCAGCCACGACTATAATATCTGAAAACCACAGATGGTGAATGTCAGGCTGGCTCAGCCAAGACTATAATATCTGAAAACCACAGATGGTGAATGTCAGGCTGGCTCAGCACCGACTATAACATCTGAAACCCACAGATGGTGAATATCCGGCTGTCTCAGCCACGACTATAACATCTGAAACCCACAGACGGTGAATGTCGGGCTGGCTCAGCCACGACTTTTACATCTGAAACCTACAGACGGTGACTGTTCCGCTGGCTCAGCCACTACTATAACATCTGAAACCCACAGACGGTGAATGTCCAGCTGGCTCAGCAACGACAATAACATCTGAAACCCACAGACGGTGAATGTCCCGCTGGCTCAGCCACGACTTTAACATCTGAAGCCCACAGACGGTGAATGTCCGGCTGGCTCAGCAACGACTATAACATCTGAAACTCACAGACGGTTAATGTCCCGCTGGCTCAGCAACGACTATAACATCTGAAACTCACAGACGGTTAATGTCCCGCTGGCTCAGCAACGACTATAACATCTGAAACTCACAGACGGTTAATGTCCCGCTGGCTCAGCAATGACTATAACATCTGAAACCCACAGACGGTGAATGTCCCGCTGGCTTAGCTAAGACTAAAACATCTGAAACCCACAGACAGTGAATGACCGACTGCCTCAGACATGACTATAACATTTGAAACACACATACAATGAATGACGGACTGGCTCAGCCACGACTATAACATCTGAAACCTACAAACGGTTCATGTCCCGCTGGCTCAGCAACGACTATAACATCTGTAACCCACAGACGGTGAATATCCGGCTGTCTCAGCCACGACTATAAAATCTGAAACCCACAGACGGTAAATGTCCAGCTGGCTCAGCCACGACTTTTACATCTGAAACCCACAGACTGTGACTGTTCCGCTGGCTCAACAACGACTATAACACCTGAAACCCACAGACGGTGAATGTCCGGCTGGCTCAGCAACGACTATAACATCTGAAACCCACTGACGGTGAATGTCCGGCTGGTTCAGCAACGACTATAACATCTGAAACCCACAGACGGTGAATGTCCGACTGGCTCAGCAACGACTATAACATCAGAAACCCACAGACTGTGAATATCCGGCTGGCTCAGCAACGACTATAACATCTGAAACGCACAGACGGTGAATGTCTGTCTCTCTCAGCAATGACTATGACATCAGAAACCCACAGACTGTGAATATCCGGCTGGCTCAGCAACGACTATAACATCTTAACCCATGACGGTGAATTTCCGGCTGGCTCAGCCACGACTATAACATCTGAAACCCACAGACGGTGAATGTCCGGCTGGCTCAGCAAAGACTATAACATCTGAAACCCACAGATGGTGAATGTCCGGCTGGCTCAGCAACGACTATAACATCTTAACCCCACAGACGTTGAATGTCCAGCTGGCTCAGCCACGAATATAACATCTGAAACCCACAGACGGTGAATGTCCAGCTGGCTCAGCAACGACTATAACATCTGAAACCCACAGACGGTGAATGTTCGACTGGCTCAGCAACGACTATAACATCAGAAACCCACAGACTGTGAATATCCGGCTGGCTCAGCAACGACTATAACATCTGAAACGCACAGACGGTGAATGTCCGGCTGGCTCAGCAACGACTATGACATCAGAAACCCACAGACTGTGAATATCCGGCTGGCTCAGCAAAGACTTTAACATCTTAACCCATGACGGTGAATGTCTGGCTGGCTCAGCCACGACTATAACATCTGAAACACACAGACGGTGAAAGTCCGGATGGCTCAGCAACGACTATAACATCTGAAACCCACAGACGGTGAATGTCCGGCTGGCTCAGCAACGACTATAACATCTTAACCTCACAGACGGTGAATGTCCAGCTGGCTCTGCCACGAATATAACATCTGAAACCCACAGACGGTGAATGTCCAGCTGGCTCAGCAACGACTATAACATCTGAAACCCACAGACGGTGAATGTCCCGCTGGCTCAGCCACGACTGTAACATCTGAAACCCACAGACGGTAAATGTCCCGCTGGCTCAGCTAGGACTAAAACATCTGAAACCCACAGACAGTGAATGACCGACTGCCTCAGAAATGACTATAACATTTGAAACACACATACAATGAATGTCGGACTGGCACAGCGACGACTATAACATCTGAAACCCACAGACGGTTCATGTCCCGCTAGCTCAGCAACGACTATAACATCTGAAACCCACAGACGGTGAATGTCTCGCTGGCTCAGCCACGACTATAATATCTGAAAACCACAGATGGTGAATGTCAGGCTGGCTCAGCCACGACTATAATATCTGAAAACCACAGATGGTGAATGTCAGGCTGGCTCAGCACCGACTATAACATCTGAAACCCACAGATGGTGAATATCCGGCTGTCTCAGCCACGACTATAACATCTGAAACCCACAGACGGTGAATGTCGGGCTGGCTCAGCCACGACTTTTACATCTGAAACCTACAGACGGTGACTGTTCCGCTGGCTCAGCCACTACTATAACATCTGAAACCCACAGACGGTGAATGTCCAGCTGGCTCAGCAACGACAATAACATCTGAAACCCACAGACGGTGAATGTCCCGCTGGCTCAGCCACGACTTTAACATCTGAAACCCACAGACGGTGAATGTCCCGCTGGCTTAGCTAAGACTAAAACATCTGAAACCCACAGACAGTGAATGACCGACTGCCTCAGACATGACTATAACATTTGAAACACACATACAATGAATGACGGACTGGCTCAGCCATGATAATAACATCTGAAACCTACAAACGGTTCATGTCCCGCTGGCTCAGCAACGACTATAACATCTGTAACCCACAGACGGTGAATATCCGGCTGTCTCAGCCACGACTATAACATCTGAAACCCACAGACGGTAAATGTCCAGCTGGCTCAGCCACGACTTTTACATCTGAAACCCACTGACTGTGACTGTTCCGCTGGCTCAACAACGACTATAACACCTGAAACCCACTGACGGTGAATGTCCGGCTGGTTCAGCAACGACTTTAACATCTGAAACCCACAGACGGTGAATGTCCGACTGGCTCAGCAACGACTATAACATCAGAAACCCACAGACTGTGAATATCCGGCTGGCTCAGCAACGACTATAACATCTGAAACGCACAGACGGTGAATGTCCGTCTCTCTCAGCAATGACTATGACATCAGAAACCCACAGACTGTGAATATCCGGCTGGCTCAGCAACGACTATAACATCTTAACCCATGACGGTGAATGTCCGGCTGGCTCAGCCACGACTATAACATCTGAAACCCACAGACGGTGAATGTCCGGCTGGCTCAGCAAAGACTATAACATCTGAAACCCACAGACGGTGAATGTCCGGCTGGCTCAGCAACGACTATAACATCTTAACCCCACAGACGTTGAATGTCCAGCTGGCTCAGCCACGAATATAACATCTGAAACCCACAGACGGTGAATGTCCAGCTGGCTCAGCAACGACTATAACATCTGAAACCCACAGACGGTGAATGTCCCGCTGGCTCAGCCACGACTGTAACATCTGAAACCCACAGACGGTGAATGTCCCGCTGGCTCAGCTAAGACTAAAACATCTGAAACCCACAGACAGTGAATGACCGACTGCCTCAGAAATGACTAAAACATTTGAAACACACATACAATGAATGACGGACTGTCTCAGCCACGACTATAACATCTGAAACTCACAGACGGTTCATGTCCCGCTAGCTCAGGAACGACTATAACATCTGAAACCCACAGACGGTGAATGTCCCGCTGGCTCAGCCACGACTATAACATCTGAAACCCACAGATGGTGAATGTCAGGCTGGCTCAGCAACGACTATAACATCTGAAACGCACAGACGGTGAATGACCGACTGGCTCAGCCACGATTATAACATCTGAAACCCACAGATGTTGAATGTCCGGCTGGCTCAGCACCGACTATAACATCTGAAACCCACAGACGGTGAATATCCTGCTGGCTCAGCCACGACTATAACATCTGAAACCCACAGAAGGTCAATGTCCGGCTGGCTCAGCCACGACTTTTACATCTGAAACCCACAGACGGTTACTGTTCCGCTGGCTCAGCCACGACTATAACATCTGAAACACAAATACGATGACTGACTGACTGGCTCAGCCACGACTATAACATCAGAAACCCACAGACTGTGAATGTCCGTCTGGCTCAGCCATGACTATAACATCTGAAACCCACAGACTGTGAATCTCCGGCTGGGTCAGCCACGACTATAACATCTGAAACCCACAGACGGTGAATGTCCGGCTGGCTCAGCAACGACTATAACATCTGAAACCCACAGACGGTGAATGTCCGGCTGGCTCAGCAACGACTATAACATCTTAACCCCACAGACGTTGAATGTCCAGCTGGCTCAGCCACGAATATAACATCTGAAACCCACAGACGGTGAATGTCCAGCTGGCTCAGCAATGACTATAACATCTGAAACCCACAGACGGTGAATGTCCGGCTGGCTCAGCAACGACTATAACATCTGAAACCCACAGACAGTGAATGTCCGGCTGGCTCAGCAACGACTATAACATCTGAAGCCCACAGACGGTGAATGTCCGGCTGGCTCAGCAACGACTATAACATCTGAAACTCACAGACAGTGAATGTCTGGCTGGCTCTGCCACGACTATAACATCTAAAGCCCACAGACGGTGAATGTCCGGCTGGCTCAGCAACGACTATAACATCTGAAACTCACAGACGGTTAATGTCCCGCTGGCTCAGCAACGACTATAACATCTGAAACTCACAGACGGTTAATGTCCCGCTGGCTCAGCAACGACTATAACATCTGAAACTCACAGACGGTTAATGTCCCGCTGGCTCAGCAATGACTATAACATCTGAAACCCACAGACAGTGAATGTCCGGCTGGCTCAGCAATGACTATAACATCTGAAACCCACAGACAGTGAATGTCCGGCTGGCTCAGCAACAACTATAACATCTGAAACTCACAGACGGTTAATGTCCCGCTGGCTCAGCAACGACTATAACATCTGAAACCCACAGACAGTGAATGTCCGGCTGGCTCAGCAACGACTATAACATCTTAACCCCACAGACGGTGAATGTCCGGCGGGCTCAGCCACGACTATAACATCTGAAGCCCACAGACGGTGAATGTCCCGCTGGCTCAGCAATGACTATAACATCTGAAACCCACAGACAGTGAATGTCCGGCTGGCTCAGCAACGACTATAACATCTTAACCCCACAGACGGTGAATGTCCGGCGGGCTCAGCCACGACTATAACATCTTAACCCCACAGACGGTGAATGTCCGGCGGGCTCAGCCACGACTATAACATCAGAAACCCACAGACGGTTCATGTCCCGCTAGCACAGGAACGACTATAACATCTGAAACCCACAGACGGTGAATGTCCCGCTGGCTCAGCCACGACTATAACATCTGAAACCCACAGATGGTGAATGTCCCGCTGGCTCAGCAACGACTATAACATCTGAAACGCACAGACGGTGAATGACCGACTGGCTCAGCCACGATTATAACATCTGAAACCCACAGACGGTGAATGACCGACTGGCTCAGCAACGACTATAACATCTGAAACCCACAGACGGTGAATGTCCCGCTGGCTCAGCCACGACTGTAACATCTGAAACCCACAGACGGTGAATGTCCCGCTGGTTCAGCAAAGACTAAAACATCTGAAACCCACTGACGCTGAATGACCGACTGCCACAGACATGACTATAACATTTGAAACACACATACGATGAATGACGGACTGGCTCAGCCACGACTATAACATCTGAAACGAACAGACGGTGAATGTCCGGCTGGATCAGCAATGACTATAACATCTGAAACCCACAGACGGTGAATGTCCCGCTGGCTCAGCAACGACTATGACATCTGAAACCCACAGACGGTGAATGTCCCGCTGGCTCAGCCACGACTATAACATCTGAAACCCAAAGACGGTGAATGTCAGGCTGGCTCAGCACCGACTATAACATCTTAACCCCACAGGCGGTGAATGTCCGGCTGGCTCAGCACCGACTATAACATCTGAAACCCACAGACGGTGAATATCCGGCTGGCTCAGCCACGACTATAACATCTGAAACCCACAGAAGGTCAATGTCCGGCTGGCTCAGCCACGACTTTTACATCTGAAACCCACAGACGGTTACTGTTCCGCTGGCTCAGCCACGACTATAACATCTGAAACACACAGACGATGACTGACTGACTGGCTCAGCCACGACTATAACATCAGAAACCCACAGACTGTGAATGTCCGTCTGGCTCAGCCATGACTATAACATCTGAAACCCACAGACTGTGAATGTCCGGCTGGGTCAGCCACGACTATAACATCTGAAACCCACAGACGGTGAATGTCCGGCTGGCTCAGCAACGACTATAACATCTGAAACCCACAGACGGTGAATGTCCGGCTGGTTCAGCAACGACTATAACATCTTAACCCCACAGACGTTGAATGTCCAGCTGGCTCAGCCACGAATATAACATCTGAAACCCACAGACGGTGAATGTCCAGCTGGCTCAGCAATGACTATAACATCTGAAACCCACAGACGGTGAATGTCCCGCTGGCTCAGCCACGACTGTAACATCTGAAACCCACAGACGGTGAATGTCCCGCTGGCTCAGCTAAGACTAAAATATCTGAAACCCACAGAGAGTGAATGACCGACTGCCTCAGAAATGACTATAACATTTGAAACACACATACAATGAATGACGGACTGTCTCAGCCACGACTATAACATCTGAAACCCACAGACGGTTCATGTCCCGCTAGCTCAGGAACGACTATAACATCTGAAACCCACAGACGGTGAATGTCCCGCTGGCTCAGCCACGACTATAACATCTGAAACCCACAGATGGTGAATGTCAGGCTGGCTCAGCAACGACTATAACATCTGAAACGCACAGACGGTGAATGACCGACTGGCTCAGCCACGATTATAACATCTGAAACCCACAGACGGTGAATGACCGACTGGCTCAGCAACGACTATAACATCTGAAACCCACAGACGGTGAATGTCCCGCTGGCTCAGCCACGACTGTAACATCTGAAACCCACAGACGGTGAATGTCCCGCTGGTTCAGCAAAGACTAAAACATCTGAAACCCACTGACGCTGAATGACCGACTGCCACAGACATGACTATAACATTTGAAACACACATACGATGAATGACGGACTGGCTCAGCCACGACTATAACATCTGAAACCCACAGACAGTGAATGACCGGCTGGATCAGCAACGACTATAACATCTTAACCCCACAGACGGTGAATGTCCGGCTGGCTCAGCAAGGACTATAACATCTGAGACTCACAGACGGTTAATGTCCCGCTGGCTCAGCAAAGACTATAACATCTTAACCCCACAGACGGTGGATGTCCGGAGGGCTCAGCCACGACTATAACATCTGAAACCCACAGATGGTGAATATCCGGCTGTCTCAGCCACGACTATAACATCTGAAACCCACAGACGGTGAATGTCCGGCTGGCTCAGCCACGACTTTTACATCTGAAACCCACAGACGGTGAATGTCCAGCTGGCTCAGCAACGACAATAACATCTGAAACCCACAGACGGTGAATGTCCCGCTGGCTCAGCCACGACTTTAACATCTGAAACCCACAGACGGTGAATGTCCCGCTGGCTCAGCCACGACTATAACATCAGAAACCCACAGACGGTTCATGTCCCGCTAGCACAGGAACGACTATAACATCTGAAACCCACAGACGGTGAATGTCCCGCTGGCTCAGCCACGACTATAACATCTGAAACCCACAGATGGTGAATGTCCCGCTGGCTCAGCAACGACTATAACATCTGAAACGCACAGACGGTGAATGACCGACTGGCTCAGCCACGATTATAACATCTGAAACCCACAGACGGTGAATGACCGACTGGCTCAGCAACGACTATAACATCTGAAACCCACAGACGGTGAATGTCCCGCTGGCTCAGCCACGACTGTAACATCTGAAACCCACAGACGGTGAATGTCCCGCTGGTTCAGCAAAGACTAAAACATCTGAAACCCACTGACGCTGAATGACCGACTGCCACAGACATGACTATAACATTTGAAACACACATACGATGAATGACGGACTGGCTCAGCCACGACTATAACATCTGAAACGAACAGACGGTGAATGTCCGGCTGGATCAGCAATGACTATAACATCTGAAACCCACAGACGGTGAATGTCCCGCTGGCTCAGCAACGACTATGACATCTGAAACCCACAGACGGTGAATGTCCCGCTGGCTCAGCCACGACTATAACATCTGAAACCCAAAGACGGTGAATGTCAGGCTGGCTCAGCACCGACTATAACATCTTAACCCCACAGGCGGTGAATGTCCGGCTGGCTCAGCACCGACTATAACATCTGAAACCCACAGACGGTGAATATCCGGCTGGCTCAGCCACGACTATAACATCTGAAACCCACAGAAGGTCAATGTCCGGCTGGCTCAGCCACGACTTTTACATCTGAAACCCACAGACGGTTACTGTTCCGCTGGCTCAGCCACGACTATAACATCTGAAACACACAGACGATGACTGACTGACTGGCTCAGCCACGACTATAACATCAGAAACCCACAGACTGTGAATGTCCGTCTGGCTCAGCCATGACTATAACATCTGAAACCCACAGACTGTGAATGTCCGGCTGGGTCAGCCACGACTATAACATCTGAAACCCACAGACGGTGAATGTCCGGCTGGCTCAGCAACGACTATAACATCTGAAACCCACAGACGGTGAATGTCCGGCTGGTTCAGCAACGACTATAACATCTTAACCCCACAGACGTTGAATGTCCAGCTGGCTCAGCCACGAATATAACATCTGAAACCCACAGACGGTGAATGTCCAGCTGGCTCAGCAATGACTATAACATCTGAAACCCACAGACGGTGAATGTCCCGCTGGCTCAGCCACGACTGTAACATCTGAAACCCACAGACGGTGAATGTCCCGCTGGCTCAGCTAAGACTAAAATATCTGAAACCCACAGAGAGTGAATGACCGACTGCCTCAGAAATGACTATAACATTTGAAACACACATACAATGAATGACGGACTGTCTCAGCCACGACTATAACATCTGAAACCCACAGACGGTTCATGTCCCGCTAGCTCAGGAACGACTATAACATCTGAAACCCACAGACGGTGAATGTCCCGCTGGCTCAGCCACGACTATAACATCTGAAACCCACAGATGGTGAATGTCAGGCTGGCTCAGCAACGACTATAACATCTGAAACGCACAGACGGTGAATGACCGACTGGCTCAGCCACGATTATAACATCTGAAACCCACAGACGGTGAATGACCGACTGGCTCAGCAACGACTATAACATCTGAAACCCACAGACGGTGAATGTCCCGCTGGCTCAGCCACGACTGTAACATCTGAAACCCACAGACGGTGAATGTCCCGCTGGTTCAGCAAAGACTAAAACATCTGAAACCCACTGACGCTGAATGACCGACTGCCACAGACATGACTATAACATTTGAAACACACATACGATGAATGACGGACTGGCTCAGCCACGACTATAACATCTGAAACCCACAGACAGTGAATGACCGGCTGGATCAGCAACGACTATAACATCTTAACCCCACAGACGGTGAATGTCCGGCTGGCTCAGCAAGGACTATAACATCTGAGACTCACAGACGGTTAATGTCCCGCTGGCTCAGCAAAGACTATAACATCTTAACCCCACAGACGGTGGATGTCCGGAGGGCTCAGCCACGACTATAACATCTGAAACCCACAGATGGTGAATATCCGGCTGTCTCAGCCACGACTATAACATCTGAAACCCACAGACGGTGAATGTCCGGCTGGCTCAGCCACGACTTTTACATCTGAAACCCACAGACGGTGAATGTCCAGCTGGCTCAGCAACGACAATAACATCTGAAACCCACAGACGGTGAATGTCCCGCTGGCTCAGCCACGACTTTAACATCTGAAACCCACAGACGGTGAATGTCCCGCTGGCTCAGCCACGACTGTAACATCTGAAACCCACAGACGGTGAATGTCCCGCTGGCTTAGCTAAGACTAAAACATCTGAAACCCACAGACAGTGAATGACCGACTGCCTCAGACATGACTATAACATTTGAAACACACATACAATGAATGACGGACTGGCTCAGCCATGACTATAACATCTGAAACATACAAACGGTTAATGTCCCGCTGGCTCAGCAACGATTATAACATCTGTAACCCACAGACGGTGAATATCCGGCTGTCTCAGCCACGACTATAACATCTGAAACCCACAGACGGTAAATGTCCAGCTGGCTCAGCCACGACTTTTACATCTGAAACCCACAGACGGTGACTGTTCCGCTGGCTCAAAAACGACTATAACACCTGAAACCCACAGACGGTGAATGTCCGGCTGGCTCAGCAACGACTATAACATCTGAAACCCACAGACGGTGAATGTCCGACTGGCTCAGCAACGACTATAACATCAGAATCCCACAGACTGTGAATATCCGGCTGGCTCAGCAACGACTATAACATCTGAAAAGCACAGACGGTGAATGTCCGTCTCTCTCAGCAATGTCTATGACATCAGAAACCTTCAGACTGTGAATATCCGGCTGGCTCAGCAACGACTATAACATCTTAACCCATGACGGTGAATGTCCGGCTGGCTCAGCCATGACTATAACATCTGAAACCCACAGACGGTGAATGTCCGGCTGGCTCAGCAACGACTATAACATCTGAAACCCACAGACGGTGAATGTCCGGCTGGCTCAGCAACGACTATAACATCTTAACCCCACAGACGTTGAATGTCCAGCTGGCTCAGCCACGAATATAACATCTGAAACCCACAGACGGTGAATGTCCAGCTGGCTCAGCAACGACTATAACATCTGAAACCCACAGACGGTGAATGTCCCGCTGGCTCAGCCACGACTGTAACATCTGAAACCCAAAGACGGTGAATGTCCCGCTGGCTCAGCTAAGACTAAAACATCTGAAACCCACAGACAGTGAATGACCGACTGCCTCAGAAATGACTATAACATTTGAAACACACATACAATGAATGACGGACTGTCTCAGCCACGACTATAACATCTGAAACCCACAGACGGTTCATGTCCCGCTAGCTCAGGAACGACTATAACATCTGAAACCCACAGACGGTGAATGTCCCGCTGGCTCAGCCACGACTATAACATCTGAAACCCACAGATGGTGAATGTCAGGCTGGCTCAGCAACGACTATAACATCTGAAACGCACAGACGGTGAATGACCGACTGGCTCAGCCACGATTATAACATCTGAAACCGACAGACGGTGAATGACCGACTGGCTCAGCAACGACTATAACATCTGAAACCCAAAGACGGTGAATGTCCCGCTGGCTCAGCCACGACTGTAACATCTGAAACCCACAGACGGTGAATGTCCCGCTGGTTCAGCAACGACTATAACATCTGAAACCCACAGACGGTGAATGTCCCGCTGGCTCAGACACGACTGTAACCTCTGAAACCCACAGACGGTGAATGTCCGGCTGGCTCAGCAAAGACTATAACATCTGAAACCCACAGACGGTGAATGTCCGGCTGGCTCAGCAACGACTATAACATCTTAACCCCACAGACGTTGAATGTCCAGCTGGCTCAGCCACGAATATAACATCTGAAACCCACAGACGGTGAATGTCCAGCTGGCTCAGCAACGACTATAACATCTGAAACCCACAGACGGTGAATGTCCCGCTGGCTCAGCCACGACTGTAACATCTGAAACCCACAGACGGTGAATGTCCCGCTGGTTCAGCAAAGACTAAAACATCTGAAACCCACTGACGCTGAATGACCGACTGCCACAGACATGACTATAACATTTGAAACACACATACGATGAATGACGGACTGGCTCAGCCACGACTATAACATCTGAAACCCACAGACAGTGAATGACCGGCTGGCTCAGCAACGACTATAACATCTTAACCCCACAGACGGTGAATGTCCGGCTGGCTCAGCAAGGACTATAACATCTGAGACTCACAGACGGTTAATGTCCCGCTGGCTCAGCAAAGACTATAACATCTTAACCCCACAGACGGTGAATGTCCGGAGGGCTCAGCCACGACTATAACATCTGAAACCCACAGATGGTGAATATCCGGCTGTCTCAGCCACGACTATAACATCTGAAACCCACAGACGGTGAATGTCCGGCTGGCTCAGCCACGACTTTTACATCTGAAACCTACAGACGGTGACTGTTCCGCTAGCTCAGCCACGACTATAACATCTGAAACCCACAGACGGTGAATGTCCCGCTGGCTCAGCCACGACTTTAACATCTGAAACCCACAGACGGTGAATGTCCCGCTGGCTTAGCTAAGACTAAAACATCTGAAACCCACAGACAGTGAATGACCGACTGCCTCAGACATGACTATAACATTTGAAACACACATACAATGAATGACGGACTGGCTCAGCCATGACTATAACATCTGAAACATACAAACGGTTAATGTCCCGCTGGCTCAGCAACGATTATAACATCTGTAACCCACAGACGGTGAATATCCGGCTGTCTCAGCCACGACTATAACATCTGAAACCCACAGACGGTAAATGTCCAGCTGGCTCAGCCACGACTTTTACATCTGAAACCCACAGACGGTGACTGTTCCGCTGGCTCAAAAACGACTATAACACCTGAAACCCACAGACGGTGAATGTCCGGCTGGCTCAGCAACGACTATAACATCTGAAACCCACTGACGGTGAATGTCCGGCTGGCTCAGCAACGACTATAACATCTGAAACCCACAGACGGTGAATGTCCGACCGGCTCAGCAACGACTATAACATCAGAAACCCACAGACTGTGAATATCCGGCTGGCTCAGCAACGACTATAACATCTGAAAAGCACAGACGGTGAATGTCCGTCTCTCTCAGCAATGACTATGACATCAGAAACCTACAGACTGTGAATATCCGGCTGGCTCAGCAACGACTATAACATCTTAACCCATGACGGTGAATGTCCGGCTGGCTCAGCCATGACTATAACATCTGAAACCCACAGACGGTGAATGTCCGGCTGGCTCAGCAACGACTATAACATCTGAAACCCACAGACGGTGAATGTCCGGCTGGCTCAGCAACGACTATAACATCTTAACCCCACAGACGTTGAATGTCCAGCTGGCTCAGCCACGAATATAACATCTGAAACCCACAGACAGTGAATGACCGACTGCCTCAGAAATGACTATAACATTTGAAACACACATACAATGAATGACGGACTGTCTCAGCCACGACTATAACATCTGAAACCCACAGACGGTTCATGTCCTGCTAGCTCAGGAACGACTATAACATCTGAAACCCACAGACGGTGAATGTCCCGCTGGCTCAGCCACGACTATAACATCTGAAACCCACAGATGGTGAATGTCAGGCTGGCTCAGCAACGACTATAACATCTGAAACGCACAGACGGTGAATGACCGACTGGCTCAGCCACGATTATAACATCTGAAACCCACAGACGGTGAATGACCGACTGGCTCAGCAACGACTATAACATCTGAAACCCACAGACGGTGAATGTCCCGCTGGCTCAGCCACGACTGTAACATCTGAAACCCACAGACAGTGAATGTCCTGCTGGTTCAGCAAAGACTAAAACATCTGAAACTCACTGACGCTGAATGACCGACTGCCACAGACATGACTATAACATTTGAAACACACATACGATGAATGACGGACTGGCTCAGCCACGACTATAACATCTGAAACCCAAAGACGGTGAATGTCAGGCTGGCTCAGCACCGACTATAACATCTTAACCCCACAGGCGGTGAATGTCCGGCTGGCTCAGCACCGACTATAACATCTGAAACCCACAGACGGTGAATATCCGGCTGGCTCAGCCACGACTATAACATCTGAAACCCACAGAAGGTCAATGTCCGGCTGGCTCAGCCACGACTTTTACATCTGAAACCCACAGACGGTTACTGTTCCGCTGGCTCAGCCACGACTATAACATCTGAAACACACAGACGATGACTGACTGACTGGCTCAGCCACGACTATAACATCAGAAACCCACAGACTGTGAATGTCTGTCTGGCTCAGCCATGACTATAACATCTGAAACCCACAGACTGTGAATGTCCGGCTGGGTCAGCCACGACTATAACATCTGAAACCCACAGACGGTGAATGTCCGGCTGGCTCAGCAACGACTATAACATCTGAAACCCACAGACGGTGAATGTCCGGCTGGCTCAGCAACGACTATAACATCTTAACCCCACAGACGTTGAATGTCCAGCTGGCTCAGCCACGAATATAACATCTGAAACCCACAGACAGTGAATGACCAGCTGGCTCAGCAATGACTATAACATCTGAAACCCACAGACGGTGAATGACGGACTGTCTCAGCCACGACTATAACATCTGAAACCCACAGACGGTTCATGTCCCGCTAGCTCAGGAACGACTATAACATCTGAAACCCACAGACGGTGAATGTCCCGCTGGCTCAGCCACGACTATAACATCTGAAACCCACAGATGGTGAATGTCAGGCTGGCTCAGCAACGACTATAACATCTGAAACGCACAGACGGTGAATGACCGACTGGCTCAGCCACGATTATAACATCTGAAACCCATAGACGCTGAATGACCGACTGGCTCAGCAACGACTGTAACATCTGAAACCCACAGACGGTGAATGTCCCGCTGGCTCAGCAACGACTATAACATCTGAAACCCACAGACGGTGAATGTCCCGCTGGCTCAGCAACGACTGTAACATCTGAAACCCACAGACGGTGAATGTCCCGCTGGTTCAGCAAAGACTAAAACATCTGAAACCCACTGACGCTGAATGACCGACTGCCACAGACATGACTATAACATTTGAAACACACATACGATGAATGACGGACTGGCTCAGCCACGACTATAACATCTGAAACCCACAGACAGTGAATGACCGGCTGGCTCAGCAACGACTATAACATCTTAACCCCACAGACGGTGAATGTCCGGCTGGCACAGCAAGGACTATAACATCTGAGACTCACAGACGGTTAATGTCCCGCTGGCTCAGCAATGACTATAACATCTTAACCCCACAGACGGTGAATGGCAGCCTGGCTAAGCCACGACTATAACATCTGAAACCCACAGATGGTGAATGTCCAGCTGGCTCAGCAACGACTATAACATCTGAAACCCACAGACGGTGAATGTCCAGCTGGCTCAGCAACGACTATAACATCTGAAAACCACAGACGGTGAATGTCCAGCTGGCTCAGCAAAGACTAAAACATCTGAAACCTACAGACGCTGAATGACCGACTGCCTCAGACATGACTATAACATTTGAAACACACATACGATGAATGACGGACTGGCTCAGCCACGACTATAACATTTGAAACAAACATACGATGAATGACGGACTGGCTCAGCCACGACTATAACATCAGAAACCCACAGACGGTGAATGTCCGGCGGGCTCAGCACGACTATAACATCTGAAGCCCACAGACGGTGAATGTCCGGCTGGCTCAGCAACGACTATAACATCTGAAACTCACAGACAGTGAATGTCCGGCTGGCTCAGCCACGACTATAACATCTGAAACTCACAGACGGTTAATGTCCCGCTGGCTCAGCAACGACTATAACATCTGAAACTCATAGACGGTTAATGTCCCGCTGGCTCAGCAACGACTATAACATCTGAAACTCACAGACGGTTAATGTCCCGCTGGCTCAGCAATGACTATAACATCTGAAACCCACAGACAGTGAATGTCCGGCTGGCTCAGCAATGACTATAACATCTGAAACCCACAGACAGTGAATGTCCGGCTGATCAGCAACGACTATAACATCTGAAACTCACAGACGGTTAATGTCCCGCTGGCTCAGCAACGACTATAACATCTGAAACCCACAGACAGTGAATGTCCGGCTGGCTCAGCAACGACTATAACATCTTAACCCCACAGACGGTGAATGTCCGGCGGGCTCAGCCACGACTATAACATCTGAAGCCCACAGACGGTGAATGTCCCGCTGGCTCAGCAATGACTATAACATCTGAAACCCACAGACAGTGAATGTCCGGCTGGCTCAGCAACGACTATAACATCTTAACCCCACAGACGGTGAATGTCCGGCGGGCTCAGCCACGACTATAACTTCTGAAGCCCACAGACGGTGAATGTCCCGCTGGCTCAGCAACGACTATAACATCTGAAACCCACAGAGAGTGAATGTCCGGCTGGCTCAGCAACGACTATAACATCTTAACCCCACAGACGGTGAATGTCCGGCTGGCTCAGCCAGGACTATAACATCTGAAACCCACAGAGAGTGAATGTCCGGCTGGCTCAGAAACGACTATAACATCTTAACCCCACAGACGGTGAATGTCCGGCTGGCTCAGCCAGGACTATAACATCTGAAACCCACAGACGGTGAATGTCCAGCTGGCTCAGCAACGACTATAACATCTGAAACCCACAGAAGGTGAATGTCCAGCTGGCTCAGCAACACACCATAACATCTGAAAACCACAGACAGTGAATGTCCGGCTGGCTCAGCAACGACTATAACATCTTAACCCATGACGGTGAATGTACGGCTGGCTCAGCCACGACTATAACATCTGAAACCCACAGACGGTGAATGTCCGGCTGGCTCAGCAACGACTATAACATCTGAAACCCACAGACGGTGAATGTCCGGCTGGCTCAGCTAAGACTAAAACATCTGAAACCCACAGACAGTGAATGACCGACTGCCTCAGAAATGACTATAACATTTGAAACACACATACAATGAATGACGGACTGTCTCAGCCACGACTATAACATCTGAAACCCACAGACGGTTCATGTCCCGCTAGCTCAGGAACGACTATAACATCTGAAACCCACAGACGGTGAATGTCCCGCTGGCTCAGCCACGACTATAACATCTGAAACCCACAGATGGTGAATGTCAGGCTGGCTCAGCAACGACTATAACATCTGAAACGCACAGACGGTGAATGACCGACTGGCTCAGCCACGATTATAACATCTGAAACCCATAGACGGTGAATGACCGACTGGCTCAGCAACGACTATAACATCTGAAACCCACAGACGGTGAATGTCCCGCTGGCTCAGCAACGACTGTAACATCTTAAACCCACAGACGGTGAATGTCCGGCTGGCTCAGCCACGACTATAACATCTGAAACTCACAGACGGTTAATGTCCCGCTGGCTCAGCAATGACTATAACATCTGAAACCCACAGACAGTGAAAGTCCGGCTGGCTCAGCAACGACTATAACATCTGAAGCCCACAGACGGTGAATGTCCGGCTGGCTCAGCAACGACTATAACATCTGAAACTCACAGACAGTGAATGTCCGGCTGGCTCAGCCACGACTATAACATCTGAAACTCACAGACGGTTAATGTCCCGCTGGCTCAGCAACGACTATAACATCTGAAACTCACAGACGGTTAATGTCCCGCTGGCTCAGCAACGACTATAACATCGGAAACTCACAGACGGTTAATGTCCCGCTGGCTCAGCAATGACTATAACATCTGAAACCCACAGACAGTGAATGTCCGGCTGGCTCAGCAATGACTATAACATCTGAAACCCACAGACAGTGAATGTCCGGCTGGCTCAGCAACGAATATAACATCTGAAACCCACAGACAGTGAATGTCCGGCTGGCTCAGCAACGACTATAACATCTGAAACTCACAGACGGTTAATGTCCCGCTGGCTCAGCAACGACTATAACATCTGAAACCCACAGACAGTGAATGTCCGGCTGGCTCAGCAACGACTATAACATCTTAACCCCACAGACGGTGAATGTCCGGCGGGCTCAGCCACGACTATAACATCTGAAGCCCACAGACGGTGAATGTCCCGCTGGCTCAGCAATGACTATAACATCTGAAACCCACAGACAGTGAATGTCCGGCTGGCTCAGCAACGACTATAACATCTTAACCCCACAGACGGTGAATGTCCGGCGGGCTCAGCCACGACTATAACATCTGAAGCCCACAGACGGTGAATGTCCCGCTGGCTCAGCAAGGACTATAACATCTGAAACCCACAGAGAGTGAATGTCCGGCTGGCTCAGCAACGACTATAACATCTTAACCCCACAGACGGTGAATGTCCGGCTGGCTCAGCCAGGACTATAACATCTGAAACCCACAGAGAGTGAATGTCCGGCTGGCTCAGAAACGACTATAACATCTTAACCCCACAGACGGTGAATGTCCGGCTGGCTCAGCCAGGACTATAACATCTGAAACCCACAGACGGTGAATGTCCAGCTGGCTCAGCAACGACTATAACATCTGAAGCCCACAGACGGTGAATGTCCAGCTGGCTCAGCAACGACTATAACATCTGAAACTCACAGACAGTGAATGTCCGGCTGGCTCAGCCACGACTATAACATCTGAAACTCACAGACGGTTAATGTCCCGCTGGCTCAGCAACGACTATAACATCTGAAACTCACAGACGGTTAATGTCCCGCTGGCTCAGCAACGACTATAACATCTGAAACTCACAGACGGTTAATGTCCCGCTGGCTCAGCAATGACTATAACATCTGAAACCCACAGACAGTGAATGTCCGGCTGGCTCAGCAATGACTATAACATCTGAAACCCACAGACAGTGAATGTCCGGCTGGCTCAGCAACGAATATAACATCTGAAACCCACAGACAGTGAATGTCCGGCTGGCTCAGCAACGACTATAACATCTTAACCCCACAGACGGTGAATGTCCGGCGGGCTCAGCCACGACTATAACATCTGAAGCCCACAGACGGTGAATGTCCCGCTGGCTCAGCAATGACTATAACATCTGAAACCCACAGACAGTGAATGTCCGGCTGGCTCAGCAACGACTATAACATCTTAACCCCACAGACGGTGAATGTCCGGCGGGCTCAGCCACGACTATAACATCTGAAGCCCACAGACGGTGAATGTCCCGCTGGCTCAGCAACGACTATAACATCTGAAACCCACAGAGAGTGAATGTCCGGCTGGCTCAGCAACGACTATAACATCTTAACCCCACAGACGTTGAATGTCCGTCTGGCTCAGCCAGGACTATAACATCTGAAACCCACAGAGAGTGAATGTCCGGCTGGCTCAGCAACGACTATAACATCTTAACCCCACAGACGGTGAATGTCCGGCTGGCTCAGCCAGGACTATAACATCTGAAACCCACAGAGAGTGAATGTCCGGCTGGCTCAGCAACGACTATAACATCTGAAACCCACAGACGGTGAATGTCCCGCTGGCTCAGCCACGACTATAACATCTGAAACCCACAGACGGTGAATGTCCAGCTGGCTCAGCAACGACTATAACATCTGAAACCCACAGACGGTGAATGTCCAGCTGGCTCAGCAACACACCATAACATCTGAAAACCACAGACAGTGAATGTCCGGCTGGCTCAGCAACGACTATAACATCTTAACCCCACAGACGGTGAATGTCCGGCTGGCTCAGCAACGACTATAAAATCTTAACCCCACAGACGGTGAATGTCCGGCGGGCTCAGCCACGACTATAACATCTGAAGCCCACAGACGGTGAATGTCCCGCTGGCTCAGCAATGACTATAACATCTGAAACCCACAGACAGTGAATGTCCGGCTGGCTCAGCAACGACTATAACATCTTAACCCCACAGACGGTGAATGTCCGGCGGGCTCAGCCACGACTATAACATCTGAAGCCCACAGACGGTGAATGTCCCGCTGGCTCAGCAACGACTATAACATCTGAAACCCACAGAGAGTGAATGTCCGGCTGGCTCAGCAACGACTATAACATCTTAACCCCACAGACGTTGAATGTCCGTCTGGCTCAGCCAGGACTATAACATCTGAAACCCACAGAGAGTGAATGTCCGGCTGGCTCAGCCACGACTATAACATCTGAAACTCACAGACGGTTAATGTCCCGCTGGCTCAGCAACGACTATAACATCTGAAACTCACAGACGGTTAATGTCCCGCTGGCTCAGCAACGACTATAACATCTGAAACTCACAGACGGTTAATGTCCCGCTGGCTCAGCAATGACTATAACATCTGAAACCCTCAGACAGTGAATGTCCGGCTGGCTCAGCAATGACTATAACATCTGAAACCCACAGACAGTGAATGTCCGGCTGGCTCAGCAACGAATATAACATCTGAAACCCACAGAGAGTGAATGTCCGGCTGGCTCAGCAACGACTATAACATCTTAACCCCACAGACGGTGAATGTCCGGCGGGCTCAGCCACGACTATAACATCTGAAGCCCACAGACGGTGAATGTCCCGCTGGCTCAGCAAGGACTATAACATCTGAAACCCACAGAGAGTGAATGTCCGGCTGGCTCAGCAACGACTATAACATCTTAACCCCACAGACGGTGAATGTCCGGCTGGCTCAGCCAGGACTATAACATCTGAAACCCACAGAGAGTGAATGTCCGGCTGGCTCAGAAACGACTATAACATCTTAACCCCACAGACGGTGAATGTCCGGCTGGCTCAGCCAGGACTATAACATCTGAAACCCACAGACGGTGAATGTCCAGCTGGCTCAGCAACGACTATAACATCTGAAACCCACAGACGGTGAATGTCCAGCTGGCTCAGCAACACACCATAACATCTGAAAACCACAGACAGTGAATGTCCGGCTGGCTCAGCAACGACTATAACATCTTAACCCATGACGGTGAATGTACGGCTGGCTCAGCCACGACTATAACATCTGAAACCCACAGACGGTGAATGTCCGGCTGGCTCAGCAACGACTATAACATCTGAAACCCACAGACGGTGAATGTCCGGCTGGCTCAGCTAAGACTAAAACATCTGAAACCCACAGACAGTGAATGACCGACTGCCTCAGAAATGACTATAACATTTGAAACACACATACAATGAATGACGGACTGTCTCAGCCACGACTATAACATCTGAAACCCACAGACGGTTCATGTCCCGCTAGCTCAGGAACGACTATAACATCTGAAACCCACAGACGGTGAATGTCCCGCTGGCTCAGCCACGACTATAACATCTGAAACCCACAGATGGTGAATGTCAGGCTGGCTCAGCAACGACTATAACATCTGAAACGCACAGACGGTGAATGACCGACTGGCTCAGCCACGATTATAACATCTGAAACCCATAGACGGTGAATGACCGACTGGCTCAGCAACGACTATAACATCTGAAACCCACAGACGGTGAATGTCCCGCTGGCTCAGCAACGACTGTAACATCTTAACCCCACAGACGGTGAATGTCCGGCTGGCTCAGCCACGACTATAACATCTGAAACTCACAGACGGTTAATGTCCCGCTGGCTCAGCAATGACTATAACATCTGAAACCCACAGACAGTGAATGTCCGGCTGGCTCAGCCACGACTATAACATCTGAAACTCACAGACGGTTAATGTCCCGCTGGCTCAGCAACGACTATAACATCTGAAACTCACAGACGGTTAATGTCCCGCTGGCTCAGCAACGACTATAACATCTGAAACTCACAGACGGTTAATGTCCCGCTGGCTCAGCAATGACTATAACATCTGAAACCCACAGACAGTGAATGTCCGGCTGGCTCAGCAATGACTATAACATCTGAAACCCACAGACAGTGAATGTCCGGCTGGCTCAGCAACGAATATAACATCTGAAACCCACAGACAGTGAATGTCCGGCTGGCTCAGCAACGACTATAACATCTTAACCCCACAGACGGTGAATGTCCGGCGGGCTCAGCCACGACTATAACATCTGAAGCCCACAGACGGTGAATGTCCCGCTGGCTCAGCAACGACTATAACATCTGAAACCCACAGAGAGTGAATGTCCGGCTGGCTCAGCAACGACTATAACATCTTAACCCCACAGACGTTGAATGTCCGTCTGGCTCAGCCAGGACTATAACATCTGAAACCCACAGATGGTGAATGTCAGGCTGGCTCAGCAACGACTATAACATCTGAAACGCACAGACGGTGAATGACCGACTGGCTCAGCCACGATTATAACATCTGAAACCCATAGACGGTGAATGACCGACTGGCTCAGCAACGACTATAACATCTGAAACCCACAGACGGTGAATGTCCCGCTGGCTCAGCAACGACTGTAACATCTTAACCCCACAGACGGTGAATGTCCGGCTGGCTCAGCCACGACTATAACATCTGAAACTCACAGACGGTTAATGTCCCGCTGGCTCAGCAATGACTATAACATCTGAAACCCACAGACAGTGAATGTCCGGCTGGCTCAGCAACGACTATAACATCTGAAGCCCACAGACGGTGAATGTCCGGCTGGCTCAGCAACGACTATAACATCTGAAACTCACAGACAGTGAATGTCCGGCTGGCTCAGCCACGACTATAACATCTGAAACTCACAGACGGTTAATGTCCCGCTGGCTCAGCAACGACTATAACATCTGAAACTCACAGACGGTTAATGTCCCGCTGGCTCAGCAACGACTATAACATCTGAAACTCACAGACGGTTAATGTCCCGCTGGCTCAGCAATGACTATAACATCTGAAACCCACAGACAGTGAATGTCCGGCTGGCTCAGCAATGACTATAACATCTGAAACCCACAGACAGTGAATGTCCGGCTGGCTCAGCAACGAATATAACATCTGAAACCCACAGACAGTGAATGTCCGGCTGGCTCAGCAACGACTATAACATCTTAACCCCACAGACGGTGAATGTCCGGCGGGCTCAGCCACGACTATAACATCTGAAGCCCACAGACGGTGAATGTCCCGCTGGCTCAGCAACGACTATAACATCTGAAACCCACAGAGAGTGAATGTCCGGCTGGCTCAGCAACGACTATAACATCTTAACCCCACAGACGTTGAATGTCCGTCTGGCTCAGCCAGGACTATAACATCTGAAACCCACAGAGAGTGAATGTCCGGCTGGCTCAGCAACGACTATAACATCTTAACCCCACAGACGGTGAATGTCCCGCTGGCTCAGCAACGACTATAACATCTGAAACCCACAGAGAGTGAATGTCCGGCTGGCTCAGCAACGACTATAACATCTTAACCCCACAGACGTTGAATGTCCGTCTGGCTCAGCCAGGACTATAACATCTGAAACCCACAGAGAGTGAATGTCCGGCTGGCTCAGCAACGACTATAACATCTTAACCCCACAGACGGTGAATGTCCGGCTGGCTCAGCCAGGACTATAACATCTGAAACCCACAGAGAGTGAATGTCCGGCTGGCTCAGCAACGACTATAACATCTGAAACCCACAGACGGTGAATGTCCCGCTGGCTCAGCCACGACTATAACATCTGAAACCCACAGACGGTGAATGTCCAGCTGGCTCAGCAACGACTATAACATCTGAAACCCACAGACGGTGAATGTCCAGCTGGCTCAGCAACACACCATAACATCTGAAAACCACAGACAGTGAATGTCCGGCTGGCTCAGCAACGACTATAACATCTTAACCCATGACGGTGAATGTACGGCTGGCTCAGCCACGACTATAACATCTGAAACCCACAGACGGTGAATGTCCGGCTGGCTCAGCAACGACTATAACATCTGAAACCCACAGACGGTGAATGTCCGGCTGGCTCAGCAACGACTATAACATCTTAACCCCACAGACGGTGAATGTCCAGCTGGCTCAGCCACGACTATAACATCTGAAACCCACAGACGGTGAATGTCCAGCTGGCTCAGCCACGACTATAACATCTGAAACCCACAGACGGTGAATGACCGACTGGCTCAGCCACGATTATAACATCTGAAGCCCACAGACGGTGAATGGCAGCCTGGCTCAGCCACGACTATAACATCTGAAACCCACAGACGGTGAATGTCCCGCTGGCTCAGCCATGACTGTAACATCTGAAACCCACAGACGGTGTATGTCCGGCTGGCTCAGCAATGACTAAAACATCTGAAACCCACAGACGGTGAATGACCGACTGCCTCAGACATGACTATAACATTTGAAACACACATACGATGAATGACGGACTGGCTCAGCCACGAATATAACATCTCAAACGAACAGCCGGTGAAAATCCGGCTGGCTCAGCAACGACTATAAGATCTGAAACCCACAGACGGTTAATGTCCCGCTGGCTCAGCAACGACTATAACATTTGAAACCCACAGACGGTGAATGTCCCGCTGGCTCAGCCACGACTGTAACATCTGAAACCCACAGACGGTGAATGTCCCGCTGGCTCAGCCACGAGTATAACATCTGAAACCCACAGACAGTGAATGTCCGGCTGGCTCAGCAACGACTATAACATCTTAACCCCACAGACGGTGAATGGCAGCCTGGCTCAGCCACGACTATAACATCTGAAACCCACAGACGGTGAATGTCCAGCTGGCTCAGCAACGACTATAACATCTGAAACCCACAGACGGTGAATGTCCAGCTGGCTCAGCAACGACTATAACATCTGAGAACCACAGACGGTGATTGTTCCGCTGGCTCAGCAGCGACTATAACATCTGAAACCCACAGACGGTGAATGTCCGGCTGGCTCAGCAACGACTATAACATCTTAACCCACTGACGTTGAATGTCCGGCTGGCTCAGCAACGACTATAACATCTGAAACCCACAGACGGTGAATGTCCGACTGGCTCAGCAACGACTATAACATCAGAAACCCACAGACTGTGAATATCCGGCTGGCTCAGCAACGACTATAACATCTGAAACCCACAGACAGTGAATGTCCCGCTGGCTCAGCAATGACTATAACATCTGAAACCCACAGACGGTGAATGACCGACTGGCTCAGCCACAATTATAATATCTGGAACACACAGACGATGAATGACTGACTGGCTCAGCCACGACTATAACATCAGAAACACACAAACGGTGAATGTCCGTCTGGCTCAGCCACGACGATAACATCTGAAACCCACAGACTGTGAATGTCCGGCTGGCTCAGCCATTACTATAACATCTGAAACACACAGACGATGAATGACTGACTGGCTCAGCCACGACTATAACATCAGAAACCCACAGACGGTGAATGTCCGTCTGGCTCAGCAACGACTATAACATCTGAAACCCACAGACTGTGAATGTCCGGCTGGCTCAGCCATTGCTATAACATCTGAAACACACAGACTATGAATGACTGACTGGCTCAGCCACGACTTTAACATCAGAAACCCACAGACGGTGAATGTCCGTCTTGCTCATCCACGACAATAACATCTGAAACCCACAGACGGTGAATGTCCGGCTGGCTCAGCACCGACTATAACATCTGAAACACCCAGACGATGAATGACTGACTGGCTCAGTCACGACTATAACATCTGAAACCCACAGACGGTGAATGTCCCGCTGGCTCAGCAACGACTATAACATCTGAAACCCACAGACGGTTCATGTCCCGCTGGCTCAGCCACGACTATAACATCTGAAACCCACAGACGGTGAATGTCCGGCTGGCTCAGCCACGACTATAACATCTGAAACCCAAAGACGGTGAATGTCCCGCTGGCTCAGCCACGACTATAACATCTGAAACCCACAGATGGTGAAAGTCCCGCTGGCTCAGCCACGACTATAACATCTGAAACCCACAGACGGTGAATGTCCGGCTGGCTCAGCAATGACTATAACATCTGAAACCCACAGATGGTGAATGACCAACTGGCTCAGCCACAACTATAACATATGAAACCCAAAGACGGTGAATGTACGGCTGGCTCAGCCACAACTATAACATCTGAAACGCACACGCGGTGAAAGTCCAGCTGGCTCAGCAACGACTATAACATCTTAACCCCACAGACGGTGAATGTCTGACTGGCACAGCAACGACTATAACATCTGAAACCCACAGACGGTGAATGTCCGGCTGGCTCAGCACCGACTATAACATCTGAAACCCACAGACGGTGAATATCCGGCTGTCTCAGCCACGACTATAACAACTGAAACCCACAGACGGTAAATGTCCGGCTGGCTCAGCCACGACTTTTACATCTGAAACCCACAGACGGTGAATGTCCGGCTGGCTCAGCCACGACTTTTACATCTGAAACCCACAGACGGTGACTGTTCCGCTGGCTCAACAACGATAATAACACCTGAAACCCATAGACGGTGAATGTCCGGCTGGCTCAGCAACGACTATAACATCTGAAACACACTGATGGTGAATGTCCGGCTGGCTCAGCAACGACTATAACATCTGAAACCCACAGACGGTGAATGTTCGACTGGCTCAGCAACGACTATAACATCAGAAACCCACAGACTGTGAATATCCGGCTGGCTCAGCAACGACTATAACATCTGAAACGCACAGACGGTGAATGTCCGGCTGGCTCAGCAACGACTATGACATCAGAAACCCACAGACTGTGAATATCCGGCTGGCTCAGCAAAGACTATAACATCTTAACCCCACAGACGGTGAATGTCCGGCTGGCTCAGCCACGACTATAACATCTGAAACACACAGACGGTGAAAGTCCGGCTGGCTCAGCAACGACTATAACATCTGAAACCCACAGACGGTGAATGTCCGGCTGGCTCAGCAACGACTATAACATCTTAACCCCACAGACGGTGAATGTCCAGCTGGCTCAGCCACGAATATAACATCTGAAACCCACAGACAGTGAATGACCGACTGCCTCAGAAATGACTATAACATTTGAAACACACATACAATGAATGACGGACTGGCGCAGCGACGACTATAACATCTGAAAACCACAGACGGTTCATGTCCCGCTAGCTCAGCAACGACTATAACATCTGAAACCCACAGACGGTGAATGTCTCGCTGGCTCAGCCATGACTATAATATCTGAAAATCACAGATGGTGAATGTCAGGCTGGCTCAGCAACGACTATAACATCTCAACCTCACTGACGGTGAATGTCCGGCTGGCTCAGCACCGACTATAACATCTGAAACCCACAGATGGTGAATATCCGGCTGTCTCAGCCACGACTATAACATCTGAAACCCACAGACGGTGAATGTCCGGCTGGCTCAGCCACGACTTTTACATCTGAAACCTACAGACGGTGACTGTTCCGCTGGCTCAGCCACGACTATAACATCTGAAACCCACAGACGGTGAATGTCCAGCTGGCTCAGCAACGACAATAACATCTGAAACCCACAGACGGTGAATGTCCTGCTGGCTCAGCCACGACTTTAACATCTGAAACCCACAGACGGTGAATGTCCCGCTGGCTTAGCTAAGACTAAAACATCTGAAACCCACAGACAGTGAATGACCGACTGCCTCAGACATGACTATAACATTTGAAACACACATACAATGAATGACGGACTGGCTCAGCCATGACTATAACATCTGAAACCTACAAACGGTTAATGTCCCGCTGGCTCAGCAACGATTATAACATCTGAAACCCACAGACGGTGAATATCCGGCTGTCTCAGCCACGACTATAACATCTGAAACCCACAGACGGTAAATGTCCAGCTGGCTCAGCCACGACTTTTACATCTGAAACCCACAGACGGTGACTGTTCCGCTGGCTCAGCCATGACTATAACATCAGAAACACACAAACGGTGAATGTCCGTCTGGCTCAGCCACGACGATAACATCTGAAACCCACAGACTGTGAATGTCCGGCTGGCTCAGCCATTACTATAACATCTGAAACACACTAACGGTGAATGTCCGTCTGGCTCAGCCACGACGATAACATCTGAAACCCACAGACTGTGAATGTCCGGCTGGCTCAGCCATTACTATAACATCTGAAACACACAGACGATGAATGACTGACTGGCTCAGCCACGACTATAACATCAGAAACCCACAGACGGTGAATGTCCAGCTGGCTCAGCAACGACTATAACATCTGAGAACCACAGACGGTGATTGTTCCGCTGGCTCAGCAGCGACTATAACATCTGAAACCCACAGACGGTGAATGTCCGGCTGGCTCAGCAACGACTATAACATCTTAACCCACTGACGTTGAATGTCCGGCTGGCTCAGCAACGACTATAACATCTGAAACCCACAGACGGTGAATGTCCGACTGGCTCAGCAACGACTATAACATCAGAAACCCACAGACTGTGAATATCCGGCTGGCTCAGCAACGACTATAACATCTGAAACCCACAGACAGTGAATGTCCCGCTGGCTCAGCAACGACTATAACATCTGAAACCCACAGACGGTGAATGACCGACTGGCTCAGCCACAATTATAATATCTGAAACACACAGACGATGAATGACTGACTGGCTCAGCCACGACTATAACATCAGAAACACACAAACGGTGAATGTACGTCTGGCTCAGCCACGACGATAACATCTGAAACCCACAGACTGTGAATGTCCGGCTGGCTCAGCCATTACTATAACATCTGAAACACACAGACGATGAATGACTGACTGGCTCAGCCACGACTATAACATCAGAAACCCACAGACGGTGAATGTCCGTCTGGCTCAGCAACGACTATAACATCTGAAACCCACAGACTGTGAATGTCCGGCTGGCTCAGCCATTGCTATAACATCTGAAACACACAGACTATGAATGACTGACTGGCTCAGCCACGACTTTAACATCAGAAACCCACAGACGGTGAATGTCCGTCTTGCTCATCCACGACAATAACATCTGAAACCCACAGACGGTGAATGTCCGGCTGGCTCAGCACCGACTATAACATCTGAAACACCCAGACGATGAATGACTGACTGGCTCAGTCACGACTATAACATCTGAAACCCACAGACGGTGAATGTCCCGCTGGCTCAGCAACGACTATAACATCTGAAACCCACAGACGGTTCATGTCCCGCTGGCTCAGCCACGACTATAACATCTGAAACCCACAGACGGTGAATGTCCGGCTGGCTCAGCCACGACTATAACATCTGAAACCCAAAGACGGTGAATGTCCGGCTGGCTCAGCCATTACTATAACAACTGAAACACACAGACGATGAATGACTGACTGGCTCAGCCACGACTATAACATCAGAAACCCACAGACGGTGAATGTCCGTCTGGCTCAGCCACGACTATAACATCTGAAACCCACAGACGGTGAATGTCCCGCTGGCTCAGCAACGACTATAACATCTGAAACCCACAGACGGTGAATGTCCCGCTGGCTCAGCCACGACTATAACATCTGAAACCCACAGATGGTGAAAGTCCCGCTGGCTCAGCCACGACTATAACATCTGAAACCCACAGACGGTGAATGTCCGGCTGGCTCAGCAATGACTATAACATCTGAAACCCACAGATGGTGAATGACCAACTGGCTCAGCCACAACTATAACATATGAAACCCAAAGACGGTGAATGTACGGCTGGCTCAGCCACAACTATAACATCTGAAACGCACACGCGGTGAAAGTCCAGCTGGCTCAGCAACGACTATAACATCTTAACCCCACAGACGGTGAATGTCTGACTGGCACAGCAACGACTATAACATCTGAAACCCACAGACGGTGAATGTCCGGCTGGCTCAGCACCGACTATAACATCTGAAACCCACAGACGGTGAATATCCGGCTGTCTCAGCCACGACTATAACAACTGAAACCCACAGACGGTAAATGTCCGGCTGGCTCAGCCACGACTTTTACATCTGAAACCCACAGACGGTGAATGTCCGGCTGGCTCAGCCACGACTTTTACATCTGAAACCCACAGACGGTGACTGTTCCGCTGGCTCAACAACGATAATAACACCTGAAACCCACAGACGGTGAATGTCCGGCTGGCTCAGCAACGACTATAACATCTGAAACACACTGACGGTGAATGTCCGGCTGGCTCAGCAACGACTATAACATCTGAAACCCACAGACGGTGAATGTTCGACTGGCTCAGCAACGACTATAACATCAGAAACCCACAGACTGTGAATATCCGGCTGGCTCAGCAACGACTATAACATCTGAAACGCACAGACGGTGAATGTCCGGCTGGCTCAGCAACGACTATGACATCAGAAACCCACAGACTGTGAATATCCGGCTGGCTCAGCAAAGACTATAACATCTTAACCCCACAGACGGTGAATGTCCGGCTGGCTCAGCCACGACTATAACATCTGAAACACACAGACGGTGAAAGTCCGGCTGGCTCAGCAACGACTATAACATCTGAAACCCACAGACGGTGAATGTCCGGCTGGCTCAGCAACGACTATAACATCTTAACCCCACAGACGGTGAATGTCTCGCTGGCTCAGCCATGACTATAACATCTGAAACCTACAAACGGTTAATGTCCCGCTGGCTCAGCAACGATTATAACATCTGAAACCCACAGACGGTGAATATCCGGCTGTCTCAGCCACGACTATAACATCTGAAACCCACAGACGGTAAATGTCCAGCTGGCTCAGCCACGACTTTTACATCTGAAACCCACAAACGGTGACTGTTCCGCTGGCTCAAAAACGACTATAACACATGAAACCCACAGACGGTGAATGTCTGGCTGGCTCAGCAACGACTATAACATCTGAACCCCACTGACGGTGAATGTCCGGCTGGCTCAGCAACGACTATAACATCTGAAACCCACAGACGGTGAATGTCCGACTGGCTCAGCAACGACTATAACATCAGAAACCCACAGACTGTGAATATCCGGCTGGCTCAGCAACGACTATAACATCTGAAAAGCACAGACGGTGAATGTCCGTCTCTCTCAGCAATGACTATGACATCAGAAACCTACAGTCTGTGAATATCCGGCTGGCTCAGCAACGACTATAACATCTTAACCCATGACGGTGAATGTCCGGCTGGCTCAGCCATGACTATAACATCTGAAACCCACAGACGGTGAATGTCCGGCTGGCTCAGCAACGACTATAACATCTGAAACCCACAGACGGTGAATGTCCGGCTGGCTCAGCAACGACTATAACATCTTAACCCCACAGACGTTGAATATCCAGCTGGCTCAGCCACGAATATAACATCTGAAACCCACAGACGGTGAATGTCCAGCTGGCTCAGCAACGACTATAACATCTGAAACCCACAGACGGTGAATGTCCCGCTGGCTCAGCCACGACTATAACATCTGAAACCCACAGATGGTGAATGTCAGGCTGGCTCAGCAACGACTATAACATCTGAAACGCACAGACGGTGAATGACCGACTGGCTCAGCCACGATTATAACATCTGAAACCCACAGACGGTGAATGACCGACTGGCTCAGCAACGACTATAACATCTGAAACCCACAGACGGTGAATGTCCCGCTGGCTCAGCCACGACTGTAACATCTGAAACCCACAGACGGTGAATGTCCCGCTGGTTCAGCAAAGACTAAAACATCTGAAACCCACTGACGCTGAATGACCGACTGCCACAGACATGACTATAACATTTGAAACACACATACGATGAATGACAGACTGGCTCAGCCACGACTATAACATCTGAAACGAACAGACGGTGAATGTCCGGCTGGATCAGCAATGACTATAACATCTGAAACCCACAGACGGTGAATGTCCCGCTGGCTCAGCAACGACTATGACATCTGAAACCCACAGACGGTGAATGTCCCGCTGGCTCAGCCACGACTATAACATCTGAAACCCAAAGACGGTGAATGTCAGGCTGGCTCAGCACCGACTATAACATCTGAAACCCACAGACGGTGAATATCCGGCTGGCTCAGCCACGACTATAACATCTGAAACCCACAGAAGGTGAATGTCCGGCTGGCTCAGCCACGACTTTTACATCTGAAACCCACAGACTGTGAATGTCCGTCCGGCTCAGCCATGACTATAACATCTGAAACCCACAGACTGCGAATGTCTGGCTGGCTCAGCCACGACTATAACATCTGAAACCCACAGACGGTGAATGTCCCGCTGGCTCAGCAACGACTATAACATCTGAAACCCACAGACGGTGAATGTCCGGCTGGCTCAGCAACGACTATAACATCTGAAACCCACAGACGGTTACTGTTCCGCTGCCTCAGCCACGACTATAACATCTGAAACACACAGACGATGAATGACTGACTGGCTCAGCCACGACTATAACATCAGAAACCCACAGACGGTGAATGTCCGTCTGGCTCAGCCATGACTATAACATCTGAAACCCACAGACTGTGAATGTCCGGCTGGGTCAGCCACGACTATAACATCTGAAACCTACAGACGGTGAATGTCCAGCTGGCTCAGCAACGACTATAACATCTGAAACGCACAGACGGTGAATGTCCGGCTGGCTCAGCAACGACTATAACATCTTAACCCCACAGACGTTGAATGTCCAGCTGGCTCAGCCACGAATATAACATCTGAAACCCACAGACGGTGAATGTCCAGCTGGCTCAGCAATGACTATAACATCTGAAACCCACAGACGGTGAATGTCCCGCTGGCTCAGCCACGACTGTAACATCTGAAACCCACAGACGGTGAATGTCCCGCTGGCTCAGCTAAGACTAAAACATCTGAAACCCACAGACAGTGAATGACCGACTGCCTCAGAAATGACTATAACAGTTGAAACACACATACAATGAATGACGGACTGTCTCAGCCACGACTATAACATCTGAAACCCACAGACGGTTCATGTCCCGCTAGCTCAGGAACGACTATAACATCTGAAACCCACAGACTGTGAATGTCCCGCTGGATCAGCCACGACTATAACATCTGAAACCCACAGATGGTGAATGTCAGGCTGGCTCAGCAACGACTATAACATCTGAAACGCACAGACGGTGAATGACCGACTGGCTCAGCCACGATTATAACATCTGAAACCCACAGACGGTGAATGACCGACTGGCTCAGCAACGACTATAACATCTGAAACCCACAGACGGTGAATGTCCCGCTGGCTCAGCCACGACTGTAACATCTGAAACCCACAGACGGTGAATGTCCCGCTGGTTCAGCAAAGACTAAAACATCTGAAACCCACTGACGCTGAATGACCGACTGCCACAGACATGACTATAACATTTGAAACACACATACGATGAATGACGGACTGGCTCAGCCACGACTATAACATCTGAAACGAACAGACGGTGAATGTCCGGCTGGATCAGCAATGACTATAACATCTGAAACCCACAGACGGTGAATGTCCCGCTGGCTCAGCAACGACTATGACATCTGAAACCCACAGACGGTGAATGTCCCGCTGGCTCAGCCACGACTATAACATCTGAAACCCAAAGACGGTGAATGTCAGGCTGGCTCAGCACCGACTATAACATCTGAAACCCACAGACGGTGAATATCCGGCTGGCTCAGCCACGACTATAACATCTGAAACCCACAGAAGGTGAATGTCCGGCTGGCTCAGCCACGACTTTTACATCTGAAACCCACAGACTGTGAATGTCCGTCCGGCTCAACAATGACTATAACATCTGAAACCCACAGACTGCGAATGTCTGGCTGGCTCAGCCACGACTATAACATCTGAAACCCACAGACGGTGAATGTCCCGCTGGCTCAGCAACGACTATAACATCTGAAACCCACAGACGGTGAATGTCCGGCTGGCTCAGCAACGACTATAACATCTGAAACCCACAGACGGTTACTGTTCCGCTGCCTCAGCCACGACTATAACATCTGAAACACACAGACGATGAATGACTGACTGGCTCAGCCACGACTATAACATCAGAAACCCACAGACGGTGAATGTCCGTCTGGCTCAGCCATGACTATAACATCTGAAACCCACAGACTGTGAATGTCCGGCTGGGTCAGCCACGACTATAACATCTGAAACCTACAGACGGTGAATGTCCGGCTGGCTCAGCAACGACTATAACATCTGAAACGCACAGACGGTGAATGTCCGGCTGGCTCAGCAACGACTATAACATCTTAACCCCACAGACGTTGAATGTCCAGCTGGCTCAGCCACGAATATAACATCTGAAACCCACAGACGGTGAATGTCCAGCTGGCTCAGCAATGACTATAACATCTGAAACCCACAGACGGTGAATGTCCCGCTGGCTCAGCCACGACTGTAACATCTGAAACCCACAGACGGTGAATGTCCCGCTGGCTCAGCTAAGACTAAAACATCTGAAACCCACAGACAGTGAATGACCGACTGCCTCAGAAATGACTATAACATTTGAAACACACATACAATGAATGACGGACTGTCTCAGCCACGACTATAACATCTGAAACCCACAGACGGTTCATGTCCCGCTAGCTCAGGAACGACTATAACATCTGAAACCCACAGACTGTGAATGTCCCGCTGGATCAGCCACGACTATAACATCTGAAACCCACAGATGGTGAATGTCAGGCTAGCTCAGCAACGACTATAACATCTGAAACGCACAGACGGTGAATGACCGACTGGCTCAGCCACGATTATAACATCTGAAACCCACAGACGGTGAATGACCGACTGGCTCAGCAACGACTATAACATCTGAAACCCACAGACGGTGAATGTCCCGCTGGCTCAACCACGACTGTAACATCTGAAACCCACAGACGGTGAATGTCCCGCTGGTTCAGCAAAGACTAAAACATCTGAAACCCACTGACGCTGAATGACCGACTTCCACAGACATGACTATAACATTTGAAACACACATACGATGAATGACGGACTGGCTCAGCCACGACTATAACATCTGAAACGAACAGACGGTGAATGTCCGGCTGGATCAGCAATGACTATAACATCTGAAACCCACAGACAGTGAATGACCGGCTGGCTCAGCAACGACTATAACATCTTAACCCCACAGACGGTGAATGTCCGGCTGGCTCAGCAAGGACTATAACATCTGAGACTCACAGACGGTTAATGTCCCGCTGGCTCAGCAAAGTCTATCACATCTTAACCACACAGACGGTGAATGTCCGGAGGGCTCAGCCACGACTATAACATCTGAAGCCCACAGACGGTGAATGTCCCGCTGGCTCAGCAATGACTATAACATCTTAACCCCACAGACGGTGAATGGCAGCCTGGCTAAGCCACGACTATAACATCTGAAACCCACAGACGGTGAATGTCCGGCTGGCTCAGCAACGACTATAACATCTGAAACCCACAGACGGTGAATGTCCAGCTGGCTCAGCAACGACTATAACATCTGAAAACCACAGACGGTGAATGTCCAGCTGGCTCAGCAAAGACTAAAACATCTGAAACCCACAGACGCTGAATGACCGACTGCCTCAGACATGACTATAACATTTGAAACACACATACGATGAATGACGGACTGGCTCAGCCACGACTATAACATTTGAAACAAACATACGATGAATGACGGACTGGCTCAGCCACGACTATAACATCAGAAACGAACAGACGGTGAATGTCCGGCTGGCTCAGCAATGACTATAACATCTGAAACCCACAGACTGTGAATGTCCGGCTGGCTCAGCAACGACTATAACATCTGAAACCCACAGACGGTGAATGTCCCGCTGGCTCAGCTATGACTATAACATCTTAACCCCACAGACAGTGAATGTCCGGCGGGCTCAGCCACGACTATAACATCTGAAGCCCACAGACAGTGAATGTCCCGTTGGCACAGCCACGACTATAACATCTGAAACTCACAGACGGTGAATGTCCCGCTGGCTCAGCAATGACTATAACATCTGAAACCCACAGACAGTGAATGTCCGGCTCGCACAGCCACGACTATAACATCTGAAACTCAAAGACGGTTAATGTCCCGCTGGCTCAGCAATGACTATAACATCTGAAACCCACAGACAGTGAATGTCCGGCTGGCTCAGCCACGACTATAACATCTGAAGCCCACAGACGGTGAATGTCCGGCTGGCTCAGCAACGACTATAACATCTGAAACTCACAGACGGTGAATGTCCGGCTGGCTCAGCCACGACTATAACATCTGAAACCCACAGACAGTGAATGTCCGGCTGGCTCAGCAACGACTATAACATCTTAACCCCACAGACGGTGAATGTCCGGCGGGCTCAGCCACGACTATAACATCTGAAGCCCACAGACGGTGAATGTCCCGCTGGCTCAGCAACGACAATAACATCTGAAACCCACAGACGGTGAATGTCCAGCTGGCTAAGCAACACACCATAACATCTGAAAACCACAGACAGTGAATGTCCGGCTGGCTCAGCAACGACTATAACATCTTAACCCATGACGGTGAAGGTACGGCTGGCTCAGCCACGACTATAACATCTGAAACCCACAGACGGTGAATGTCCGGCTGGCTCAGCAACGACTATAACATCTGAAACCCACAGACGGTTATTGTCCGGCTGGCTCAGCAACGACTATAACATCTTAACCCCACAGACGGTGAATGTCCAGCTGGCTCAGCCACGACTATAACATCTGAAACCCACAGACGGTGAATGTCCAGCTGGCTCAGCCACGACTATAACATCTGAAACCCACAGACGGTGAATGACCGACTGGCTCAGCCACGATTATAACATCTGAAACCCACAGACGGTGAATGGCAGCCTGGCTCAGCCACGACTATAACATCTGAAACCCACAGACGGTGAATGTCCCGCTGGCTCAGCCATGACTGTAACATCTGAAACCCACAGACGGTGTATGTCCGGCTGGCTCAGCAAAGACTAAAACATCTGAAACCCACAGACGGTGAATGACCGACTGCCTCAGACATGACTATAACATTTGAAACACACATACGATGAATGACGGACTGGCTCAGCCACGAATATAACATCTCAAACGAACAGCCGGTGAATGTCCGGCTGGCTCAGCAACGACTATAACATCTGAAACCCACAGACGGTTAATGTCCCGCTGGCTCAGCAACGACTATAACATTTGAAACCCACAGACGGTGAATGTCCCGCTGGCTCAGCCACGACTGTAACATCTGAAACCCACAGACGGTGAATGTCCCGCTGGCTCGGCAATGACTATAACATCTGAAACTCACAGACGGTTAATGTCCCGCTGGCTCAGCAAAGACTATAACATCTTAACCCCACAGATGGTGAATGTCCGGCTGGCTCAGCCACGACTATAACATCTGAAGCCCACAGACGGTGAATGTCCCGCTGGCACAGCCACGAGTATAACATCTGAAACCCACAGACAGTGAATGTCCGGCTGGCTCAGCAACGACTATAACATCTTAACCCCACAGACGGTGAATGGCAGCCTGGCTCAGCCACGACTATAACATCTGAAACCCACAGACGGTGAATGTTCCGCTGGCTCAGCAGCGACTATAACATCTGAAACCCACAGACGGTGAATGTCCCGCTGGCTCAGCCACGACTATAACATCTGAAACCTACAGACGGTGACTGTTCCGCTGGCTCAGCCACGACTATAACATCTGAAACCCACAGACGGTGAATGTCCAGCTGGCTCAGCAACGACAATAACATCTGAAACCCACAGACGGTGAATGTCCCGCTGGCTCAGCCACGACTTTAACATCTGAAACCCACAGACGGTGAATGTCCCACTGGCTTAGCTAAGACTAAAACATCTGAAACCCACAGACAGTTAATGACGGACTGGCTCAGCCACGACTATAACATCTGAAACCTACAAACGGTTAATGTCCCGCTGGCTCAGCCACGACTTTTACATCTGAAACCCACAGACGGTGACTGTTCCGCTGGCTCAAAAACGACTATAACACATGAAACCCACAGACGGTGAATGTCTGGCTGGCTCAGCAACGACTATAACATCTGAAACCCACTGACGGTGAATGTCCGGCTGGCTCAGCAACGACTATAACATCTGAAACCCACAGACGGTGAATGTCCGACTGGCTCAGCAACGACTATAACATCAGAAACCCACAGACTGTGAATATCCGGCTGGCTCAGCAACGACTATAACATCTGAAAAGCACAGACGGTGAATGTCCGTCTCTCTCAGCAATGACTATGACATCAGAAACCTACAGACTGTGAATATCCGGCTGGCTCAGCAACGACTATAACATCTTAACCCATGACGGTGAATGTCCGGCTGGCTCAGCCATGACTATAACATCTGAAACCCACAGACGGTGAATGTCCGGCTGGCTCAGCAACGACTATAACATCTGAAACCCACAGACGGTGAATGTCCGGCTGGCTCAGCAACGACTATAACATCTTAACCCCACAGACGTTGAATATCCAGCTGGCTCAGCCACGAATATAACATCTGAAACCCACAGACGGTGAATGTCCAGCTGGCTCAGCAACGACTATAACATCTGAAACCCACAGACGGTGAATGTCCCGCTGGCTCAGCCACGACTATAACATCTGAAACCCACAGATGGTGAATGTCAGGCTGGCTCAGCAACGACTATAACATCTGAAACGCACAGACGGTGAATGACCGACTGGCTCAGCCACGATTATAACATCTGAAACCCACAGACGGTGAATGACCGACTGGCTCAGCAACGACTATAACATCTGAAACCCACAGACGGTGAATGTCCCGCTGGCTCAGCCACGACTGTAACATCTGAAACCCACAGACGGTGAATGTCCCGCTGGTTCAGCAAAGACTAAAACATCTGAAACCCACTGACGCTGAATGACCGACTGCCACAGACATGACTATAACATTTGAAACACACATACGATGAATGACGGACTGGCTCAGCCACGACTATAACATCTGAAACGAACAGTCGGTGAATGTCCGGCTGGATCAGCAATGACTATAACATCTGAAACCCACAGACGGTGAATGTCCCGCTGGCTCAGCAACGACTATGACATCTGAAACCCACAGACGGTGAATGTCCCGCTGGCTCAGCCACGACTATAACATCTGAAACCCAAAGACGGTGAATGTCAGGCTGGCTCAGCACCGACTATAACATCTGAAACCCACAGACGGTGAATATCCGGCTGGCTCAGCCACGACTATAACATCTGAAACCCACAGAAGGTGAATGTCCGGCTGGCTCAGCCACGACTTTTACATCTGAAACCCACAGACTGTGAATGTCCGTCCGGCTCAGCCATGACTATAACATCTGAAACCCACAGACTGCGAATGTCTGGCTGGCTCAGCCACGACTATAACATCTGAAACCCACAGACGGTGAATGTCCCGCTGGCTCAGCAACGACTATAACATCTGAAACCCACAGACGGTGAATGTCCGGCTGGCTCAGCAACGACTATAACATCTGAAACCCACAGACGGTTACTGTTCCGCTGCCTCAGCCACGACTATAACATCTGAAACACACAGACGATGAATGACTGACTGGCTCAGCCACGACTATAACATCAGAAACCCACAGACGGTGAATGTCCGTCTGGCTCAGCCATGACTATAACATCTGAAACCCACAGACTGTGAATGTCCGGCTGGGTCAGCCACGACTATAACATCTGAAACCTACAGACGGTGAATGTCCGGCTGTCTCAGCAACGACTATAACATCTGAAACGCACAGACGGTGAATGTCCGGCTGGCTCAGCAACGACTATAACATCTTAACCCCACAGACGTTGAATGTCCAGCTGGCTCAGCCATGAATATAACATCTGAAACCCACAGACGGTGAATGTCCAGCTGGCTCAGCAATGACTATAACATCTGAAACCCACAGACGGTGAATGTCCCGCTGGCTCAGCCACGACTGTAACATCTGAAACCCACAGACGGTGAATGTCCCGCTGGCTCAGCTAAGACTAAAACATCTGAAACCCACAGACAGTGAATGACCGACTGCCTCAGAAATGACTATAACATTTGAAACACACATACAATGAATGACGGACTGTCTCAGCCACGACTATAACATCTGAAACCCACAGACGGTTCATGTCCCGCTAGCTCAGGAACGACTATAACATCTGAAACCCACAGACTGTGAATGTCCCGCTGGATCAGCCACGACTATAACATCTGAAACCCACAGATGGTGAATGTCAGGCTGGCTCAGCAACGACTATAACATCTGAAACGCACAGACGGTGAATGACCGACTGGCTCAGCCACGATTATAACATCTGAAACCCACAGACGGTGAATGACCGACTGGCTCAGCAACGACTATAACATCTGAAACCCACAGACGGTGAATGTCCCGCTGGCTCAGCCACGACTGTAACATCTGAAACCCACAGACGGTGAATGTCCCGCTGGTTCAGCAAAGACTAAAACATCTGAAACCCACTGACGCTGAATGACCGACTGCCACAGACATGACTATAACATTTGAAACACACATACGATGAATGACGGACTGGCTCAGCCACGACTATAACATCTGAAACGAACAGACGGTGAATGTCCGGCTGGATCAGCAATGACTATAACATCTGAAACCCACAGACAGTGAATGACCGGCTGGCTCAGCAACGACTATAACATCTTAACCCCACAGACGGTGAATGTCCGGCTGGCTCAGCAAGGACTATAACATCTGAGACTCACAGACGGTTAATGTCCCGCTGGCTCAGCAAAGTCTATCACATCTTAACCACACAGACGGTGAATGTCCGGAGGGCTCAGCCACGACTATAACATCTGAAGCCCACAGACGGTGAATGTCCCGCTGGCTCAGCAATGACTATAACATCTTAACCCCACAGACGGTGAATGGCAGCCTGGCTAAGCCACGACTATAACATCTGAAACCCACAGACGGTGAATGTCCGGCTGGCTCAGCAACGACTATAACATCTGAAACCCACAGACGGTGAATGTCCAGCTGGCTCAGCAACGACTATAACATCTGAAAACCACAGACGGTGAATGTCCAGCTGGCTCAGCAAAGACTAAAACATCTGAAACCCACAGACGCTGAATGACCGACTGCCTCAGACATGACTATAACATTTGAAACACACATACGATGAATGACGGACTGGCTCAGCCACGACTATAACATTTGAAACAAACATACGATGAATGACGGACTGGCTCAGCCACGACTATAACATCAGAAACGAACAGACGGTGAATGTCCGGCTGGCTCAGCAATGACTATAACATCTGAAACCCACAGACTGTGAATGTCCGGCTGGCTCAGCAACGACTATAACATCTGAAACCCACAGACGGTGAATGTCCCGCTGGCTCAGCAATGACTATAACATCTTAACCCCACAGACAGTGAATGTCCGGCGGGCTCAGCCACGACTATAACATCTGAAGCCCACAGACGGTAAATGTCCCGTTGGCACAGCCACGACTATAACATCTGAAACTCACAGACGGTGAATGTCCCGCTGGCTCAGCAATGACTATAACATCTGAAACCCACAGACAGTGAATGTCCGGCTCGCACAGCCACGACTATAACATCTGAAACTCAAAGACGGTTAATGTCCCGCTGGCTCAGCAATGACTATAACATCTGAAACCCACAGACAGTGAATGTCCGGCTGGCTCAGCCACGACTATAACATCTGAAGCCCACAGACGGTGAATGTCCGGCTGGCTCAGCAACGACTATAACATCTGAAACTCACAGACGGTGAATGTCCGGCTGGCTCAGCCACGACTATAACATCTGAAACCCACAGACAGTGAATGTCCGGCTGGCTCAGCAACGACTATAACATCTTAACCCCACAGACGGTGAATGTCCGGCGGGCTCAGCCACGACTATAACATCTGAAGCCCACAGACGGTGAATGTCCCGCTGGCTCAGCAATGACTATAACATCTGAAACCCACAGACGGTGAATGTCCAGCTGGCTAAGCAACACACCATAACATCTGAAAACCACAGACAGTGAATGTCCGGCTGGCTCAGCAACGACTATAACATCTTAACCCATGACGGTGAAGGTACGGCTGGCTCAGCCACGACTATAACATCTGAAACCCACAGACGGTGAATGTCCGGCTGGCTCAGCAACGACTATAACATCTGAAACCCACAGACGGTTATTGTCCGGCTGGCTCAGCAACGACTATAACATCTTAACCCCACAGACGGTGAATGTCCAGCTGGCTCAGCCACGACTATAACATCTGAAACCCACAGACGGTGAATGTCCAGCTGGCTCAGCCACGACTATAACATCTGAAACCCACAGACGGTGAATGACCGACTGGCTCAGCCACGATTATAACATCTGAAACCCACAGATGGTGAATGGCAGCCTGGCTCAGCCACGACTATAACATCTGAAACCCACAGACGGTGAATGTCCCGCTGGCTCAGCCATGACTGTAACATCTGAAACCCACAGACGGTGTATGTCCGGCTGGCTCAGCAAAGACTAAAACATCTGAAACCCACAGACGGTGAATGACCGACTGCCTCAGACATGACTATAACATTTGAAACACACATACGATGAATGACGGACTGGCTCAGCCACGAATATAACATCTCAAACGAACAGCCGGTGAATGTCCGGCTGGCTCAGCAACGACTATAACATCTGAAACCCACAGACGGTTAATGTCCCGCTGGCTCAGCAACGACTATAACATTTGAAACCCACAGACGGTGAATGTCCCGCTGGCTCAGCCACGACTGTAACATCTGAAACCCACAGACGGTGAATGTCCCGCTGGCTCGGCAATGACTATAACATCTGAAACTCACAGACGGTTAATGTCCCGCTGGCTCAGCAAAGACTATAACATCTTAACCCCACAGATGGTGAATGTCCGGCTGGCTCAGCCACGACTATAACATCTGAAGCCCACAGACGGTGAATGTCCCGCTGGCACAGCCACGAGTATAACATCTGAAACCCACAGACAGTGAATGTCCGGCTGGCTCAGCAACGACTATAACATCTTAACCCCACAGACGGTGAATGGCAGCCTGGCTCAGCCACGACTATAACATCTGAAACCCACAGACGGTGAATGTTCCGCTGGCTCAGCAGCGACTATAACATCTGAAACCCACAGACGGTGAATGTCCGGCTGGCTCAGCAACGACTATAACATCTTAACCCACTGACGTTGAATGTCCGGCTGGCTCAGCAACGACTATAACATCTGAAACCCACAGACGGTGAATGTCCGACTGGCTCAGCAACGACTATAACTTCTGAAACGCACAGACGGTGAATGTCCCGCTGGCTCAGCAATGACTATAACATATGAAACCCAGAGTCTGTGAATGTCCGGCTGGCTCAGCCATTACTATAACATCTGAAACACACAGACGATGAATGACTGACTGGCTCAGCCACGACTATAACATCAGAATCCCACAGACGTTGAATGTCCGTCTGGCTCAGCAACGACTATAACATCTGAAAACCACAGACTGTGAATGTCCGGCTGGCTCAGCCATTACTATAACATCTGAAACACACAGACTATGAATGACTGACTGGCTCAGCCACGACTTTAACATCAGAAACCCACAGACGGTGAATGTCCGTCTTGCTCATCCACGACAATAACATCTGAAACCCACAGACGGTGAATGTCCGGCTGGCTCAGCACCGACTATAACATCTGAAACACCCAGACGATGAATGACTGACTGGCTTAGTCACGACTATAACATCTGAAACCCACAGACGGTGAATGTTCCGCAGGCTCAGCAACGACTATAACATCTGAAACCCACAGACGGTGAATGTCCCGCTGGCTCAGCCACGACTATAACATCTGAAACCCACAGACGGTGAATGTCCGGCTGGCTCAGCCACGACTATAACATCTGAAACCCAAAGACGGTGAATGTCCGGCTGGCTCAGCCATTACTATAACATCTGAAACACACAGACGATGAATGACTGACTGGCTCAGCCACGACTATAACATCAGAAACCCACAGACGGTGAATGTCCGTCTGGCTCAGCCACGACTATAACATCTGAAACCCACAGACGGTGAATGTCCCGCTGGCTCAGCAACGACTATAACATCTGAAACCCACAGACGGTGAATGTCCCGCTGGCTCAGCCACGACTATATCATCAGAAACCCACAGATGGTGAAAGTCCCGCTGCTCAGCCACGACTATAACATCTGAAACCCACAGACGGTGAATGTCCCGCTGGTTCAGCAAAGACTAAAACATCTGAAACCCACTGACGCTGAATGACCGACTGCCACAGACATGACTATAACATTTGAAACACACATACGATGAATGACGGACTGGCTCAGCCACGACTATAACATCTGAAACGAACAGTCGGTGAATGTCCGGCTGGATCAGCAATGACTATAACATCTGAAACCCACAGACGGTGAATGTCCCGCTGGCTCAGCAACGACTATGACATCTGAAACGCACAGACGGTGAATGTCCCGCTGGCTCAGCCACGACTATAACATCTGAAACCCAAAGACGGTGAATGTCAGGCTGGCTCAGCACCGACTATAACATCTGAAACCCACAGACGGTGAATATCCGGCTGGCTCAGCCACGACTATAACATCTGAAACCCACAGAAGGTGAATGTCCGGCTGGCTCAGCCACGACTTTTACATCTGAAACCCACAGACTGTGAATGTCCGTCCGGCTCAGCCATGACTATAACATCTGAAACCCACAGACTGCGAATGTCTGGCTGGCTCAGCCACGACTATAACATCTGAAACCCACAGACGGTGAATGTCCCGCTGGCTCAGCAACGACTATAACATCTGAAACCCACAGACGGTGAATGTCCGGCTGGCTCAGCAACGACTATAACATCTGAAACCCACAGACGGTTACTGTTCCGCTGCCTCAGCCACGACTATAACATCTGAAACACACAGACGATGAATGACTGACTGGCTCAGCCACGACTATAACATCAGAAACCCACAGACGGTGAATGTCCGTCTGGCTCAGCCATGACTATAACATCTGAAACCCACAGACTGTGAATGTCCGGCTGGGTCAGCCACGACTATAACATCTGAAACCTACAGACGGTGAATGTCCGGCTGGCTCAGCAACGACTATAACATCTGAAACGCACAGACGGTGAATGTCCGGCTGGCTCAGCAACGACTATAACATCTTAACCCCACAGACGTTGAATGTCCAGCTGGCTCAGCCACGAATATAACATCTGAAACCCACAGACGGTGAATGTCCAGCTGGCTCAGCAATGACTATAACATCTGAAACCCACAGACGGTGAATGTCCCGCTGGCTCAGCCACGACTGTAACATCTGAAACCCACAGACGGTGAATGTCCCGCTGGCTCAGCTAAGACTAAAACATCTGAAACCCACAGACAGTGAATGACCGACTGCCTCAGAAATGACTATAACATTTGAAACACACATACAATGAATGACGGACTGTCTCAGCCACGACTATAACATCTGAAACCCACAGACGGTTCATGTCCCGCTAGCTCAGGAACGACTATAACATCTGAAACCCACAGACTGTGAATGTCCCGCTGGATCAGCCACGACTATAACATCTGAAACCCACAGATGGTGAATGTCAGGCTGGCTCAGCAACGACTATAACATCTGAAACGCACAGACGGTGAATGACCGACTGGCTCAGCCACGATTATAACATCTGAAACCCACAGACGGTGAATGACCGACTGGCTCAGCAACGACTATAACATCTGAAACCCACAGACGGTGAATGTCCCGCTGGCTCAGCCACGACTGTAACATCTGAAACCCACAGACGGTGAATGTCCCGCTGGTTCAGCAAAGACTAAAACATCTGAAACCCACTGACGCTGAATGACCGACTGCCACAGACATGACTATAACATTTGAAACACACATACGATGAATGACGGACTGGCTCAGCCACGACTATAACATCTGAAACGAACAGACGGTGAATGTCCGGCTGGATCAGCAATGACTATAACATCTGAAACCCACAGACAGTGAATGACCGGCTGGCTCAGCAACGACTATAACATCTTAACCCCACAGACGGTGAATGTCCGGCTGGCTCAGCAAGGACTATAACATCTGAGACTCACAGACGGTTAATGTCCCGCTGGCTCAGCAAAGTCTATCACATCTTAACCACACAGACGGTGAATGTCCGGAGGGCTCAGCCACGACTATAACATCTGAAGCCCACAGACGGTGAATGTCCCGCTGGCTCAGCAATGACTATAACATCTTAACCCCACAGACGGTGAATGGCAGCCTGGCTAAGCCACGACTATAACATCTGAAACCCACAGACGGTGAATGTCCGGCTGGCTCAGCAACGACTATAACATCTGAAACCCACAGACGGTGAATGTCCAGCTGGCTCAGCAACGACTATAACATCTGAAAACCACAGACGGTGAATGTCCAGCTGGCTCAGCAAAGACTAAAACATCTGAAACCCACAGACGCTGAATGACCGACTGCCTCAGACATGACTATAACATTTGAAACACACATACGATGAATGACGGACTGGCTCAGCCACGACTATAACATTTGAAACAAACATACGATGAATGACGGACTGGCTCAGCCACGACTATAACATCAGAAACGAACAGACGGTGAATGTCCGGCTGTCTCAGCAATGACTATAACATCTGAAACCCACAGACTGTGAATGTCCGGCTGGCTCAGCAACGACTATAACATCTGAAACCCACAGACGGTGAATGTCCCGCTGGCTCAGCAATGACTATAACATCTTAACCCCACAGACAGTGAATGTCCGGCGGGCTCAGCCACGACTATAACATCTGAAGCCCACAGACGGTGAATGTCCCGTTGGCACAGCCACGACTATAACATCTGAAACTCACAGACGGTGAATGTCCCGCTGGCTCAGCAATGACTATAACATCTGAAACCCACAGACAGTGAATGTCCGGCTCGCACAGCCACGACTATAACATCTGAAACTCAAAGACGGTTAATGTCCCGCTGGCTCAGCAATGACTATAACATCTGAAACCCACAGACAGTGAATGTCCGGCTGGCTCAGCCACGACTATAACATCTGAAGCCCACAGACGGTGAATGTCCGGCTGGCTCAGCAACGACTATAACATCTGAAACTCACAGATGGTGAATGTCCGGCTGGCTCAGCCACGACTATAACATCTGAAACTCACAGACAGTGAATGTCCGGCTGGCTCAGCAACGACTATAACATCTTAACCCCACAGACGGTGAATGTCCGGCGGGCTCAGCCACGACTATAACATCTGAAGCCCACAGACGGTGAATGTCCCGCTGGCTCAGCAACGACTATAACATCTGAAACCCACAGACGGTGAATGTCCAGCTGGCTAAGCAACACACCATAACATCTGAAAACCACAGACAGTGAATGTCCGGCTGGCTCAGCAACGACTATAACATCTTAACCCATGACGGTGAAGGTACGGCTGGCTCAGCCACGACTATAACATCTGAAACCCACAGACGGTGAATGTCCGGCTGGCTCAGCAACGACTATAACATCTGAAACCCACAGACGGTTATTGTCCGGCTGGCTCAGCAACGACTATAACATCTTAACCCCACAGACGGTGAATGTCCAGCTGGCTCAGCCACGACTATAACATCTGAAACCCACAGACGGTGAATGTCCAGCTGGCTCAGCCACGACTATAACATCTGAAACCCACAGACGGTGAATGACCGACTGGCTCAGCCACGATTATAACATCTGAAACCCACAGACGGTGAATGGCAGCCTGGCTCAGCCACGACTATAACATCTGAAACCCACAGACGGTGAATGTCCCGCTGGCTCAGCCATGACTGTAACATCTGAAACCCACAGACGGTGTATGTCCGGCTGGCTCAGCAAAGACTAAAACATCTGAAACCCACAGACGGTGAATGACCGACTGCCTCAGACATGACTATAACATTTGAAACACTCATACGATGAATGACGGACTGGCTCAGCCACGAATATAACATCTCAAACGAACAGCCGGTGAATGTCCGGCTGGCTCAGCAACGACTATAACATCTGAAACCCACAGACGGTTAATGTCCCGCTGGCTCAGCAACGACTATAACATTTGAAACCCACAGACGGTGAATGTCCCGCTGGCTCAGCCACGACTGTAACATCTGAAACCCACAGACGGTGAATGTCCCGCTGGCTCGGCAATGACTATAACATCTGAAACTCACAGACGGTTAATGTCCCGCTGGCTCAGCAAAGACTATAACATCTTAACCCCAAAGATGGTGAATGTCCGGCTGGCTCAGCCACGACTATAACATCTGAAGCCCACAGACGGTGAATGTCCCGCTGGCACAGCCACGAGTATAACATCTGAAACCCACAGACAGTGAATGTCCGGCTGGCTCAGCAACGACTATAACATCTTAACCCCACAGACGGTGAATGGCAGCCTGGCTCAGCCACGACTATAACATCTGAAACCCACAGACGGTGAATGTTCCGCTGGCTCAGCAGCGACTATAACATCTGAAACCCACAGACGGTGAATGTCCGGCTGGCTCAGCAACGACTATAACATCTTAACCCACTGACGTTGAATGTCCGGCTGGCTCAGCAACGACTATAACATCTGAAACCCACAGACGGTGAATGTCCGACTGGCTCAGCAACGACTATAACTTCTGAAACGCACAGACGGTGAATGTCCCGCTGGCTCAGCAATGACTATAACATATGAAACCCAGAGTCTGTGAATGTCCGGCTGGCTCAGCCATTACTATAACATCTGAAACACACAGACGATGAATGACTGACTGGCTCAGCCACGACTATAACATCAGAATCCCACAGACGTTGAATGTCCGTCTAGCTCAGCAACGACTATAACATCTGAAAACCACAGACTGTGAATGTCCGGCTGGCTCAGCCATTACTATAACATCTGAAACACACAGACTATGAATGACTGACTGGCTCAGCCACGACTTTAACATCAGAAACCCACAGACGGTGAATGTCCGTCTTGCTCATCCACGACAATAACATCTGAAACCCACAGACGGTGAATGTCCGGCTGGCTCAGCACCGACTATAACATCTGAAACACCCAGACGATGAATGACTGACTGGCTTAGTCACGACTATAACATCTGAAACCCACAGACGGTGAATGTTCCGCTGGCTCAGCAACGACTATAACATCTGAAACCCACAGACGGTGAATGTCCCGCTGGCTCAGCCACGACTATAACATCTGAAACCCACAGACGGTGAATGTCCGGCTGGCTCAGCCACGACTATAACATCTGAAACCCAAAGACGGTGAATGTCCGGCTGGCTCAGCCATTACTATAACATCTGAAACACACAGACGATGAATGACTGACTGGCTCAGCCACGACTATAACATCAGAAACCCACAGACGGTGAATGTCCGTCTGGCTCAGCCACGACTATAACATCTGAAACCCACAGACGGTGAATGTCCCGCTGGCTCAGCAACGACTATAACATCTGAAACCCACAGACGGTGAATGTCCCGCTGGCTCAGCCACGACTATATCATCAGAAACCCACAGATGGTGAAAGTCCCGCTGGCTCAGCCACGACTATAACATCTGAAACTCACAGACGGTGAATGTCCGGCTGTCTCAGCAATGACTATAACATCTGAAACCCACAGATGGTGAATGACCAACTGGCTCAGCCACAACTATAACATATGAAACCCAAAGACGGTGAATGTACGGCTGGCTCAGCCACAAGTATAACATCTGAAACCCACAGACGGTGAATGTCCAGCTGGCTCAGCAATGACTATAACATCTGAAACCCACAGACGGTGAATGTCCCGCTGGCTCAGCCACGACTGTAACATCTGAAACCCACAGACGGTGAATGTCCCGCTGGCTCAGCTAAGACTAAAACATCTGAAACCCACAGACAGTGAATGACCGACTGCCTCAGAAATGACTATAACATTTGAAACACACATACAATGAATGACGGACTGTCTCAGCCACGACTATAACATCTGAAACCCACAGACGGTTCATGTCCCGCTAGCTCAGGAACGACTATAACATCTGAAACCCACAGACTGTGAATGTCCCGCTGGATCAGCCACGACTATAACATCTGAAACCCACAGATGGTGAATGTCAGGCTGGCTCAGCAACGACTATAACATCTGAAACGCACAGACGGTGAATGACCGACTGGCTCAGCCACGATTATAACATCTGAAACCCACAGACGGTGAATGACCGACTGGCTCAGCAACGACTATAACATCTGAAACCCACAGACGGTGAATGTCCCGCTGGCTCAGCCACGACTGTAACATCTGAAACCCACAGACGGTGAATGTCCCGCTGGTTCAGCAAAGACTAAAACATCTGAAACCCACTGACGCTGAATGACCGACTGCCACAGACATGACTATAACATTTGAAACACACATACGATGAATGACGGACTGGCTCAGCCACGACTATAACATCTGAAACGAACAGACGGTGAATGTCCGGCTGGATCAGCAATGACTATAACATCTGAAACCCACAGACAGTGAATGACCGGCTGGCTCAGCAACGACTATAACATCTTAACCCCACAGACGGTGAATGTCCGGCTGGCTCAGCAAGGACTATAACATCTGAGACTCACAGACGGTTAATGTCCCGCTGGCTCAGCAAAGTCTATCACATCTTAACCACACAGACGGTGAATGTCCGGAGGGCTCAGCCACGACTATAACATCTGAAGCCCACAGACGGTGAATGTCCCGCTGGCTCAGCAATGACTATAACATCTTAACCCCACAGACGGTGAATGGCAGCCTGGCTAAGCCACGACTATAACATCTGAAACCCACAGACGGTGAATGTCCGGCTGGCTCAGCAACGACTATAACATCTGAAACCCACAGACGGTGAATGTCCAGCTGGCTCAGCAACGACTATAACATCTGAAAACCACAGACGGTGAATGTCCAGCTGGCTCAGCAAAGACTAAAACATCTGAAACCCACAGACGCTGAATGACCGACTGCCTCAGACATGACTATAACATTTGAAAAACACATACGATGAATGACGGACTGGCTCAGCCACGACTATAACATTTGAAACAAACATACGATGAATGTCCGGCTGGCTCAGCAAAGACTATAACATCTGAAACCCACAGACGGTGAATGACCGACTGGCTCAGCCACGACTATAACATCTGAAACCCAAAGACGGTGAATGTACAGCTGGCTCAGCCACAACTTTAATATCTGAAACGCACAGACGGTGAATGACTGACTGGCTCAGCCACGACTATAACATCAGAAACCAGCACATGGTGAAATTCCAGCTGGCTCAGCAACGACTATAACATCTTAACCCCACAGACGGTGAATGTCCGGCTGTCTCAGCCACGACTATAACATCTGAAACCCACAGACGGTGAATGTCCGGCAGGCCCAGCCACGACCATTACATCTGAAACCCACAGACGGTGACTGTTCCGCTGGCTCAGCCACGACTATAACATCTGAAACATACATCGGTGAATGTCCGGCTGGCTTAGCAATGACTATAACATCAGAAACCCACAGACTGTGAATATCCGGCTGGCTCAGCCGCGACTATAACATCTGAAACCCACAGACGGTGAAAGTCCCGCTGGCTCAGCCACGACTATAACATCTGAAAACCACAGACGGTGAATGTCAGGCTGGCTCATCAACGACTATAACATCTGAAACCCACAGACAGTGAATGTCCCGCTGGCTCAGCAACGACTATAACATCAGAAACCCACAGACGGTGAAAGTCCCGCTGGCTCAGCCACGACTATAACATCTGAAACCCACAGACGGTGAATGTCCGGCTGGCTCAGCAATGACTGTAACATCTGAAACCCACAGACGGTGAATGACCAACTGGCTCAGCCACAACTATAACATCTGAAACCCACAGACGGTGAATGTCCCGCTGGCTCAGCAAAGACTAAAACATCTGAAACCCACAGACGGTGAATGACCGACTGCCTCAGACATGACTATAACATTTGAAACACACATACGATGAATGACGGTCTGGCTCAGCCACGACTATAACATCTGAAACCCACAGACGGTTAATGTCCCGCTGGCTAAGCAACGACTATAACATCTGAAACCCACAGACGATGAATGTCCCGCTGGCTCAGCCACGACTATAACATCTGAAACCCACAGACTGTGAATGTCCGGCTGGCTCAGCCATTACTATAACATCTGAAACACACAGACTATGAATGACTGACTGGCTCAGCCACGACTATAACATCAGAAACCCACAGACGGTGAATGTCCGTCTGGCTCAGCCACGACTATAACATCTGAAACCCACAGACGGTGAATGTCCGTCTGGCTCAGCCGCGACTATAACATCTGAAACCCACAGACGGTGAAAGTCCCGCTGGCTCAGCCACGACTATAACATCTGAAAACCACAGACGGTGAAAGTCCCGCTGGCTCAGCACCGACTATAACATCTGAAACCCACAGACTGTGAATGTCCGGCTGGCTCAGCAACGACTATAACATCTTAAAACCACAGACGGTGAATATCCGGCTTTCTCAGCAACGACTATAACATCTGAAACCCACAGACGGTGAATGTCCGTCTGGCTCAGCCACGACTATAACATCTGAAACCCACAGACTGTGAATGTCCGGCTGGCTCAGCCACGACTATAACATCTGAAACCCACAGACGGTGAATGGCAGTCTGGCTCAGCCATGACTATAACATCTGAAACCCACAGACGGTGAATGTCCCGCTGGCTCAGCCACGACTTTAACATCTGAAACCCACAGACGGTGAATGTCCCGCTGGCTCAGCAACGACTATAACATCTGAAACCCACAGACGGCGAATGTCCCGCTGGCTCAGCCACGACTATAACATCTGAAACCCACAGACTGTGAATGTCCGGCTGGGTCAGCAATGACTATAACATCTGAAACCCACAGACAGTGAATGTCCCGCTGGCTCAGCAACGACTATAACATCTGAAACCCACAGACGGTGAATGACCGACTGCCTCAGCCACGATTATAATATCTGAAACCCACAGACGGTGAATGTCCGGCTGGCTCAGCAACGACTATAACATCTGAAACGCACAGACGGTGAATGTCCCGCTGGCTCAGCAATGACAATAACATCTGAAACCCACAGACAGTGAATGTCCGGCTGGCTCAGCCATTACTATAAAATCTGAAACACACAGACGATGAATGACAGACTGGCTCAGCCACGACTATAACATCAGAAACCCACAGACGGTGAATATCCGTCTGGCTCAGCAACGACTATAACATCTGAAACCCACAGACTGTGAATGTCCGGCTGGCTCAGCCATTACTATAACATCTGAAACACACAGACGGTGAATGTCCGGCTGGCTCAGCAACGACTATAACATCTGAAACCCACAGACAGTGAATGTCCCGCTGGCTCAGCAACGACTATAACATCTGAAACCCACAGACGGTGTAAGTCCCGCTGGCTCAGCCACGACTATAACATCTGAAACCCACAGACGGTGAATGTCCGGCTGGCTCAGCAAAGACGAGAACATCTGAAACCCACAGACGGTGAATGACCGACTGGCTCAGCCACGACTATAACATCTGAAACCCAAAGACGGTGAATGTACAGCTGGCTCAGCCACAACTTTAATATCTGAAACGCACAGACGGTGAATGACTGACTGGCTCAGCCACGACTATAACATCAGAAACCAACACATGGAGAAATTCCAGCTGGCTCAGCAACGACTATAACATCTTAACCCCACAGACGGTGAATGTCCGGCTGTCTCAGCCACGACTATAACATCTGAAACCCACAGACGGTGAATGTCCGGCAGGCCCAGCCACGACCATTACATCTGAAACCCACAGACGGTGACTGTTCCGCTGGCTCAGCCACGACTATAACATCTGAAACATACATCGGTGAATGTCCGGCTGGCTTAGCAACGACTATAACATCAGAAACCCACAGACTGTGAATATCCGGCTGGCTCAGCCACGACTATAACATCTGAAAAACACAGACGGTGAATGTACGGATGGCTCAGCCACGACTATAACATCTGAAACCCACAGATGGTGAATGTCCGGCTGGCTCAGCAATGACTATAACATCTGAAACCCACAGACGGTGAATGTCCGGCCAGCTCAGCCACGACTATAACATCTGAAACCCACAGACAGTGAATGTCCCGCTGGCTCAGCAACGACTATAACATCTGAAACCTACAGACGGTGAATGACCGACTGGCTCAGCCACGATTATAATATCTGAAACCCACAGACGGTGAATGTCCGGCTGGCTCAGCAACGACTATAACTTCTGAAACGCACAGACGGTGAATGTCACGCTGGCTCAACCATTACTATAACATCTGAAACACACAGACGATGAATGACTGACTGGCTCAGCCACGACTATAACATCAGAAACCCACAAACGGTGAATGTCCGTCTGGCTCAGCCACGAGTATAACATCTGAAACCCAGAGACTGTGAATGTCCGGCTGTCTCAGCCATTACTATAACATCTGAAACACACAGACGATGAATGACTGACTGGCTCAGCCACGACTATAACATCAGAAACCCACAGACGGTGAATGTCCGTCTGGCTCAGCAACGACTATAACATCTGAAACCCGCAAACTGTGAATGTCCGGCTGGCTCAGCCATTACTATAACATCTGAAACACATAGACTATGAATGACTGACTGGCTCAGCCACGACTATAACATCTGAAACACACAGACGATGAATGACTGACTGGCTCAGCCACGACTATAACATCAGAAACCCACAGACGGTGAATGTCCGTCTGGCTCAGACACGACTATAACATCTGAAACCCACAGACGGTGAATGTCCCGCTGGCTCAGCAACGACTATAACATCTGAAACCCACAGACGGTGAATGTCCAGCTGGCTCAGCCACGACTATAACATCTGAAACCCAAAGACGGTGAATGTCCGGCTGGATCAGCCATTACTATAACATCTGAAACACACAGACGATGAATGACTGACTGGCTCAGCCACGACTATAACATCAGAAACCCACAGACGGTGAATGTCCGTCTGGCTCAGCCGCGACTATAACATCTGAAACCCACAGACGGTGAAAGTCCCGCTGGCTCAGCCACGACTATAACATCTGAAAACCACAGACGGTGAATGTCAGGCTGGCTCATCAACGACTATAACATCTGAAACCCACAGACAGTGAATGTCCCGCTGGCTCAGCAACGACTATAACATCAGAAACCCACAGACGGTGAAAGTCCCGCTGGCTCAGCCACGACTATAACATCTGAAACCCACAGACGGTGAATGTCCGGCTGGCTCAGCAATGACTGTAACATCTGAAACCCACAGACGGTGAATGACCAACTGGCTCAGCCACAACTATAACATCTGAAACCCACAGACGGTGAATGTCCCGCTGGCTCAGCAAAGACTAAAACATCTGAAACCCACAGACGGTGAATGACCGACTGCCTCAGACATGACTATAACATTTGAAACACACATACGATGAATGACGGACTGGCTCAGCCACGACTATAACATCTGAAACCCACAGACGGTTAATGTCCCGCTGGCTAAGCAACGACTATAACATCTGAAACCCACAGACGGTGAATGTCCGTCTGGCTCAGCCACGACTATAACATCTGAAACCCACAGACTGTGAATGTCCGGCTGGCTCAGCCACGACTATAACATCTGAAACCCACAGACGGTGAATGGCAGTCTGGCTCAGCCATGACTATAACATCTGAAACCCACAGACGGTGAATGTCCAGCTGGCTCAGCAACGACTATAACATCTGAAACCCACAGACTGTGAATGTCCGGCTGGCTCAGCAACGACTATAACATCTGAAACCCACAGACGGTGAATGTCCCGCTGGCTCAGCCACGACTATAACATCTGAAACCTACAGACGGTGAATGACCGACTGGCTCAGCCACGATTATAATATCTGAAACCCACAGACGGTGAATGTCCGGCTGGCTCAGCAACGACTATAACTTCTGAAACGCACAGACGGTGAATGTCACGCTGGCTCAACCATTACTATAACATCTGAAACACACAGACGATGAATGACTGACTGGCTCAGCCACGACTATAACATCAGAAACCCACAAACGGTGAATGTCCGTCTGGCTCAGCCACGAGTATAACATCTGAAACCCAGAGACTGTGAATGTCCGGCTGTCTCAGCCATTACTATAACATCTGAAACACACAGACGATGAATGACTGACTGGCTCAGCCAAGACTATAACATCAGAAACCCACAGACGGTGAATGTCCGTCTGGCTCAGCAACGACTATAACATCTGAAACCCGCAAACTGTGAATGTCCGGCTGGCTCAGCCATTACTATAACATCTGAAACACATAGACTATGAATGACTGACTGGCTCAGCCACGACTATAACATCTGAAACACACAGACGATGAATGACTGACTGGCTCAGCCACGACTATAACATCAGAAACCCACAGACGGTGAATGTCCGTCTGGCTCAGACACGACTATAACATCTGAAACCCACAGACGGTGAATGTCCCGCTGGCTCAGCAACGACTATAACATCTGAAACCCACAGACGGTGAATGTCCAGCTGGCTCAGCCACGACTATAACATCTGAAACCCAAAGACGGTGAATGTCCGGCTGGATCAGCCATTACTATAACATCTGAAACACACAGACGATGAATGACTGACTGGCTCAGCCACGACTATAACATCAGAAACCCACAGACGGTGAATGTCCGTCTGGCTCAGCCGCGACTATAACATCTGAAACCCACAGACGGTGAAAGTCCCGCTGGCTCAGCCACGACTATAACATCTGAAAACCACAGACGGTGAATGTCAGGCTGGCTCATCAACGACTATAACATCTGAAACCCACAGAAAGTGAATGTCCCGCTGGCTCAGCAACGACTATAACATCAGAAACCCACAGACGGTGAAAGTCCCGCTGGCTCAGCCACGACTATAACATCTGAAACCCACAGACGGTGAATGTCCGGCTGGCTCAGCAATGACTGTAACATCTGAAACCCACAGACGGTGAATGACCAACTGGCTCAGCCACAACTATAACATCTGAAACCCACAGACGGTGAATGTCCCGCTGGCTCAGCAAAGACTAAAACATCTGAAACCCACAGACGGTGAATGACCGACTGCCTCAGACATGACTATAACATTTGAAACACACATACGATGAATGACGGACTGGCTCAGCCACGACTATAACATCTGAAACCCACAGACGGTTAATGTCCCGCTGGCTAAGCAACGACTATAACATCTGAAACCCACAGACGGTGAATGTCCGTCTGGCTCAGCCACGACTATAACATCTGAAACCCACAGACTGTGAATGTCCGGCTGGCTCAGCCACGACTATAACATCTGAAACCCACAGACGGTGAATGGCAGTCTGGCTCAGCCATGACTATAACATCTGAAACCCACAGACGGTGAATGTCCAGCTGGCTCAGCAACGACTATAACATCTGAAACCCACAGACTGTGAATGTCCGGCTGGCTCAGCAACGACTATAACATCTGAAACCCACAGACGGTGAATGTCCCGCTGGCTCAGCCACGACTATAACATCTGAAACCCACAGACGGTGAATGTCCCGCTGGCTCAGCAACGACTATAACATCTGAAACCCACAGACGGTGAATGTCCCGCTGGCTCAGCACGACTATAACATCTGAAACCCACAGACTGTGAATGTCCGGCTGGCTCAGCAACGACTATAACATCTCAAACCCACAGACGGTGAATGTCCCGCTGGCTCAGCAACGACTATAACATCTGAAACCCACAGAAGGTGAATGACCGACTGCCTCAGCCACGACTATAATATCTGAAACCCACAGACGGTGAATGTCCGGCTGGCTCAGCAACGACTATAACATCTGAAACGCACAGACGGTGAATGTCCCGCTGGCTCAGCAAAGACAATAACATCTGAAACCCACAGACAGTGAATGTCCGGCTGGCTCAGCCATTACTATAAAATCTGAAACACACAGACGATGAATGACAGACTGGCTCAGCCACGACTATAACATCAGAAAGCCACAGACGGTGAATATCCGTCTGGCTCAGCAACGACTATAACATCTGAAACCCACAGACTGTGAATGTCCGGCTGGCTCAGCCATTACTATAACATCTGAAACACACAGACTATGAATGACTGACTGGCTCAGCCACGACTATAACATCAGAAACCCACAGACGGTGAATGTCCGTCTGGCTCAGCCACGACTATAACATCTGAAACACACAGACGGTGAATGTCCCTCTGGCTCAGCAACGACTATACCATCTGAAACCCACAGACAGTGAAAGTCCCGCTGGCTCAGCCACGACTATAACATCTGAAACCCACAGACGGTGAATGTCCGGCTGGCTCAGCAACGACTATAACATCTGAAACCCACAGACAGTGAATGTCCCGCTGGCTCAGCAACGACTATAACATCTGAAACCCACAGACGGTGTAAGTCCCGCTGGCTCAGCCACGACTATAACATCTGAAACCCACAGACGGTGAATGTCCGGCTGGCTCAGCAAAGACTATAACATCTGAAACCCACAGACGGTGAATGACCGACTGGCTCAGCCACGACTATAACATCTGAAACCCAAAGACGGTGAATGTACAGCTGGCTCAGCCACAACTTTAATATCTGAAACGCACAGACGGTGAATGACTGACTGGCTCAGCCACGACTATAACATCAGAAACCAACACATGGTGAAATTCCAGCTGGCTCAGCAACGACTATAACATCTTAACCCCACAGACGGTGAATGTCCGGCTGTCTCAGCCACGACTATAACATCTGAAACCCACAGACGGTGAATGTCCGGCAGGCCCAGCCACGACCATTACATCTGAAACCCACAGACGGTGACTGTTCCGCTGGCTCAGCCACGACTATAACATCTGAAACATACATCGGTGAATGTCCGGCTGGCTTAGCAATGACTATAACATCAGAAACCCACAGACTGTGAATATCCGGCTGGCTCAGCCGCGACTATAACATCTGAAACCCACAGACGGTGAAAGTCCCGCTGGCTCAGCCACGACTATAACATCTGAAAACCACAGACGGTGAATGTCAGGCTGGCTCATCAACGACTATAACATCTGAAACCCACAGACAGTGAATGTCCCGCTGGCTCAGCAACGACTATAACATCAGAAACCCACAGACGGTGAAAGTCCCGCTGGCTCAGCCACGACTATAACATCTGAAACCCACAGACGGTGAATGTCCGGCTGGCTCAGCAATGACTGTAACATCTGAAACCCACAGACGGTGAATGACCAACTGGCTCAGCCACAACTATAACATCTGAAACCCACAGACGGTGAATGTCCCGCTGGCTCAGCAAAGACTAAAACATCTGAAACCCACAGACGGTGAATGACCGACTGCCTCAGACATGACTATAACATTTGAAACACACATACGATGAATGACGGTCTGGCTCAGCCACGACTATAACATCTGAAACCCACAGACGGTTAATGTCCCGCTGGCTAAGCAACGACTATAACATCTGAAACCCACAGACGATGAATGTCCCGCTGGCTCAGCCACGACTATAACATCTGAAACCCACAGACTGTGAATGTCCGGCTGGCTCAGCCATTACTATAACATCTGAAACACACAGACTATGAATGACTGACTGGCTCAGCCACGACTATAACATCAGAAACCCACAGACGGTGAATGTCCGTCTGGCTCAGCCACGACTATAACATCTGAAACCCACAGACGGTGAATGTCCGTCTGGCTCAGCCGCGACTATAACATCTGAAACCCACAGACGGTGAAAGTCCCGCTGGCTCAGCCACGACTATAACATCTGAAAACCACAGACGGTGAAAGTCCCGCTGGCTCAGCACCGACTATAACATCTTAAAACCACAGACGGTGAATATCCGGCTTTCTCAGCAACGACTATAACATCTGAAACCCACAGACGGTGAATGTCCGTCTGGCTCAGCCACGACTATAACATCTGAAACCCACAGACTGTGAATGTCCGGCTGGCTCAGCCACGACTATAACATCTGAAACCCACAGACGGTGAATGGCAGTCTGGCTCAGCCATGACTATAACATCTGAAACCCACAGACGGTGAATGTCCCGCTGGCTCAGCCACGACTTTAACATCTGAAACCCACAGACGGTGAATGTCCCGCTGGCTCAGCAACGACTATAACATCTGAAACCCACAGACGGCGAATGTCCCGCTGGCTCAGCCACGACTATAACATCTGAAACCCACAGACTGTGAATGTCCGGCTGGGTCAGCAATGACTATAACATCTGAAACCCACAGACAGTGAATGTCCCGCTGGCTCAGCAACGACTATAACATCTGAAACCCACAGACGGTGAATGACCGACTGCCTCAGCCACGATTATAATATCTGAAACCCACAGACGGTGAATGTCCGGCTGGCTCAGCAACGACTATAACATCTGAAACGCACAGACGGTGAATGTCCCGCTGGCTCAGCAATGACAATAACATCTGAAACCCACAGACAGTGAATGTCCGGCTGGCTCAGCCATTACTATAAAATCTGAAACACACAGACGATGAATGACAGACTGGCTCAGCCACGACTATAACATCAGAAACCCACAGACGGTGAATATCCGTCTGGCTCAGCAACGACTATAACATCTGAAACCCACAGACTGTGAATGTCCGGCTGGCTCAGCCATTACTATAACATCTGAAACACACAGACGGTGAATGTCCGGCTGGCTCAGCAACGACTATAACATCTGAAACCCACAGACAGTGAATGTCCCGCTGGCTCAGCAACGACTATAACATCTGAAACCCACAGACGGTGTAAGTCCCGCTGGCTCAGCCACGACTATAACATCTGAAACCCACAGACGGTGAATGTCCGGCTGGCTCAGCAAAGACGAGAACATCTGAAACCCACAGACGGTGAATGACCGACTGGCTCAGCCACGACTATAACATCTGAAACCCAAAGACGGTGAATGTACAGCTGGCTCAGCCACAACTTTAATATCTGAAACGCACAGACGGTGAATGACTGACTGGCTCAGCCACGACTATAACATCAGAAACCAACACATGGAGAAATTCCAGCTGGCTCAGCAACGACTATAACATCTTAACCCCACAGACGGTGAATGTCCGGCTGTCTCAGCCACGACTATAACATCTGAAACCCACAGACGGTGAATGTCCGGCAGGCCCAGCCACGACCATTACATCTGAAACCCACAGACGGTGACTGTTCCGCTGGCTCAGCCACGACTATAACATCTGAAACATACATCGGTGAATGTCCGGCTGGCTTAGCAACGACTATAACATCAGAAACCCACAGACTGTGAATATCCGGCTGGCTCAGCCACGACTATAACATCTGAAAAACACAGACGGTGAATGTACGGATGGCTCAGCCACGACTATAACATCTGAAACCCACAGATGGTGAATGTCCGGCTGGCTCAGCAATGACTATAACATCTGAAACCCACAGACGGTGAATGTCCGGCCAGCTCAGCCACGACTATAACATCTGAAACCCACAGACAGTGAATGTCCCGCTGGCTCAGCAACGACTATAACATCTGAAACCTACAGACGGTGAATGACCGACTGGCTCAGCCACGATTATAATATCTGAAACCCACAGACGGTGAATGTCCGGCTGGCTCAGCAACGACTATAACTTCTGAAACGCACAGACGGTGAATGTCACGCTGGCTCAACCATTACTATAACATCTGAAACACACAGACGATGAATGACTGACTGGCTCAGCCACGACTATAACATCAGAAACCCACAAACGGTGAATGTCCGTCTGGCTCAGCCACGAGTATAACATCTGAAACCCAGAGACTGTGAATGTCCGGCTGTCTCAGCCATTACTATAACATCTGAAACACACAGACGATGAATGACTGACTGGCTCAGCCACGACTATAACATCAGAAACCCACAGACGGTGAATGTCCGTCTGGCTCAGCAACGACTATAACATCTGAAACCCGCAAACTGTGAATGTCCGGCTGGCTCAGCCATTACTATAACATCTGAAACACATAGACTATGAATGACTGACTGGCTCAGCCACGACTATAACATCTGAAACAGACAGACGATGAATGACTGACTGGCTCAGCCACGACTATAACATCAGAAACCCACAGACGGTGAATGTCCGTCTGGCTCAGACACGACTATAACATCTGAAACCCACAGACGGTGAATGTCCCGCTGGCTCAGCAACGACTATAACATCTGAAACCCACAGACGGTGAATGTCCAGCTGGCTCAGCCACGACTATAACATCTGAAACCCAAAGACGGTGAATGTCCGGCTGGATCAGCCATTACTATAACATCTGAAACACACAGACGATGAATGACTGACTGGCTCAGCCACGACTATAACATCAGAAACCCACAGACGGTGAATGTCCGTCTGGCTCAGCCGCGACTATAACATCTGAAACCCACAGACGGTGAAAGTCCCGCTGGCTCAGCCACGACTATAACATCTGAAAACCACAGACGGTGAATGTCAGGCTGGCTCATCAACGACTATAACATCTGAAACCCACAGACAGTGAATGTCCCGCTGGCTCAGCAACGACTATAACATCAGAAACCCACAGACGGTGAAAGTCCCGCTGGCTCAGCCACGACTATAACATCTGAAACCCACAGACGGTGAATGTCCGGCTGGCTCAGCAATGACTGTAACATCTGAAACCCACAGACGGTGAATGACCAACTGGCTCAGCCACAACTATAACATCTGAAACCCACAGACGGTGAATGTCCCGCTGGCTCAGCAAAGACTAAAACATCTGAAACCCACAGACGGTGAATGACCGACTGCCTCAGACATGACTATAACATTTGAAACACACATACGATGAATGACGGACTGGCTCAGCCACGACTATAACATCTGAAACCCACAGACGGTTAATGTCCCGCTGGCTAAGCAACGACTATAACATCTGAAACCCACAGACGGTGAATGTCCGTCTGGCTCAGCCACGACTATAACAGCTGAAACCCACAGACTGTGAATGTCCGGCTGGCTCAGCCACGACTATAACATCTGAAACCCACAGACAGTGAATGGCAGTCTGGCTCAGCCATGACTATAACATCTGAAACCCACAGACGGTGAATGTCCAGCTGGCTCAGCAACGACTATAACATCTGAAACCCACAGACTGTGAATGTCCGGCTGGCTCAGCAACGACTATAACATCTGAAACCCACAGACGGTGAATGTCCCGCTGGCTCAACCACGACTATAACATCTGAAACCCACAGACGGTGAATGTCCCGCTGGCTCAGCAACGACTATAACATCTGAAACCCACAGACGGTGAATGTCCCGCTGGCTCAGCACGACTATAACATCTGAAACCCACAGACTGTGAATGTCCGGCTGGCTCAGCCACGACTATAACATCTGAAACCCACAGACGGTGAATGGCAGTCTGGCTCAGCCATGACTATAACATCTGAAACCCACAGACGGTGAATGTCCCGCTGGCTCAGCCACGACTTTAACATCTGAAACCCACAGACGGTGAATGTCCCGCTGGCTCAGCAACGACTATAACATCTGAAACCCACAGACGGCGAATGTCCCGCTGGCTCAGCCACGACTATAACATCTGAAACCCACAGACTGTGAATGTCCGGCTGGGTCAGCAATGACTATAACATCTGAAACCCACAGACAGTGAATGTCCCGCTGGCTCAGCAACGACTATAACATCTGAAACCCACAGACGGTGAATGACCGACTGCCTCAGCCACGATTATAATATCTGAAACCCACAGACGGTGAATGTCCGGCTGGCTCAGCAACGACTATAACATCTGAAACGCACAGACGGTGAATGTCCCGCTGGCTCAGCAATGACAATAACATCTGAAACCCACAGACAGTGAATGTCCGGCTGGCTCAGCCATTACTATAAAATCTGAAACACACAGACGATGAATGACAGACTGGCTCAGCCACGACTATAACATCAGAAACCCACAGACGGTGAATATCCGTCTGGCTCAGCAACGACTATAACATCTGAAACCCACAGACTGTGAATGTCCGGCTGGCTCAGCCATTACTATAACATCTGAAACACACAGACGGTGAATGTCCGGCTGGCTCAGCAACGACTATAACATCTGAAACCCACAGACAGTGAATGTCCCGCTGGCTCAGCAACGACTATAACATCTGAAACCCACAGACGGTGTAAGTCCCGCTGGCTCAGCCACGACTATAACATCTGAAACCCACAGACGGTGAATGTCCGGCTGGCTCAGCAAAGACGAGAACATCTGAAACCCACAGACGGTGAATGACCGACTGGCTCAGCCACGACTATAACATCTGAAACCCAAAGACGGTGAATGTACAGCTGGCTCAGCCACAACTTTAATATCTGAAACGCACAGACGGTGAATGACTGACTGGCTCAGCCACGACTATAACATCAGAAACCAACACATGGAGAAATTCCAGCTGGCTCAGCAACGACTATAACATCTTAACCCCACAGACGGTGAATGTCCGGCTGTCTCAGCCACGACTATAACATCTGAAACCCACAGACGGTGAATGTCCGGCAGGCCCAGCCACGACCATTACATCTGAAACCCACAGACGGTGACTGTTCCGCTGGCTCAGCCACGACTATAACATCTGAAACATACATCGGTGAATGTCCGGCTGGCTTAGCAACGACTATAACATCAGAAACCCACAGACTGTGAATATCCGGCTGGCTCAGCCACGACTATAACATCTGAAAAACACAGACGGTGAATGTACGGATGGCTCAGCCACGACTATAACATCTGAAACCCACAGATGGTGAATGTCCGGCTGGCTCAGCAATGACTATAACATCTGAAACCCACAGACGGTGAATGTCCGGCCAGCTCAGCCACGACTATAACATCTGAAACCCACAGACAGTGAATGTCCCGCTGGCTCAGCAACGACTATAACATCTGAAACCTACAGACGGTGAATGACCGACTGGCTCAGCCACGATTATAATATCTGAAACCCACAGACGGTGAATGTCCGGCTGGCTCAGCAACGACTATAACTTCTGAAACGCACAGACGGTGAATGTCACGCTGGCTCAACCATTACTATAACATCTGAAACACACAGACGATGAATGACTGACTGGCTCAGCCACGACTATAACATCAGAAACCCACAAACGGTGAATGTCCGTCTGGCTCAGCCACGAGTATAACATCTGAAACCCAGAGACTGTGAATGTCCGGCTGTCTCAGCCATTACTATAACATCTGAAACACACAGACGATGAATGACTGACTGGCTCAGCCACGACTATAACATCAGAAACCCACAGACGGTGAATGTCCGTCTGGCTCAGCAACGACTATAACATCTGAAACCCGCAAACTGTGAATGTCCGGCTGGCTCAGCCATTACTATAACATCTGAAACACATAGACTATGAATGACTGACTGGCTCAGCCACGACTATAACATCTGAAACAGACAGACGATGAATGACTGACTGGCTCAGCCACGACTATAACATCAGAAACCCACAGACGGTGAATGTCCGTCTGGCTCAGACACGACTATAACATCTGAAACCCACAGACGGTGAATGTCCCGCTGGCTCAGCAACGACTATAACATCTGAAACCCACAGACGGTGAATGTCCAGCTGGCTCAGCCACGACTATAACATCTGAAACCCAAAGACGGTGAATGTCCGGCTGGATCAGCCATTACTATAACATCTGAAACACACAGACGATGAATGACTGACTGGCTCAGCCACGACTATAACATCAGAAACCCACAGACGGTGAATGTCCGTCTGGCTCAGCCGCGACTATAACATCTGAAACCCACAGACGGTGAAAGTCCCGCTGGCTCAGCCACGACTATAACATCTGAAAACCACAGACGGTGAATGTCAGGCTGGCTCATCAACGACTATAACATCTGAAACCCACAGACAGTGAATGTCCCGCTGGCTCAGCAACGACTATAACATCAGAAACCCACAGACGGTGAAAGTCCCGCTGGCTCAGCCACGACTATAACATCTGAAACCCACAGACGGTGAATGTCCGGCTGGCTCAGCAATGACTGTAACATCTGAAACCCACAGACGGTGAATGACCAACTGGCTCAGCCACAACTATAACATCTGAAACCCACAGACGGTGAATGTCCCGCTGGCTCAGCAAAGACTAAAACATCTGAAACCCACAGACGGTGAATGACCGACTGCCTCAGACATGACTATAACATTTGAAACACACATACGATGAATGACGGACTGGCTCAGCCACGACTATAACATCTGAAACCCACAGACGGTTAATGTCCCGCTGGCTAAGCAACGACTATAACATCTGAAACCCACAGACGGTGAATGTCCGTCTGGCTCAGCCACGACTATAACAGCTGAAACCCACAGACTGTGAATGTCCGGCTGGCTCAGCCACGACTATAACATCTGAAACCCACAGACAGTGAATGGCAGTCTGGCTCAGCCATGACTATAACATCTGAAACCCACAGACGGTGAATGTCCAGCTGGCTCAGCAACGACTATAACATCTGAAACCCACAGACTGTGAATGTCCGGCTGGCTCAGCAACGACTATAACATCTGAAACCCACAGACGGTGAATGTCCCGCTGGCTCAACCACGACTATAACATCTGAAACCCACAGACGGTGAATGTCCCGCTGGCTCAGCAACGACTATAACATCTGAAACCCACAGACGGTGAATGTCCCGCTGGCTCAGCACGACTATAACATCTGAAACCCACAGACTGTGAATGTCCGGCTGGCTCAGCAACGACTATAACATCTCAAACCCACAGACGGTGAATGTCCCGCTGGCTCAGCAACGACTATAACATCTGAAACCCACAGAAGGTGAATGACCGACTGCCTCAGCCACGACTATAATATCTGAAACCCACAGACGGTGAATGTCCGGCTGGCTCAGCAACGACTATAACATCTGAAACGCACAGACGGTGAATGTCCCGCTGGCTCAGCAAAGACAATAACATCTGAAACCCACAGACAGTGAATGTCCGGCTGGCTCAGCCATTACTATAAAATCTGAAACACACAGACGATGAATGACAGACTGGCTCAGCCACGACTATAACATCAGAAAGCCACAGACGGTGAATATCCGTCTGGCTCAGCAACGACTATAACATCTGAAACCCACAGACTGTGAATGTCCGGCTGGCTCAGCCATTACTATAACATCTGAAACACACAGACTATGAATGACTGACTGGCTCAGCCACGACTATAACATCAGAAACCCACAGACGGTGAATGTCCGTCTGGCTCAGCCACGACTATAACATCTGAAACCCACAGACGGTGAATGTCCGTCTGGCTCAGCCGCGACTATAACATCTGAAACCAACAGACGGTGAAAGTCCCGCTGGCTCAGCCACGACTATAACATCTGAAAACCACAGACGGTGAATGTCAGGCTGGCTCATCAACGACTATAACATCTGAAACCCACAGACAGTGAATGTCCCGCAGGCTCAGCAACGACTATAACATCAGAAACCCACAGACGGTGAAAGTCCCGCTGGCTCAGCCACGACTATAACATCTGAAACCCACAGACGGTGAATGTCCGGCTGGCTCAGCAATGACTGTAACATCTGAAACCCACAGACGGTGAATGACCAACTGGCTCAGCCACAACTATAACATCTGAAACCCACAGACGGTGAATGTCCCGCTGGCTCAGCAAAGACTAAAACATCTGAAACCCACAGACGGTGAATGACCGACTGCCTCAGACATGACTATAACATTTGAAACACACATACAATGAATGACGGACTGGCTCAGCCACGACTATAACATCTGAAACTCACAGACGGTTAATGTCCCGATGGCTAAGCAACGACTATAACATCTGAAACCCACAGACGGTGAATGTCCCGCTGGCTCAGCCACGACTATAACATCTGAAACCCACAGACAGTGAATGACAGGCTGGCTCAGCACCAACTATAACATCTTAACCCCGCAGACGGTGAATGTCCGGCTAGCTCAGCACCGACTATAACATCTTAAACCCACAGACGGTGAATATCCGGCTTTCTCAGCAACGACTATAACATCTGAAACCCACAGACGGTGAATGTCCGTCTGGCTCAGCCACGACTATAACATCTGAAACCCACAGACTGTGAATGTCCGGCTGGCTCAGCCACGACTATAACATCTGAAACCAACAGACGGTGAATGGCAGTCTGGCTCAGCCATGACTATAACATCTGAAACCCACAGACGGTGAATGTCCAGCTGGCTCAGCAACGACTATAACATCTGAAACCCACAGACTGTGAATGTCCGGCTGGCTCAGCAACGACTATAACATCTGAATCCCACAGACGGTGAATGTCCCGCTGGCTCAGCCACGACTATAACATCTGAAACCCACAGACTGTGAATGTCCGGCTGGCTCAGCAACGACTATAACATCTCAAACCCACAGACGGTGAATGTCCCGCTGGCTCAGCAACGACTATAACATCTGAAACCCACAGAAGGTGAATGACCGACTGCCTCAGCCACGATTATAATATCTGAAACCCACAGACGGTGAATGTCCGGCTGGCTCAGCAACGACTATAACATCTGAAACGCACAGACGGTGAATGTCCCGCTGGCTCAGCAAAGACAATAACATCTGAAACCCACAGACAGTGAATGTCCGGCTGGCTCAGCCATTACTATAAAATCTGAAACACACAGACGATGAATGACAGACTGGCTCAGCCACGACTATAACATCAGAAACCCACAGACGGTGAATATCCGTCTGGCTCAGCAACGACTATAACATCTGAAACCCACAGACTGTGAATGTCCGGCTGGCTCAGCCATTACTATAACATCTGAAACACACAGACTATGAATGACTGACTGGCTCAGCCACGACTATAACATCAGAAACCCACAGACGGTGAATGTCCGTCTGGCTCAGCCACGACTATAACATCTGAAACCCACAGACGGTGAATGTCCGTCTGGCTCAGCCGCGACTATAACATCTGAAACCCACAGACGGTGAAAGTCCCGCTGGCTCAGCCACGACTATAACATCTGAAAACCACAGACGGTGAAAGTCCCGCTGGCTCAGCACCGACTATAACATCTTAAAACCACAGACGGTGAATATCCGGCTTTCTCAGCAACGACTATAACATCTGAAACCCACAGACGGTGAATGTCCGTCTGGCTCAGCCACGACTATAACATCTGAAACACACAGACTGTGAATGTCCGGCTGGCTCAGCCACGACTATAACATCTGAAACCCACAGACGGTGAATGGCAGTCTGGCTCAGCCATGACTATAACATCTGAAACCCACAGACGGTGAATGTCCAGCTGGCTCAGCAACGACTATAACATCTGAAACCCACAGACTGTGAATGTCCGGCTGGCTCAGCAACGACTATAACATCTGAAACCCACAGACGGTGAATGTCCCGCTGGCTCAGCCACGACTTTAACATCTGAAACCCACAGACGGTGAATGTCCCGCTGGCTCAGCAACGACTATAACATCTGAAACCCACAGACGGTGAATGTCCCGCTGGCTCAGCCACGACTATAACATCTGAAACCCACAGACTGTGAATGTCCGGCTGGGTCAGCAATGACTATAACATCTGAAACCCACAGACAGTGAATGTCCCGCTGGCTCAGCAACGACTATAACATCTGAAACCCACAGACGGTGAATGACCGACTGCCTCAGCCACGATTATAATATCTGAAACCCACAGACGGTGAATGTCCGGCTGGCTCAGCAACGACTATAACATCTGAAACGCACAGACGGTGAATGTCCCGCTGGCTCAGCAATGACAATAACATCTGAAACCCACAGACAGTGAATGTCCGGCTGGCTCAGCCATTACTATAAAATCTGAAACACACAGACGATGAATGACAGACTGGCTCAGCCACGACTATAACATCAGAAACCCACAGACGGTGAATATCCGTCTGGCTCAGCAACGACTATAACATCTGAAACCCACAGACTGTGAATGTCCGGCTGGCTCAGCCATTACTATAACATCTGAAACACACAGACTATGAATGACTGACTGGCTCAGCCACGACTATAACATCAGAAACCCACAGACGGTGAATGTCCGTCTGGCTCAGCCACGACTATAACATCTGAAACACACAGACGGTGAATGTCCCTCTGGCTCAGCAACGACTATAACATCTGAAACCCACAGACAGTGAAAGTCCCGCTGGCTCAGCCACGACTATAACATCTGAAACCCACAGACGGTGAATGTCCGGTTGGCTCAGCAACGACTATAACATCTGAAACCCACAGACGGTGAATGTCCGGCTGGCTCAGCAAAGACTATAACATCTGAAACCCACAGACGGTGAATGACCGACTGGCTCAGCCACGACTATAACATCTGAAACCCAAAGACGGTGAATGTACAGCTGGCTCAGCCACAACTTTAATATCTGAAACGCACAGACGGTGAATGACTGACTGGCTCAGCCACGACTATAACATCAGAAACCAACACATGGTGAAATTCCAGCTGGCTCAGCAACGACTATAACATCTTAACCCCACAGACGGTGAATGTCCGGCTGTCTCAGCCACGACTATAACATCTGAAACCCACAGACGGTGAATGTCCGGCAGGCCCAGCCACGACCATTACATCTGAAACCCACAGACGGTGACTGTTCCGCTGGCTCAGCCACGACTATAACATCTGAAACATACATCGGTGAATGTCCGGCTGGCTTAGCAATGACTATAACATCAGAAACCCACAGACTGTGAATATCCGGCTGGCTCAGCCGCGACTATAACATCTGAAACCCACAGACGGTGAAAGTCCCGCTGGCTCAGCCACGACTATAACATCTGAAAACCACAGACGGTGAATGTCAGGCTGGCTCATCAACGACTATAACATCTGAAACCCACAGACAGTGAATGTCCCGCTGGCTCAGCAACGACTATAACATCAGAAACCCACAGACGGTGAAAGTCCCGCTGGCTCAGCCACGACTATAACATCTGAAACCCACAGACGGTGAATGTCCGGCTGGCTCAGCAATGACTGTAACATCTGAAACCCACAGACGGTGAATGACCAACTGGCTCAGCCACAACTATAACATCTGAAACCCACAGACGGTGAATGTCCCGCTGGCTCAGCAAAGACTAAAACATCTGAAACCCACAGACGGTGAATGACCGACTGACTCAGACATGACTATAACATTTGAAACACACATACGATGAATGACGGACTGGCTCAGCCACGACTATAACATCTGAAACCCACAGACGGTTAATGTCCCGCTGGCTAAGCAACGACTATAACATCTGAAACCCACAGACGGTGAATGTCCCGCTGGCTCAGCCACGACTATAACATCTGAAACCCACAGACTGTGAATGTCCGGCTGGCTCAGCCATTACTATAACATCTGAAACACACAGACTATGAATGACTGACTGGCTCAGCCACGACTATAACATCAGAAACCCACAGACGGTGAATGTCCGTCTGGCTCAGCCACGACTATAACATCTGAAACCCACAGACGGTGAATGTCCGTCTGGCTCAGCCGCGACTATAACATCTGAAACCCACAGACGGTGAAATTCCCGCTGGCTCAGCCACGACTATAACATCTGAAAACCACAGACGGTGAAAGTCCCGCTGGCTCAGCACCGACTATAACATCTTAAAACCACAGACGGTGAATATCCGGCTTTCTCAGCAACGACTATAACATCTGAAACCCACAGACGGTGAATGTCCGTCTGGCTCAGCCACGACTATAACATCTGAAACCCACAGACTGTGAATGTCCGGCTGGCTCAGCCACGACTATAACATTTGAAACCCACAGACGGTGAATGGCAGTCTGGCTCAGCCATGACTATAACATCTGAAACCCACAGACGGTGAATGTCCAGCTGGCTCAGCAACGACTATAACATCTGAAACCCACAGACTGTGAATGTCCGGCTGGCTCAGCAACGACTATAACATCTGAAACCCACAGACGGTGAATGTCCCGCTGGCTCAGCCACGACTTTAACATCTGAAACCCACAGACGGTGAATGTCCCGCTGGCTCAGCAACGACTATAACATCTGAAACCCACAGACGGTGAATGTCCCGCTGGCTCAGCCACGACTATAACATCTGAAACCCACAGACTGTGAATGTCCGGCTGGGTCAGCAATGACTATAACATCTGAAACCCACAGACAGTGAATGTCCCGCTGGCTCAGCAACGACTATAACATCTGAAACCCACAGACGGTGAATGACCGACTGCCTCAGCCACGATTATAATATCTGAAACCCACAGACGGTGAATGTCCGGCTGGCTCAGCAACGACTATAACATCTGAAACGCACAGACGGTGAATGTCCCGCTGGCTCAGCAATGACAATAACATCTGAAACCCACAGACAGTGAATGTCCGGCTGGCTCAGCCATTACTATAAAATCTGAAACACACAGACGATGAATGACAGACTGGCTCAGCCACGACTATAACATCAGAAACCCACAGACGGTGAATATCCGTCTGGCTCAGCAACGACTATAACATCTGAAACCCACAGACTGTGAATGTCCGGCTGGCTCAGCCATTACTATAACATCTGAAACACACAGACTATGAATGACTGACTGGCTCAGCCACGACTATAACATCAGAAACCCACAGACGGTGAATGTCCGTCTGGCTCAGCCACGACTATAACATCTGAAACCCACAGACAGTGAAAGTCCCGCTGGCTCAGCCACGACTATAACATCTGAAACCCACAGACGGTGAATGTCCGGCTGGCTCAGCAACGACTATAACATCTGAAACCCACAGACAGTGAATGTCCCGCTGGCTCAGCAACGACTATAACATCTGAAACCCACAGACGGTGTAAGTCCCGCTGGCTCAGCCACGACTATAACATCTGAAACCCACAGACGGTGAATGTCCGGCTGGCTCAGCAAAGACTATAACATCTGAAACCCACAGACGGTGAATGACCGACTGGCTCAGCCACGACTATAACATCTGAAACCCAAAGACGGTGAATGTACAGCTGGCTCAGCCACAACTTTAATATCTGAAACGCACAGACGGTGAATGACTGACTGGCTCAGCCACGACTATAACATCAGAAACCAACACATGGTGAAATTCCAGCTGGCTCAGCAACGACTATAACATCTTAACCCCACAGACGGTGAATATCCGTCTGGCTCAGCAACGACTATAACATCTGAAACCCACAGACTGTGAATGTCCGGCTGGCTCAGCCATTACTATAACATCTGAAACACACAGACTATGAATGACTGACTGGCTCAGCCACGACTATAACATCAGAAACCCACAGACGGTGAATGTCCGTCTGGCTCAGCCACGACTATAACATCTGAAACACACAGACGGTGAATGTCCCTCTGGCTCAGCAACGACTATAACATCTGAAACCCACAGACGGTGTAAGTCCCGCTGGCTCAGCCACGACTATAACATCTGAAACCCACAGACTGTGAATATCCGGCTGGCTCAGCCACGACTATAACATCTGAAAAACACAGACGGTGAATGTACGGATGGCTCAGCCACGACTATAACATCTGAAACCCACAGATGGTGAATGTCCGGCTGGCTCAGCAATGACTATAACATCTGAAACCCACAGACGGTGAATGTCCGGCCAGCTCAGCCACGACTATAACATCTGAAACCCACAGACAGTGAATGTCCCGCTGGCTCAGCAACGACTATAACATCTGAAACCTACAGACGGTGAATGACCGACTGGCTCAGCCACGATTATAATATCTGAAACCCACAGACGGTGAATGTCCGGCTGGCTCAGCAACGACTATAACTTCTGAAACGCACAGACGGTGAATGTCACGCTGGCTCAACCATTACTATAACATCTGAAACACACAGACGATGAATGACTGACTGGCTCAGCCACGACTATTACATCAGAAACCCACAAACGGTGAATGTCCGTCTGGCTCAGCCACGAGTATAACATCTGAAACCCAGAGACTGTGAATGTCCGGCTGTCTCAGCCATTACTATAACATCTGAAACACACAGACGATGAATGACTGACTGGCTCAGCCACGACTATAACATCAGAAACCCACAGACGGTGAATGTCCGTCTGGCTCAGCAACGACTATAACATCTGAAACCCGCAAACTGTGAATGTCCGGCTGGCTCAGCCATTACTATAACATCTGAAACACATAGACTATGAATGACTGACTGGCTCAGCCACGACTATAACATCTGAAACACACAGACGATGAATGACTGACTGGCTCAGCCACGACTATAACATCAGAAACCCACAGACGGTGAATGCCCGTCTGGCTCAGACACGACTATAACATCTGAAACCCACAGACGGTGAATGTCCCGCTGGCTCAGCAACGACTATAACATCTGAAACCCACAGACGGTGAATGTCCAGCTGGCTCAGCCACGACTATAACATCTGAAACCCAAAGACGGTGAATGTCCGGCTGGATCAGCCATTACTATAACATCTGAAACACACAGACGATGAATGACTGACTGGCTCAGCCACGACTATAACATCAGAAACCCACAGACGGTGAATGTCCGTCCGGCTCAGCCGCGACTATAACATCTGAAACCCACAGACGGTGAAAGTCCCGCTGGCTCAGCCACGACTATAACATCTGAAAACCACAGACGGTGAATGTCAGGCTGGCTCATCAACGACTATAACATCTGAAACCCACAGACAGTGAATGTCCCGCTGGCTCAGCAACGACTATAACATCAGAAACCCACAGACGGTGAAAGTCCCGCTGGCTCAGCCACGACTATAACATCTGAAACCCACAGACGGTGAATGTCCGGCTGGCTCAGCAATGACTGTAACATCTGAAACCCACAGACGGTGAATGACCAACTGGCTCAGCCACAACTATAACATCTGAAACCCACAGACGGTGAATGTCCCGCTGGCTCAGCAAAGACTAAAACATCTGAAACCCACAGACGGTGAATGACCGACTGCCTCAGACATGACTATAACATTTGAAACACACATACGATGAATGACGGACTGGCTCAGCCACGACTATAACATCTGAAACCCACAGACGGTTAATGTCCCGCTGGCTAAGCAACGACTATAACATCTGAAACCCACAGACGGTGAATGTCCCGCTGGCTCAGCCACGACTATAACATCTGAAACCCACAGACAGTGAATGACAGGCTGGCTCAGCACCAACTATAACATCTTAACCCCGCAGACGGTGAATGTCCGGCTGGCTCAGCACCGACTATAATATCTGAAACCCACAGACGGTGAATAGCCGGCTTTCTCAGCAACGACTATAACATCTGAAACCCACAGACGGTGAATGTCCGTCTGGCTCAGCCACGACTATATCATCTGAAACCCACAGAATGTGAATGTCCGGCTGGCTCAGCCACGAATATAACATCTGAAACCCACAGACGGTGAATGGCAGTCTGGCTCAGCCATGACTATAACATCTGAAACCCACAGACGGTGAATGTCCAGCTGGCTCAGCAACGACTATAACATCTGAAACCCACAGACTGTGAATGTCCGGCTGGCTCAGCAACGACTATAACATCTGAAACCCACAGACGGTGAATGTCCCGCTGGCTCAGCCACGACTATAACATCTGAAACCCACAGACGGTGAATGTCCCGCTGGCTCAGCAACGACTATAACATCTGAAACCCACAGACGGTGAATGTCCCGCTGGCTCAGCCACGACTATAACATCTGAAACCCACAGACTGTGAATGTCCGGCTGGCTCAGCAACGACTATAACATCTCAAACCCACAGACGGTGAATATCCCGCTGGCTCAGCATCGACTATAACATCTGAAACCCACAGAAGGTGAATGACCGACTGCCTCAGCCACGATTATAATATCTGAAACCCACAGACGGTGAATGTCCGGCTGGCTCAGCAACGACTATAACATCTGAAACGCACAGACGGTGAATGTCCCGCTGGCTCAGCAAAGACAATAACATCTGAAACCCACAGACAGTGAATGTCCGGCTGGCTCAGCCATTACTATAAAATCTGAAACACACAGACGATGAATGACAGACTGGCTCAGCCACGACTATAACATCTGAAAGCCACAGACGGTGAATATCCGTCTGGCTCAGCAACGACTATAACATCTGAAACCCACAGACTGTGAATGTCCGGCTGGCTCAGCCATTACTATAACATCTGAAACACACAGACTATGAATGACTGACTGGCTCAGCCACGACTATAACATCAGAAACCCACAGACGGTGAATGTCCGTCTGGCTCAGCCACGACTATAACATCTGAAACCCACAGACGGTGAATGTCCGTCTGGCTCAGCCGCGACTATAACATCTGAAACCAACAGACGGTGAAAGTCCCGCTGGCTCAGCCACGACTATAACATCTGAAAACCACAGACGGTGAATGTCAGGCTGGCTCATCAACGACTATAACATCTGAAACCCACAGACAGTGAATGTCCCGCTGGCTCAGCAACGACTATAACATCAGAAACCCACAGACGGTGAAAGTCCCGCTGGCTCAGCCACGACTATAACATCTGAAACCCACAGACGGTGAATGTCCGGCTGGCTCAGCAATGACTGTAACATCTGAAACCCACAGACGGTGAATGACCAACTGGCTCAGCCACAACTATAACATCTGAAACCCACAGACGGTGAATGTCCCGCTGGCTCAGCAAAGACTAAAACATCTGAAACCCACAGACGGTGAATGACCGACTGCCTCAGACATGACTATAACATTTGAAACACACATACGATGAATGACGGACTGGCTCAGCCACGACTATAACATCTGAAACTCACAGACGGTTAATGTCCCGCTGGCTAAGCAACGACTATAACATCTGAAACCCACAGACGGTGAATGTCCCGCTGGCTCAGCCACGACTATAACATCTGAAACCCACAGACAGTGAATGACAGGCTGGCTCAGCACCAACTATAACATCTTAACCCCGCAGACGGTGAATGTCCGGCTGGCTCAGCACCGACTATAACATCTTAAACCCACAGACTGTGAATGTCCGGCTGGCTCAGCCACGACTATAACATCTGAAACCCACAGACGGTGAATGGCAGTCTGGCTCAGCCATGACTATAACATCTGAAACCCACAGACGGTGAATGTCCAGCTGGCTCAGCAACGACTATAACATCTGAAACCCACAGACTGTGAATGTCCGGCTGGCTCAGCAACGACTATAACATCTGAAACCCACAGACGGTGAATGTCCCGCTGGCTCAGCCACGACTATAACATCTGAAACCCACAGACGGTGAATGTCCCGCTGGCTCAGCAACGACTATAACATCTGAAACCCCCAGACGGTGAATGTCCCGCTGGCTCAGCCACGACTATAACATCTGAAACCCACAGACTGTGAATGTCCGGCTGGCTCAGCAACGACTATAACATCTCAAACCCACAGACGGTGAATATCCCGCTGGCTCAGCAACGACTATAACATCTGAAACCCACAGAAGGTGAATGACCGACTGCCTCAGCCACGATTATAATATCTGAAACCCACAGACGGTGAATGTCCGGCTGGCTCAGCAACGACTATAACATCTGAAACGCACAGACGGTGAATGTCCCGCTGGCTCAGCAAAGACAATAACATCTGAAACCCACAGACAGTGAATGTCCGGCTGGCTCAGCCATTACTATAAAATCTGAAACACACAGACGATGAATGACAGACTGGCTCAGCCACGACTATAACATCAGAAAGCCACAGACGGTGAATATCCGTCTGGCTCAGCAACGACTATAACATCTGAAACCCACAGACTGTGAATGTCAGGCTGGCTCAGCCATTACTATAACATCTGAAACACACAGACTATGAATGACTGACTGGCTCAGCCACGACTATAACATCAGAAACCCACAGACGGTGAATGTCCGTCTGGCTCAGCCACGACTATAACATCTGAAACCCACAGACGGTGAATGTCCGTCTGGCTCAGCCGCGACTATAACATCTGAAACCAACAGACGGTGAATGACCAACTGGCTCAGCCACAACTATAACATCTGAAACCCACAGACGGTGAATGTCCCGCTGGCTCAGCAAAGACTAAAACATCTGAAACCCACAGACGGTGAATGACCGACTGCCTCAGACATGACTATAACATTTGAAACACACATACGATGAATGACGGACTGGCTCAGCCATGACTATAACATCTGAAACTCACAGACGGTTAATGTCCCGCAGGCTAAGCAACGACTATAACATCTGAAACCCACAGACAGTGAATGTCCCGCTGGCTCAGCAACGACTATAACATCAGAAACCCACAGACGGTGAAAGTCCCGCTGGCTCAGCCACGACTATAACATCTGAAACCCACAGACGGTGAATGTCCGGCTGGCTCAGCAATGACTGTAACATCTGAAACCCACAGACGGTGAATGACCAACTGGCTCAGCCACAACTATAACATCTGAAACCCACAGACGGTGAATGTCCCGCTGGCTCAGCAAAGACTAAAACATCTGAAACCCACAGACGGTGAATGACCGACTGCCTCAGACATGACTATAACATTTGAAACACACATACGATGAATGACGGACTGGCTCAGCCACGACTATAACATCTGAAACTCACAGACGGTTAATGTCCCGCTGGCTAAGCAACGACTATAACATCTGAAACCCACAGACGGTGAATGTCCCGCTGGCTCAGCCACGACTATAACATCTGAAACCCACAGACAGTGAATGACAGGCTGGCTCAGCACCAACTATAACATCTTAACCCCGCAGACGGTGAATGTCCGGCTGGCTCAGCACCGACTATAACATCTTAAACCCACAGACGGTGAATATCCGGCTTTCTCAGCAACGACTATAACATCTGAAACCCACAGACGGTGAATGTCCGTCTGGCTCAGCCACGACTATAACATCTGAAACCCACAGACTGTGAATGTCCGGCTGGCTCAGCCACGACTATAACATCTGAAACCCACAGACGGTGAATGGCAGTCTGGCTCAGCCATGACTATAACATCTGAAACCCACAGACGGTGAATGTCCAGCTGGCTCAGCAACGACTATAACATCTGAAACCCACAGACTGTGAATGTCCGGCTGGCTCAGCAACGACTATAACATCTGAAACCCACAGACGGTGAATGTCCCGCTGGCTCAGCCACGACTTTAACATCTGAAACCCACAGACGGTGAATGTCCCGCTGGCTCAGCAACGACTATAACATCTGAAACCCACAGACGGTGAATGTCCCGCTGGCTCAGCCACGACTATAACATCTGAAACCCACAGACTGTGAATGTCCGGCTGGCTCAGCAACGACTATAACATCTCAAACCCACAGACGGTGAATGTCCCGCTGGCTCAGCAACGACTATAACATCTGAAACCCACAGAAGGTGAATGACCGACTGCCTCAGCCACGATTATAATATCTGAAACCCACAGACGGTGAATGTCCGGCTGGCTCAGCAACGACTATAACATCTGAAACGCACAGACGGTGAATGTCCCGCTGGCTCAGCAAAGACAATAACATCTGAAACCCACAGACAGTGAATGTCCGGCTGGCTCAGCCATTACTATAAAATCTGAAACACACAGACGATGAATGACAGACTGGCTCAGCCACGACTATAACATCAGAAACCCACAGACGGTGAATATCCGTCTGGCTCAGCAACGACTATAACATCTGAAACCCACAGACTGTGAATGTCCGGCTGGCTCAGCCATTACTATAACATCTGAAACACACAGACTATGAATGACTGACTGGCTCAGCCACGACTATAACATCTGAAACCCACAGACGGTGAATGTCCAGCTGGCTCAGCCACGACTATAACATCTGAAACCCAAAGACGGTGAATGTCCGGCTGGATCAGCCATTACTATAACATCTGAAACACACAGACGATGAATGACTGACTGGCTCAGCCACGACTATAACATCAGAAACCCACAGACGGTGAATGTCCGTCTGGCTCAGCCGCGACTATAACATCTGAAACCCACAGACGGTGAAAGTCCCGCTGGCTCAGCCACGACTATAACATCTGAAAACCACAGACGGTGAATGTCAGGCTGGCTCATCAACGACTATAACATCAGAAACCCACAGACGGTGAAAGTCCCGCTGTCTCATCCACGACTATAACATCTGAAACCCACAGACGGTGAATGTCAAGCTGGCTCAGCAATGACTGTAACATCTGAAACCCACAGACGGTGAATGACCAACTGGCTCAGCCACAACTATAACATCTGAAACCCACAGACGGTGAATGTCCCGCTGGCTCAGCAAAGACTAAAACATCTGAAACCCACAGACGGTGAATGACCGACTGCCTCAGACATGACTATAACATTTGAAACACACATACGATGAATGACGGACTGGCTCAGCCACGACTATAACATCTGAAACCCACAGACGGTTAATGTCCCGCTGGCTAAGCAACGACTATAACATCTGAAACCCACAGACGGTGAATGTCCCGCTGGCTCAGCCACGACTATAACATCTAAACCCACAGACAGTGAATGACAGGCTGGCTCAGCACCAACTATAACATCTTAACCCCGCAGACGGTGAATGTCCGGCTGGCTCAGCACCGACTATAACATCTTAAACCCACAGACGGTGAATATCCGGCTTTCTCAGCAACGACTATAACATCTGAAACCCACAGACGGTGAATGTCCGTCTGGCTCAGCCACGACTATAACATCTGAAACCCACAGACTGTGAATGTCCGGCTGGCTCAGCCACGACTATAACATCTGAAACCCACAGACGGTGAATGGCAGTCTGGCTCAGCCATGACTATAACATCTGAAACCCACAGACGGTGAATGTCCAGCTGGCTCAGCAACGACTATAACATCTGAAACCCACAGACTGTGAATGTCCGGCTGGCTCAGCAACGACTATAACATCTGAAACCCACAGACGGTGAATGTCCCGCTGGCTCAGCAAAGACTAAAACATCTGAAACCCACAGACGGTGAATGACCGACTGCCTCAGACATGACTATAACATTTGAAACACACATACGATGAATGACGGACTGGCTCAGCCACGACTATAACATCTGAAACTCACAGACGGTTAATGTCCCGCTGGCTAAGCAACGACTATAACATCTGAAACCCACAGACGGTGAATGTCCCGCTGGCTCAGCCACGACTATAACATCTGAAACCCACAGACAGTGAATGACAGGCTGGCTCAGCACCAACTATAACATCTTAACCCCGCAGACGGTGAATGTCCGGCTGGCTCAGCACCGACTATAACATCTTAAACCCACAGACGGTGAATATCCGGCTTTCTCAGCAACGACTATAACATCTGAAACCCACAGACGGTGAATGTCCGTCTGGCTCAGCCACGACTATAACATCTGAAACCCACAGACTGTGAATGTCCGGCTGGCTCAGCCACGACTATAACATCTGAAACCCACAGACGGTGAATGGCAGTCTGGCTCAGCCATGACTATAACATCTGAAACCCACAGACGGTGAATGTCCAGCTGGCTCAGCAACGACTATAACATCTGAAACCCACAGACTGTGAATGTCCGGCTGGCTCAGCAACGACTATAACATCTGAAACCCACAGACGGTGAATGTCCCGCTGGCTCAGCCACGACTTTAACATCTGAAACCCACAGACGGTGAATGTCCCGCTGGCTCAGCAACGACTATAACATCTGAAACCCACAGACGGTGAATGTCCCGCTGGCTCAGCCACGACTATAACATCTGAAACCCACAGACTGTGAATGTCCGGCTGGCTCAGCAACGACTATAACATCTCAAACCCACAGACGGTGAATGTCCCGCTGGCTCAGCAACGAGTATAACATCTGAAACCCACAGAAGGTGAATGACCGACTGCCTCAGCCACGATTATAATATCTGAAACCCACAGACGGTGAATGTCCGGCTGGCTCAGCAACGACTATAACATCTGAAACGCACAGACGGTGAATGTCCCGCTGGCTCAGCAAAGACAATAACATCTGAAACCCACAGACAGTGAATGTCCGGCTGGCTCAGCCATTACTATAAAATCTGAAACACACAGACGATGAATGACAGACTGGCTCAGCCACGACTATAACATCAGAAACCCACAGACGGTGAATATCCGTCTGGCTCAGCAACGACTATAACATCTGAAACCCACAGACTGTGAATGTCCGGCTGGCTCAGCCATTACTATAACATCTGAAACACACAGACTATGAATGACTGACTGGCTCAGCCACGACTATAACATCTGAAACCCACAGACGGTGAATGTCCAGCTGGCTCAGCCACGACTATAACATCTGAAACCCAAAGACGGTGAATGTCCGGCTGGATCAGCCATTACTATAACATCTGAAACACACAGACGATGAATGACTGACTGGCTCAGCCACGACTATAACATCAGAAACCCACAGACGGTGAATGTCCGTCTGGCTCAGCCGCGACTATAACATCTGAAACCCACAGACGGTGAAAGTCCCGCTGGCTCAGCCACGACTATAACATCTGAAAACCACAGACGGTGAATGTCAGGCTGGCTCATCAACGACTATAACATCAGAAACCCACAGACGGTGAAAGTCCCGCTGTCTCATCCACGACTATAACATCTGAAACCCACAGACGGTGAATGTCAAGCTGGCTCAGCAATGACTGTAACATCTGAAACCCACAGACGGTGAATGACCAACTGGCTCAGCCACAACTATAACATCTGAAACCCACAGACGGTGAATGTCCCGCTGGCTCAGCAAAGACTAAAACATCTGAAACCCACAGACGGTGAATGACCGACTGCCTCAGACATGACTATAACATTTGAAACACACATACGATGAATGACGGACTGGCTCAGCCACGACTATAACATCTGAAACCCACAGACGGTTAATGTCCCGCTGGCTAAGCAACGACTATAACATCTGAAACCCACAGACGGTGAATGTCCCGCTGGCTCAGCCACGACTATAACATCTAAACCCACAGACAGTGAATGACAGGCTGGCTCAGCACCAACTATAACATCTTAACCCCGCAGACGGTGAATGTCCGGCTGGCTCAGCACCGACTATAACATCTTAAACCCACAGACGGTGAATATCCGGCTTTCTCAGCAACGACTATAACATCTGAAACCCACAGACGGTGAATGTCCGTCTGGCTCAGCCACGACTATAACATCTGAAACCCACAGACTGTGAATGTCCGGCTGGCTCAGCCACGACTATAACATCTGAAACCCACAGACGGTGAATGGCAGTCTGGCTCAGCCATGACTATAACATCTGAAACCCACAGACGGTGAATGTCCAGCTGGCTCAGCAACGACTATAACATCTGAAACCCACAGACTGTGAATGTCCGGCTGGCTCAGCAACGACTATAACATCTGAAACCCACAGACGGTGAATGTCCCGCTGGCTCAGCCACGACTATAACATCTGAAACCCACAGACGGTGAATGTCCCGCTGGCTCAGCAACGACTATAACATCTGAAACCCACAGACGGTGAATGTCCCGCTGGCTCAGCCACGACTATAACATCTGAAACCCACAGACTGTGAATGTCCGGCTGGCTCAGCAACGACTATAACATCTCAAACCCACAGACGGTGAATGTCCCGCTGGCTCAGCAACGACTATAACATCTGAAACCCACAGAAGGTGAATGACCGACTGCCTCAGCCACGATTATAATATCTGAAACCCACAGACGGTGAATGTCCGGCTGGCTCAGCAACGACTATAACATCTGAAACGCACAGACGGTGAATGTCCCGCTGGCTCAGCAAAGACAATAACATCTGAAACCCACAGACAGTGAATGTCCGGCTGGCTCAGCCATTACTATAAAATCTGAAACACACAGACGATGAATGACAGACTGGCTCAGCCACGACTATAACATCAGAAAGCCACAGACGGTGAATATCCGTCTGGCTCAGCAACGACTATAACATCTGAAACCCACAGACTGTGAATGTCCGGCTGGCTCAGCCATTACTATAACATCTGAAACACACAGACTATGAATGACTGACTGGCTCAGCCACGACTATAACATCAGAAACCCACAGACGGTGAATGTCCGTCTGGCTCAGCCACGACTATAACATCTGAAACCCACCGATGGTGAATGTCCGTCTGGCTCAGCCGCGACTATAACATCTGAAACCAACAGACGGTGAAAGTCCCGCTGGCTCAGCCACGACTATAACATCTGAAAACCACAGACGGTGAATGTCAGGCTGGCTCATCAACGACTATAACATCTGAAACCCACAGACAGTGAATGTCCCGCTGGCTCAGCAACGAATATAACATCAGAAACCCACAGACGGTGAAAGTCCCGCTGGCTCAGCCACGACTATAACATCTGAAACCCACAGACGGTGAATGTCCGGCTGGCTCAGCAATGACTGTAACATCTGAAACCCACAGACGGTGAATGACCAACTGGCTCAGCCACAACTATAACATCTGAAACCCACAGACGGTGAATGTCCCGCTGGCTCAGCAAAGACTAAAACATCTGAAACCCACAGACGGTGAATGACCGACTGCCTCAGACATGACTATAACATTTGAAACACACTTACGATGAATGACGGACTGGCTCAGCCACGACTATAACATCTGAAACTCACAGACGGTTAATGTCCCGCTGGCTAAGCAACGACTATAACATCTGAAACCCACAGACGGTGAATGTCCCGCTGGCTCAGCCACGACTATAACATCTGAAACCCACAGACAGTGAATGACAGGCTGGCTCAGCACCAACTATGACATCTTAACCCCGCAGACGGTGAATGTCCGGCTGGCTCAGCACCGACTATAACATCTTAAACCCACAGACGGTGAATATCCGGCTTTCTCAGCAACGACTATAACATCTGAAACCCACAGACGGTGAATGTCCGTCTGGCTCAGCCACGACTATAACATCTGAAACCCACAGACTGTGAATGTCCGGCTGGCTCAGCCACGACTATAACATCTGAAACCCACAGACGGTGAATGGCAGTCTGGCTCAGCCATGACTATAACATCTGAAACCCACAGACGGTGAATGTCCGGCTGGCTCAGCCACGACTATAACATCTGAAACCCACAGACGGTGAATGGCAGTCTGGCTCAGCCATGACTATAACATCTGAAACCCACAGACGGTGAATGTCCAGCTGGCTCAGCAACGACTATAACATCTGAAACCCACAGACTGTGAATGTCCGGCTGGCTCAGCAACGACTATAACATCTGAAACCCACAGACGGTGAATGTCCCGCTGGCTCAGACACGACTTTAACATCTGAAACCCACAGACGGTGAATGTCCCGCTGGCTCAGCAACGACTATAACATCTGAAACCCACAGACGGTGAATGTCCCGCTGGCTCAGCCACGACTATAACATCTGAAACCCACAGACAGTGAATGTCCGGCTGGCTCAGCCATTACTATAAAATCTGAAACACACAGACGATGAATGACAGACTGGCTCAGCCACGACTATAACATCAGAAACCCACAGACGGTGAATATCCGTCTGGCTCAGCAACGACTATAACATCTGAAACCCACAGACTGTGAATGTCCGGCTGGCTCAGCCATTACTATAACATCTGAAACACACAGACTATGAATGACTGACTGGCTCAGCCACGACTATAACATCAGAAACCCACAGACGGTGAATGTCCGTCTGGCTCAGCCACGACTATAACATCTGAAACCCACAGACGGTGAATGTCCGTCTGGCTCAGCCGCGACTATAACATCTGAAACCCACAGACGGTGAAAGTCCCGCTGGCTCAGCCACGACTATAACATCTGAAAACCACAGACGGTGAAAGTCCCGCTGGCTCAGCACCGACTATAACATCTTAAAACCACAGACGGTGAATATCCGGCTTTCTCAGCAACGACTATAACATCTGAAACCCACAGACGGTGAATGTCCGTCTGGCTCAGCCACGACTATAACATCTGAAACCCACAGACTGTGAATGTCCGGCTGGCTCAGCCACGACTATAACATCTGAAACCCACAGACGGTGAATGGCAGTCTGGCTCAGCCATGACTATAACATCTGAAACCCACAGACGGTGAATGTCCAGCTGGCTCAGCAACGACTATAACATCTGAAACCCACAGACGGTGAATGTCCGGCTGGCTCAGCAACGACTATAACATCTGAAACCCACAGACGGTGAATGTCCCGCTGGCTCAGCCACGACTTTAACATCTGAAACCCACAGACGGTGAATGTCCGGCTGGCTCAGCAACGACTATAACATCTGAAACCCACAGACGGTGAATGTCCCGCTGGCTCAGCCACGACTATAACATCTGAAACCCACAGACTGTGAATGTCCGGCTGGCTCAGCAACGACTATAACATCTCAAACCCACAGACGGTGAATGTCCCGCTGGCTCAGCAACGACTATAACATCTGAAACCCACAGAAGGTGAATGACCGACTGCCTCAGCCACGATTATAATATCTGAAACCCACAGACGGTGAATGTCCGGCTGGCTCAGCAACGACTATAACATCTGAAACGCACAGACGGTGAATGTCCCGCTGGCTCAGCAAAGACAATAACATCTGAAACCCACAGACAGTGAATGTCCGACTGGCTCAGCCATTACTATAAAATCTGAAACACACAGACGATGAATGACAGACTGGCTCAGCCACGACTATAACATCAGAAACCCACAGACGGTGAATATCCGTCTGGCTCAGCAAAGACTATAACATCTGAAACCCACAGACTGTGAATGTCCGGCTGGCTCAGCCATTACTATAACATCTGAAACACACAGACTATGAATGACTGACTGGCTCAGCCACGACTATAACATCAGAAACCCACAGACGGTGAATGTCCGTCTGGCTCAGCCGCGACTATAACATCTGAAACCCACAGACGGTGAAAGTCCCGCTGGCTCAGCCACGACTATAACATCTGAAAACCACAGACGGTGAAAGTCCCGCTGGCTCAGCACCGACTATAACATCTTAAAACCACAGACGGTGAATATCCGGCTTTCTCAGCAACGACTATAACATCTGAAACCCACAGACGGTGAATGTCCGTCTGGCTCAGCCACGACTATAACATCTGAAACCCACAGACTGTGAATGTCCGGCTGGCTCAGCCACGACTATAACATCTGAAACCCACAGATGGTGAATGGCAGTCTGGCTAAGCCATGACTATAACATCTGAAACCCACAGACGGTGAATGTCCAGCTGGCTCAGCCACGACTTTACATCTGAAACCCACAGACTGTGAATGTCCGGCTGGCTCAGCAACGACTATAACATCTGAAACCCACAGACGGTGAATGTCCCGCTGGCTCAGCCACGACTTTAACATCTGAAACCCACAGACGGTGAATGTCCAGCTGGCTCAGCCACGACTATAACATCTGAAACCCAAAGACGGTGAATGTCCGGCTGGATCAGCCATTACTATAACATCTGAAACACACAGACGATGAATGACTGACTGGCTCAGCCACGACTATAACATCAGAAACCCACAGACTGTGAATGTCCGTCCGGCTCAGCCGCGACTATAACATCTGAAACCCACAGACGGTGAAAGTCCCGCTGGCTCAGCCACGACTATAACATCTGAAAACCACAGACGGTGAATGTCAGGCTGGCTCATCAACGACTATAACATCTGAAACCCACAGACAGTGAATGTCCCGCTGGCTCAGCAACGACTATAACATCAGAAACCCACAGACGGTGAAAGTCCCGCTGGCTCAGCCACGACTATAACATCTGAAACCCACAGACGGTGAATGTCCGGCTGGCTCAGCAATGACTGTAACATCTGAAACCCACAGACGGTGAATGACCAACTGGCTCAGCCACAACTATAACATCTGAAACCCACAGACGGTGAATGTCCCGCTGGCTCAGCAAAGACTAAAACATCTGAAACCCACAGACGGTGAATGACCGACTGCCTCAGACATGACTATAACATTTGAAACACACATACGATGAATGACGGACTGGCTCAGCCACGACTATAACATCTGAAACCCACAGACGGTTAATGTCCCGCTGGCTAAGCAACGACTATAACATCTGAAACCCACAGACGGTGAATGTCCCGCTGGCTCAGCCACGACTATAACATCTGAAACCCACAGACAGTGAATGACAGGCTGGCTCAGCACCAACTATAACATCTTAACCCCGCAGACGGTGAATGTCCGGCTGGCTCAGCACCGACTATAACATCTTAAACCCACAGACGGTGAATAGCCGGCTTTCTCAGCAACGACTATAACATCTGAAACCCACAGACGGTGAATGTCCGTCTGGCTCAGCCACGACTATATCATCTGAAACCCACAGAATGTGAATGTCCGGCTGGCTCAGCCACGAATATAACATCTGAAACCCACAGACGGTGAATGGCAGTCTGGCTCAGCCATGACTATAACATCTGAAACCCACAGACGGTGAATGTCCAGCTGGCTCAGCAACGACTATAACATCTGAAACCCACAGACTGTGAATGTCCGGCTGGCTCAGCAACGACTATAACATCTGAAACCCACAGACGGTGAATGTCCCGCTGGCTCAGCCACGACTATAACATCTGAAACCCACAGATGGTTAATGTCCGTCTGGCTCAGCCGCGACTATAACATCTGAAACCCACAGACGGTGAAAGTCCCGCTGGCTCAGCCACGACTATAACATCTGAAAACCACAGACGGTGAAAGTCCCGCTGGCTCAGCACCGACTATAACATCTTAAAACCACAGACGGTGAATATCCGGCTTTCTCAGCAACGACTATAACATCTGAAACCCACAGACGGTGAATGTCCGTCTGGCTCAGCCACGACTATAACATCTGAAACCCACAGACTGTGAATGTCCGGCTGGCTCAGCCACGACTATAACATCTGAAACCCACAGATGGTGAATGGCAGTCTGGCTCAGCCATGACTATAACATCTGAAACCCACAGACGGTGAATGTCCAGCTGGCTCAGCCACGACTTTACATCTGAAACCCACAGACTGTGAATGTCCGGCTGGCTCAGCAACGACTATAACATCTGAAACCCACAGACGGTGAATGTCCCGCTGGCTCAGCCACGACTTTAACATCTGAAACCCACAGACGGTGAATGTCCAGCTGGCTCAGCCACGACTATAACATCTGAAACCCAAAGACGGTGAATGTCCGGCTGGATCAGCCATTACTATAACATCTGAAACACACAGACGATGAATGACTGACTGGCTCAGCCACGACTATAACATCAGAAACCCACAGACTGTGAATGTCCGTCCGGCTCAGCCGCGACTATAACATCTGAAACCCACAGACGGTGAAAGTCCCGCTGGCTCAGCCACGACTATAACATCTGAAAACCACAGACGGTGAATGTCAGGCTGGCTCATCAACGACTATAACATCTGAAACCCACAGACAGTGAATGTCCCGCTGGCTCAGCAACGACTATAACATCAGAAACCCACAGACGGTGAAAGTCCCGCTGGCTCAGCCACGACTATAACATCTGAAACCCACAGACGGTGAATGTCCGGCTGGCTCAGCAATGACTGTAACATCTGAAACCCACAGACGGTGAATGACCAACTGGCTCAGCCACAACTATAACATCTGAAACCCACAGACGGTGAATGTCCCGCTGGCTCAGCAAAGACTAAAACATCTGAAACCCACAGACGGTGAATGACCGACTGCCTCAGACATGACTATAACATTTGAAACACACATACGATGAATGACGGACTGGCTCAGCCACGACTATAACATCTGAAACCCACAGACGGTTAATGTCCCGCTGGCTAAGCAACGACTATAACATCTGAAACCCACAGACGGTGAATGTCCCGCTGGCTCAGCCACGACTATAACATCTGAAACCCACAGACAGTGAATGACAGGCTGGCTCAGCACCAACTATAACATCTTAACCCCGCAGACGGTGAATGTCCGGCTGGCTCAGCACCGACTATAACATCTTAAACCCACAGACGGTGAATAGCCGGCTTTCTCAGCAACGACTATAACATCTGAAACCCACAGACGGTGAATGTCCGTCTGGCTCAGCCACGACTATATCATCTGAAACCCACAGAATGTGAATGTCCGGCTGGCTCAGCCACGAATATAACATCTGAAACCCACAGACGGTGAATGGCAGTCTGGCTCAGCCATGACTATAACATCTGAAACCCACAGACGGTGAATGTCCAGCTGGCTCAGCAACGACTATAACATCTGAAACCCACAGACTGTGAATGTCCGGCTGGCTCAGCAACGACTATAACATCTGAAACCCACAGACGGTGAATGTCCCGCTGGCTCAGCCACGACTATAACATCTGAAACCCACAGACGGTGAATGTCCCGCTGGCTCAGCAACGACTATAACATCTGAAACCCACAGACGGTGAATGTCCCGCTGGCTCAGCCACGACTATAACATCTGAAACCCACAGACTGTGAATGTCCGGCTGGCTCAGCAACGACTATAACATCTCAAACCCACAGACGGTGAATATCCCGCTGGCTCAGCAACGACTATAACATCTGAAACCCACAGAATGTGAATGACCGACTGCCTCAGCCACGATTATAATATCTGAAACCCACAGACGGTGAATGTCCGGCTGGCTCAGCAACGACTATAACATCTGAAACGCACAGACGGTGAATGTCCCGCTGGCTCAGCAAAGACAATAACATCTGAAACCCACAGACAGTGAATGTCCGGCTGGCTCAGCCATTACTATAAAATCTGAAACACACAGACGATGAATGACAGACTGGCTCAGCCACGACTATAACATCAGAAAGCCACAGACGGTGAATATCCGTCTGGCTCAGCAACGACTATAACATCTGAAACCCACAGACTGTGAATGTCCGGCTGGCTCAGCCATTACTATAACATCTGAAACACACAGACTATGAATGACTGACTGGCTCAGCCACGACTATAACATCAGAAACCCACAGACGGTGAATGTCCGTCTGGCTCAGCCACGACTATAACATCTGAAACCCACAGACGGTGAATGTCCGTCTGGCTCAGCCGCGACTATAACATCTGAAACCAACAGACGGTGAAAGTCCCGCTGGCTCAGCCACGACTATAACATCTGAAAACCACAGACGGTGAATGTCAGGCTGGCTCATCAACGACTATAACATCTGAAACCCACAGACAGTGAATGTCCCGCTGGCTCAGCAACGACTATAACATCAGAAACCCACAGACGGTGAAAGTCCCGCTGGCTCAGCCACGACTATAACATCTGAAACCCACAGACGGTGAATGTCCGGCTGGCTCAGCAATGACTGTAACATCTGAAACCCACAGACGGTGAATGACCAACTGGCTCAGCCACAACTATAACATCTGAAACCCACAGACGGTGAATGTCCCGCTGGCTCAGCAAAGACTAAAACATCTGAAACCCACAGACGGTGAATGACCGACTGCCTCAGACATGACTATAACATTTGAAACACACATACGATGAATGACGGACTGGCTCAGCCACGACTATAACATCTGAAACTCACAGACGGTTAATGTCCCGCTGGCTAAGCAACGACTATAACATCTGAAACCCACAGACGGTGAATGTCCCGCTGGCTCAGCCACGACTATAACATCTGAAACCCACAGACAGTGAATGACAGGCTGGCTCAGCACCAACTATAACATCTTAACCCCGCAGACGGTGAATGTCCGGCTGGCTCAGCACCGACTATAACATCTTAAACCCACAGACTGTGAATGTCCGGCTGGCTCAGCCACGACTATAACATCTGAAACCCACAGACGGTGAATGGCAGTCTGGCTCAGCCATGACTATAACATCTGAAACCCACAGACGGTGAATGTCCAGCTGGCTCAGCAACGACTATAACATCTGAAACCCACAGACTGTGAATGTCCGGCTGGCTCAGCAACGACTATAACATCTGAAACCCACAGACGGTGAATGTCCCGCTGGCTCAGCCACGACTATAACATCTGAAACCCACAGACGGTGAATGTCCGGCTGGCTCAGCAACGACTATAACATCTCAAACCCACAGACGGTGAATATCCCGCTGGCTCAGCAACGACTATAACATCTGAAACCCACAGAAGGTGAATGACCGACTGCCTCAGCCACGATTATAATATCTGAAACCCACAGACGGTGAATGTCCGGCTGGCTCAGCAACGACTATAACATCTGAAACGCACAGACGGTGAATGTCCCGCTGGCTCAGCAAAGACAATAACATCTGAAACCCACAGACAGTGAATGTCCTGCTGGCTCAGCCATTACTATAAAATCTGAAACACACAGACGATGAATGACAGACTGGCTCAGCCACGACTATAACATCAGAAAGCCACAGACGGTGAATATCCGTCTGGCTCAGCAACGACTATAACATCTGAAACCCACAGACTGTGAATGTCCGGCTGGCTCAGCCATTACTATAACATCTGAAACACACAGACTATGAATGACTGACTGGCTCAGCCACGACTATAACATCTGAAACCCACAGACGGTGAATGTCCCGCTGGCTCAGACACGACTTTAACATCTGAAACCCACAGACGGTGAATGTCCCGCTGGCTCAGCAACGACTATAACATCTGAAACCCACAGACGGTGAATGTCCCGCTGGCTCAGCCACGACTATAACATCTGAAACCCACAGACTGTGAATGTCCGGCTGGCTCAGCCATTACTATAAAATCTGAAACACACAGACGATGAATGACAGACTGGCTCAGCCACGACTATAACATCAGAAACCCACAGACGGTGAATATCCGTCTGGCTCAGCAACGACTATAACATCTGAAACCCACAGACTGTGAATGTCCGGCTGGCTCAGCCATTACTATAACATCTGAAACACACAGACTATGAATGACTGACTGGCTCAGCCACGACTATAACATCAGAAACCCACAGACGGTGAATGTCCGTCTGGCTCAGCCACGACTATAACATCTGAAACCCACAGACGGTGAATGTCCGTCTGGCTCAGCCGCGACTATAACATCTGAAACCCACAGACGGTGAAAGTCCCGCTTGCTCAGCCACGACTATAACATCTGAAAACCACAGACGGTGAAAGTCCCGCTGGCTCAGCACCGACTATAACATCTTAAAACCACAGACGGTGAATATCCGGCTTTCTCAGCAACGACTATAACATCTGAAACCCACAGACGGTGAATGTCCGTCTGGCTCAGCCACGACTATAACATCTGAAACCCACAGACTGTGAATGTCCGGCTGGCTCAGCCACGACTATAACATCTGAAACCCACAGACGGTGAATGGCAGTCTGGCTCAGCCATGACTATAACATCTGAAACCCACAGACGGTGAATGTCCAGCTGGCTCAGCAACGACTATAACATCTGAAACCCACAGACGGTGAATGTCCGGCTGGCTCAGCAACGACTATAACATCTGAAACCCACAGACGGTGAATGTCCCGCTGGCTCAGCCACGACTTTAACATCTGAAACCCACAGACGGTGAATGTCCGGCTGGCTCAGCAACGACTATAACATCTGAAACCCACAGACGGTGAATGTCCCGCTGGCTCAGCCACGACTATAACATCTGAAACCCACAGACTGTGAATGTCCGGCTGGCTCAGCAACGACTATAACATCTCAAACCCACAGACGGTGAATGTCCCGCTGGCTCAGCAACGACTATAACATCTGAAACCCACAGAAGGTGAATGACCGACTGCCTCAGCCACGATTATAATATCTGAAACCCACAGACGGTGAATGTCCGGCTGGCTCAGCAACGACTATAACATCTGAAACGCACAGACGGTGAATGTCCCGCTGGCTCAGCAAAGACAATAACATCTGAAACCCACAGACAGTGAATGTCCGACTGGCTCAGCCATTACTATAAAATCTGAAACACACAGACGATGAATGACAGACTGGCTCAGCCACGACTATAACATCAGAAACCCACAGACGGTGAATATCCGTCTGGCTCAGCAAAGACTATAACATCTGAAACCCACAGACTGTGAATGTCCGGCTGGCTCAGCCATTACTATAACATCTGAAACACACAGACTATGAATGACTGACTGGCTCAGCCACGACTATAACATCAGAAACCCACAGACGGTGAATGTCCGTCTGGCTCAGCCGCGACTATAACATCTGAAACCCACAGACGGTGAAAGTCCCGCTGGCTCAGCCACGACTATAACATCTGAAAACCACAGACGGTGAAAGTCCTGCTGGCTCAGCACCGACTATAACATCTTAAAACCACAGACGGTGAATATCCGGCTTTCTCAGCAACGACTATAACATCTGAAACCCACAGACGGTGAATGTCCGTCTGGCTCAGCCACGACTATAACATCTGAAACCCACAGACTGTGAATGTCCGGCTGGCTCAGCCACGACTATAACATCTGAAACCCACAGACGGTGAATGGCAGTCTGGCTCAGCCATGACTATAACATCTGAAACCCACAGACGGTGAATGTCCAGCTGGCTCAGCAACGACTATAACATCTGAAACCCACAGACTGTGAATGTCCGGCTGGCTCAGCAACGACTATAACATCTGAAACCCACAGACGGTGAATGTCCCGCTGGCTCAGCCACGACTTTAACATCTGAAACCCACAGACGGTGAATGTCCAGCTGGCTCAGCCACGACTATAACATCTGAAACCCAAAGACGGTGAATGTCCGGCTGGCTCAGCCATTACTATAAAATCTGAAACACACAGACGATGAATGACAGACTGGCTCAGCCACGACTATAACATCAGAAACCCACAGACGGTGAATATCCGTCTGGCTCAGCAACGACTATAACATCTGAAACCCACAGACTGTGAATGTCCGGCTGGCTCAGCCATTACTATAACATCTGAAACACACAGACTATGAATGACTGACTGGCTCAGCCACGACTATAACATCTGAAACCCACAGACGGTGAATGTCCAGCTGGCTCAGCCACGACTATAACATCTGAAACCCAAAGACGGTGAATGTCCGGCTGGATCAGCCATTACTATAACATCTGAAACACACAGACGATGAATGACTGACTGGCTCAGCCACGACTATAACATCAGAAACCCACAGACGGTGAATGTCCGTCTGGCTCAGCCGCGACTATAACATCTGAAACCCACAGACGGTGAAAGTCCCGCTGGCTCAGCCACGACTATAACATCTGAAAACCACAGACGGTGAATGTCAGGCTGGCTCATCAACGACTATAACATCAGAAACCCACAGACGGTGAAAGTCCCGCTGTCTCATCCACGACTATAACATCTGAAACCCACAGACGGTGAATGTCAAGCTGGCTCAGCAATGACTGTAACATCTGAAACCCACAGACGGTGAATGACCAACTGGCTCAGCCACAACTATAACATCTGAAACCCACAGACGGTGAATGTCCCGCTGGCTCAGCAAAGACTAAAACATCTGAAACCCACAGACGGTGAATGACCGACTGCCTCAGACATGACTATAACATTTGAAACACACATACGATGAATGACGGACTGGCTCAGCCACGACTATAACATCTGAAACCCACAGACGGTTAATGTCCCGCTGGCTAAGCAACGACTATAACATCTGAAACCCACAGACGGTGAATGTCCCGCTGGCTCAGCCACGACTATAACATCTAAACCCACAGACAGTGAATGACAGGCTGGCTCAGCACCAACTATAACATCTTAACCCCGCAGACGGTGAATGTCCGGCTGGCTCAGCACCGACTATAACATCTTAAACCCACAGACGGTGAATATCCGGCTTTCTCAGCAACGACTATAACATCTGAAACCCACAGACGGTGAATGTCCGTCTGGCTCAGCCACGACTATAACATCTGAAACCCACAGACTGTGAATGTCCGGCTGGCTCAGCCACGACTATAACATCTGAAACCCACAGACGGTGAATGGCAGTCTGGCTCAGCCATGACTATAACATCTGAAACCCACAGACGGTGAATGTCCAGCTGGCTCAGCAACGACTATAACATCTGAAACCCACAGACTGTGAATGTCCGGCTGGCTCAGCAACGACTATAACATCTGAAACCCACAGACGGTGAATGTCCCGCTGGCTCAGCCACGACTATAACATCTGAAACCCACAGACGGTGAATGTCCCGCTGGCTCAGCAACGACTATAACATCTGAAACCCACAGACGGTGAATGTCCCGCTGGCTCAGCCACGACTATAACATCTGAAACCCACAGACTGTGAATGTCCGGCTGGCTCAGCAACGACTATAACATCTCAAACCCACAGACGGTGAATGTCCCGCTGGCTCAGCAACGACTATAACATCTGAAACCCACAGAAGGTGAATGACCGACTGCCTCAGCCACGATTATAATATCTGAAACCCACAGACGGTGAATGTCCGGCTGGCTCAGCAACGACTATAACATCTGAAACGCACAGACGGTGAATGTCCCGCTGGCTCAGCAAAGACAATAACATCTGAAACCCACAGACAGTGAATGTCCGGCTGGCTCAGCCATTACTATAAAATCTGAAACACACAGACGATGAATGACAGACTGGCTCAGCCACGACTATAACATCAGAAAGCCACAGACGGTGAATATCCGTCTGGCTCAGCAACGACTATAACATCTGAAACCCACAGACTGTGAATGTCCGGCTGGCTCAGCCATTACTATAACATCTGAAACACACAGACTATGAATGACTGACTGGCTCAGCCACGACTATAACATCAGAAACCCACAGACGGTGAATGTCCGTCTGGCTCAGCCACGACTATAACATCTGAAACCCACCGATGGTGAATGACCGTCTGGCTCAGCCGCGACTATAACATCTGAAACCAACAGACGGTGAAAGTCCCGCTGGCTCATCAACGACTATAACATCTGAAACCCACAGACAGTGAATGTCCCGCTGGCTCAGCAACGACTATAACATCAGAAACCCACAGACGGTGAAAGTCCCGCTGGCTCAGCCACGACTATAACATCTGAAACCCACAGACGGTGAATGTCCGGCTGGCTCAGCAATGACTGTAACATCTGAAACCCACAGACGGTGAATGACCAACTGGCTCAGCCACAACTATAACATCTGAAACCCACAGACGGTGAATGTCCCGCTGGCTCAGCAAAGACTAAAACATCTGAAACCCACAGACGGTGAATGACCGACTGCCTCAGACATGACTATAACATTTGAAACACACTTACGATGAATGACGGACTGGCTCAGCCACGACTATAACATCTGAAACTCACAGACGGTTAATGTCCCGCTGGCTAAGCAACGACTATAACATCTGAAACCCACAGACGGTGAATGTCCCGCTGGCTCAGCCACGACTATAACATCTGAAACCCACAGACAGTGAATGACAGGCTGGCTCAGCACCAACTATGACATCTTAACCCCGCAGACGGTGAATGTCCGGCTGGCTCAGCACCGACTATAACATCTTAAACCCACAGACGGTGAATATCCGGCTTTCTCAGCAACGACTATAACATCTGAAACCCACAGACGGTGAATGTCCGTCTGGCTCAGCCACGACTATAACATCTGAAACCCACAGACTGTGAATGTCCGGCTGGCTCAGCCACGACTATAACATCTGAAACCCACAGACGGTGAATGGCAGTCTGGCTCAGCCATGACTATAACATCTGAAACCCACAGACGGTGAATGTCCGGCTGGCTCAGCCACGACTATAACATCTGAAACCCACAGACGGTGAATGGCAGTCTGGCTCAGCCATGACTATAACATCTGAAACCCACAGACGGTGAATGTCCAGCTGGCTCAGCAACGACTATAACATCTGAAACCCACAGACTGTGAATGTCCGGCTGGCTCAGCAACGACTATAACATCTGAAACCCACAGACGGTGAATGTCCCGCTGGCTCAGACACGACTTTAACATCTGAAACCCACAGACGGTGAATGTCCCGCTGGCTCAGCAACGACTATAACATCTGAAACCCACAGACGGTGAATGTCCCGCTGGCTCAGCCACGACTATAACATCTGAAACCCACAGACAGTGAATGTCCGGCTGGCTCAGCCATTACTATAAAATCTGAAACACACAGACGATGAATGACAGACTGGCTCAGCCACGACTATAACATCAGAAACCCACAGACGGTGAATATCCGTCTGGCTCAGCAACGACTATAACATCTGAAACCCACAGACTGTGAATGTCCGGCTGGCTCAGCCATTACTATAACATCTGAAACACACAGACTATGAATGACTGACTGGCTCAGCCACGACTATAACATCAGAAACCCACAGACGGTGAATGTCCGTCTGGCTCAGCCACGACTATAACATCTGAAACCCACAGACGGTGAATGTCCGTCTGGCTCAGCCGCGACTATAACATCTGAAACCCACAGACGGTGAAAGTCCCGCTGGCTCAGCCACGACTATAACATCTGAAAACCACAGACGGTGAAAGTCCCGCTGGCTCAGCACCGACTATAACATCTTAAAACCAAAGACGGTGAATATCCGGCTTTCTCAGCAACGACTATAACATCTGAAACCCACAGACGGTGAATGTCCGTCTGGCTCAGCCACGACTATAACATCTGAAACCCACAGACTGTGAATGTCCGGCTGGCTCAGCCACGACTATAACATCTGAAACCCACAGACGGTGAATGGCAGTCTGGCTCAGCCATGACTATAACATCTGAAACCCACAGACGGTGAATGTCCAGCTGGCTCAGCAACGACTATAACATCTGAAACCCACAGACGGTGAATGTCCGGCTGGCTCAGCAACGACTATAACATCTGAAACCCACAGACGGTGAATGTCCCGCTGGCTCAGCCACGACTTTAACATCTGAAACCCACAGACGGTGAATGTCCGGCTGGCTCAGCAACGACTATAACATCTGAAACCCACAGACGGTGAATGTCCCGCTGGCTCAGCCACGACTATAACATCTGAAACCCACAGACTGTGAATGTCCGGCTGGCTCAGCAACGACTATAACATCTCAAACCCACAGACGGTGAATGTCCCGCTGGCTCAGCAACGACTATAACATCTGAAACCCACAGAAGGTGAATGACCGACTGCCTCAGCCACGATTATAATATCTGAAACCCACAGACGGTGAATGTCCGGCTGGCTCAGCAACGACTATAACATCTGAAACGCACAGACGGTGAATGTCCCGCTGGCTCAGCAAAGACAATAACATCTGAAACCCACAGACAGTGAATGTCCGACTGGCTCAGCCATTACTATAAAATCTGAAACACACAGACGATGAATGACAGACTGGCTCAGCCACGACTATAACATCAGAAACCCACAGACGGTGAATATCCGTCTGGCTCAGCAAAGACTATAACATCTGAAACCCACAGACTGTGAATGTCCGGCTGGCTCAGCCATTACTATAACATCTGAAACACACAGACTATGAATGACTGACTGGCTCAGCCACGACTATAACATCAGAAACCCACAGACGGTGAATGTCCGTCTGGCTCAGCCGCGACTATAACATCTGAAACCCACAGACGGTGAAAGTCCCGCTGGCTCAGCCACGACTATAACATCTGAAAACCACAGACGGTGAAAGTCCCGCTGGCTCAGCACCGACTATAACATCTTAAAACCACAGACGGTGAATATCCGGCTTTCTCAGCAACGACTATAACATCTGAAACCCACAGACGGTGAATGTCCGTCTGGCTCAGCCACGACTATAACATCTGAAACCCACAGACTGTGAATGTCCGGCTGGCTCAGCCACGACTATAACATCTGAAACCCACAGATGGTGAATGGCAGTCTGGCTCAGCCATGACTATAACATCTGAAACCCACAGACGGTGAATGTCCAGCTGGCTCAGCCACGACTTTACATCTGAAACCCACAGACTGTGAATGTCCGGCTGGCTCAGCAACGACTATAACATCTGAAACCCACAGACGGTGAATGTCCCGCTGGCTCAGCCACGACTTTAACATCTGAAACCCACAGACGGTGAATGTCCAGCTGGCTCAGCCACGACTATAACATCTGAAACCCAAAGACGGTGAATGTCCGGCTGGATCAGCCATTACTATAACATCTGAAACACACAGACGATGAATGACTGACTGGCTCAGCCACGACTATAACATCAGAAACCCACAGACTGTGAATGTCCGTCCGGCTCAGCCGCGACTATAACATCTGAAACCCACAGACGGTGAAAGTCCCGCTGGCTCAGCCACGACTATAACATCTGAAAACCACAGACGGTGAATGTCAGGCTGGCTCATCAACGACTATAACATCTGAAACCCACAGACAGTGAATGTCCCGCTGGCTCAGCAACGACTATAACATCAGAAACCCACAGACGGTGAAAGTCCCGCTGGCTCAGCCACGACTATAACATCTGAAACCCACAGACGGTGAATGTCCGGCTGGCTCAGCAATGACTGTAACATCTGAAACCCACAGACGGTGAATGACCAACTGGCTCAGCCACAACTATAACATCTGAAACCCACAGACGGTGAATGTCCCGCTGGCTCAGCAAAGACTAAAACATCTGAAACCCACAGACGGTGAATGACCGACTGCCTCAGACATGACTATAACATTTGAAACACACATACGATGAATGACGGACTGGCTCAGCCACGACTATAACATCTGAAACCCACAGACGGTTAATGTCCCGCTGGCTAAGCAACGACTATAACATCTGAAACCCACAGACGGTGAATGTCCCGCTGGCTCAGCCACGACTATAACATCTGAAACCCACAGACAGTGAATGACAGGCTGGCTCAGCACCAACTATAACATCTTAACCCCGCAGACGGTGAATGTCCGGCTGGCTCAGCACCGACTATAACATCTTAAACCCACAGACGGTGAATGTCCGTCTGGCTCAGCCACGACTATATCATCTGAAACCCACAGAATGTGAATGTCCGGCTGGCTCAGCCACGAATATAACATCTGAAACCCACAGACGGTGAATGGCAGTCTGGCTCAGCCATGACTATAACATCTGAAACCCACAGACGGTGAATGTCCAGCTGGCTCAGCAACGACTATAACATCTGAAACCCACAGACTGTGAATGTCCGGCTGGCTCAGCAACGACTATAACATCTGAAACCCACAGACGGTGAATGTCCCGCTGGCTCAGCCACGACTATAACATCTGAAACCCACAGACGGTTAATGTCCGTCTGGCTCAGCCGCAACTATAACATCTGAAACCCACAGACGGTGAAAGTCCCGCTGGCTCAGCCACGACTATAACATCTGAAAACCACAGACGGTGAAAGTCCCGCTGGCTCAGCACCGACTATAACATCTTAAAACCACAGACGGTGAATATCCGGCTTTCTCAGCAACGACTATAACATCTGAAACCCACAGACGGTGAATGTCCGTCTGGCTCAGCCACGACTATAACATCTGAAACCCACAGACTGTGAATGTCCGGCTGGCTCAGCCACGACTATAACATCTGAAACCCACAGATGGTGAATGGCAGTCTGGCTCAGCCATGACTATAACATCTGAAACCCACAGACGGTGAATGTCCAGCTGGCTCAGCCACGACTTTACATCTGAAACCCACAGACTGTGAATGTCCGGCTGGCTCAGCAACGACTATAACATCTGAAACCCACAGACGGTGAATGTCCCGCTGGCTCAGCCACGACTTTAACATCTGAAACCCACAGACGGTGAATGTCCAGCTGGCTCAGCCACGACTATAACATCTGAAACCCAAAGACGGTGAATGTCCGGCTGGATCAGCCATTACTATAACATCTGAAACACACAGACGATGAATGACTGACTGGCTCAGCCACGACTATAACATCAGAAACCCACAGACTGTGAATGTCCGTCCGGCTCAGCCGCGACTATAACATCTGAAACCCACAGACGGTGAAAGTCCCGCTGGCTCAGCCACGACTATAACATCTGAAAACCACAGACGGTGAATGTCAGGCTGGCTCATCAACGACTATAACATCTGAAACCCACAGACAGTGAATGTCCCGCTGGCTCAGCAACGACTATAACATCAGAAACCCACAGACGGTGAAAGTCCCGCTGGCTCAGCCACGACTATAACATCTGAAACCCACAGACGGTGAATGTCCGGCTGGCTCAGCAATGACTGTAACATCTGAAACCCACAGACGGTGAATGACCAACTGGCTCAGCCACAACTATAACATCTGAAACCCACAGACGGTGAATGTCCCGCTGGCTCAGCAAAGACTAAAACATCTGAAACCCACAGACGGTGAATGACCGACTGCCTCAGACATGACTATAACATTTGAAACACACATACGATGAATGACGGACTGGCTCAGCCACGACTATAACATCTGAAACCCACAGACGGTTAATGTCCCGCTGGCTAAGCAACGACTATAACATCTGAAACCCACAGACGGTGAATGTCCCGCTGGCTCAGCCACGACTATAACATCTGAAACCCACAGACAGTGAATGACAGGCTGGCTCAGCACCAACTATAACATCTTAACCCCGCAGACGGTGAATGTCCGGCTGGCTCAGCACCGACTATAACATCTTAAACCCACAGACGGTGAATAGCCGGCTTTCTCAGCAACGACTATAACATCTGAAACCCACAGACGGTGAATGTCCGTCTGGCTCAGCCACGACTATATCATCTGAAACCCACAGAATGTGAATGTCCGGCTGGCTCAGCCACGAATATAACATCTGAAACCCACAGACGGTGAATGGCAGTCTGGCTCAGCCATGACTATAACATCTGAAACCCACAGACGGTGAATGTCCAGCTGGCTCAGCAACGACTATAACATCTGAAACCCACAGACTGTGAATGTCCGGCTGGCTCAGCAACGACTATAACATCTGAAACCCACAGACGGTGAATGTCCCGCTGGCTCAGCCACGACTATAACATCTGAAACCCACAGACGGTGAATGTCCCGCTGGCTCAGCAACGACTATAACATCTGAAACCCACAGACGGTGAATGTCCCGCTGGCTCAGCCACGACTATAACATCTGAAACCCACAGACTGTGAATGTCCGGCTGGCTCAGCAACGACTATAACATCTCAAACCCACAGACGGTGAATATCCCGCTGGCTCAGCAACGACTATAACATCTGAAACCCACAGAATGTGAATGACCGACTGCCTCAGCCACGATTATAATATCTGAAACCCACAGACGGTGAATGTCCGGCTGGCTCAGCAACGACTATAACATCTGAAACGCACAGACGGTGAATGTCCCGCTGGCTCAGCAAAGACAATAACATCTGAAACCCACAGACAGTGAATGTCCGGCTGGCTCAGCCATTACTATAAAATCTGAAACACACAGACGATGAATGACAGACTGGCTCAGCCACGACTATAACATCAGAAAGCCACAGACGGTGAATATCCGTCTGGCTCAGCAACGACTATAACATCTGAAACCCACAGACTGTGAATGTCCGGCTGGCTCAGCCATTACTATAACATCTGAAACACACAGACTATGAATGACTGACTGGCTCAGCCACGACTATAACATCAGAAACCCACAGACGGTGAATGTCCGTCTGGCTCAGCCACGACTATAACATCTGAAACCCACAGACGGTGAATGTCCGTCTGGCTCAGCCGCGACTATAACATCTGAAACCAACAGACGGTGAAAGTCCCGCTGGCTCAGCCACGACTATAACATCTGAAAACCACAGACGGTGAATGTCAGGCTGGCTCATCAACGACTATAACATCTGAAACCCACAGACAGTGAATGTCCCGCTGGCTCAGCAACGACTATAACATCAGAAACCCACAGACGGTGAAAGTCCCGCTGGCTCAGCCACGACTATAACATCTGAAACCCACAGACGGTGAATGTCCGGCTGGCTCAGCAATGACTGTAACATCTGAAACCCACAGACGGTGAATGACCAACTGGCTCAGCCACAACTATAACATCTGAAACCCACAGACGGTGAATGTCCCGCTGGCTCAGCAAAGACTAAAACATCTGAAACCCACAGACGGTGAATGACCGACTGCCTCAGACATGACTATAACATTTGAAACACACATACGATGAATGACGGACTGGCTCAGCCACGACTATAACATCTGAAACTCACAGACGGTTAATGTCCCGCTGGCTAAGCAACGACTATAACATCTGAAACCCACAGACGGTGAATGTCCCGCTGGCTCAGCCACGACTATAACATCTGAAACCCACAGACAGTGAATGACAGGCTGGCTCAGCACCAACTATAACATCTTAACCCCGCAGACGGTGAATGTCCGGCTGGCTCAGCACCGACTATAACATCTTAAACCCACAGACTGTGAATGTCCGGCTGGCTCAGCCACGACTATAACATCTGAAACCCACAGACGGTGAATGGCAGTCTGGCTCAGCCATGACTATAACATCTGAAACCCACAGACGGTGAATGTCCAGCTGGCTCAGCAACGACTATAACATCTGAAACCCACAGACTGTGAATGTCCGGCTGGCTCAGCAACGACTATAACATCTGAAACCCACAGACGGTGAATGTCCCGCTGGCTCAGCCACGACTATAACATCTGAAACCCACAGACGGTGAATGTCCCGCTGGCTCAGCAACGACTATAACATCTGAAACCCCCAGACGGTGAATGTCCCGCTGGCTCAGCCACGACTATAACATCTGAAACCCACAGACTGTGAATGTCCGGCTGGCTCAGCAACGACTATAACATCTCAAACCCACAGACGGTGAATATCCCGCTGGCTCAGCAACGACTATAACATCTGAAACCCACAGAAGGTGAATGACCGACTGCCTCAGCCACGATTATAATATCTGAAACCCACAGACGGTGAATGTCCGGCTGGCTCAGCAACGACTATAACATCTGAAACGCACAGACGGTGAATGTCCCGCTGGCTCAGCAAAGACAATAACATCTGAAACCCACAGACAGTGAATGTCCTGCTGGCTCAGCCATTACTATAAAATCTGAAACACACAGACGATGAATGACAGACTGGCTCAGCCACGACTATAACATCAGAAAGCCACAGACGGTGAATATCCGTCTGGCTCAGCAACGACTATAACATCTGAAACCCACAGACTGTGAATGTCCGGCTGGCTCAGCCATTACTATAACATCTGAAACACACAGACTATGAATGACTGACTGGCTCAGCCACGACTATAACATCTGAAACCCACAGACGGTGAATGTCCCGCTGGCTCAGACACGACTTTAACATCTGAAACCCACAGACGGTGAATGTCCCGCTGGCTCAGCAACGACTATAACATCTGAAACCCACAGACGGTGAATGTCCCGCTGGCTCAGCCACGACTATAACATCTGAAACCCACAGACAGTGAATGTCCGGCTGGCTCAGCCATTACTATAAAATCTGAAACACACAGACGATGAATGACAGACTGGCTCAGCCACGACTATAACATCAGAAACCCACAGACGGTGAATATCCGTCTGGCTCAGCAACGACTATAACATCTGAAACCCACAGACTGTGAATGTCCGGCTGGCTCAGCCATTACTATAACATCTGAAACACACAGACTATGAATGACTGACTGGCTCAGCCACGACTATAACATCAGAAACCCACAGACGGTGAATGTCCGTCTGGCTCAGCCACGACTATAACATCTGAAACCCACAGACGGTGAATGTCCGTCTGGCTCAGCCGCGACTATAACATCTGAAACCCACAGACGGTGAAAGTCCCGCTGGCTCAGCCACGACTATAACATCTGAAAACCACAGACGGTGAAAGTCCCGCTGGCTCAGCACCGACTATAACATCTTAAAACCACAGACGGTGAATATCCGGCTTTCTCAGCAACGACTATAACATCTGAAACCCACAGACGGTGAATGTCCGTCTGGCTCAGCCACGACTATAACATCTGAAACCCACAGACTGTGAATGTCCGGCTGGCTCAGCCACGACTATAACATCTGAAACCCACAGACGGTGAATGGCAGTCTGGCTCAGCCATGACTATAACATCTGAAACCCACAGACGGTGAATGTCCAGCTGGCTCAGCAACGACTATAACATCTGAAACCCACAGACGGTGAATGTCCGGCTGGCTCAGCAACGACTATAACATCTGAAACCCACAGACGGTGAATGTCCCGCTGGCTCAGCCACGACTTTAACATCTGAAACCCACAGACGGTGAATGTCCGGCTGGCTCAGCAACGACTATAACATCTGAAACCCACAGACGGTGAATGTCCCGCTGGCTCAGCCACGACTATAACATCTGAAACCCACAGACTGTGAATGTCCGGCTGGCTCAGCAACGACTATAACATCTCAAACCCACAGACGGTGAATGTCCCGCTGGCTCAGCAACGACTATAACATCTGAAACCCACAGAAGGTGAATGACCGACTGCCTCAGCCACGATTATAATATCTGAAACCCACAGACGGTGAATGTCCGGCTGGCTCAGCAACGACTATAACATCTGAAACGCACAGACGGTGAATGTCCCGCTGGCTCAGCAAAGACAATAACATCTGAAACCCACAGACAGTGAATGTCCGACTGGCTCAGCCATTACTATAAAATCTGAAACACACAGACGATGAATGACAGACTGGCTCAGCCACGACTATAACATCAGAAACCCACAGACGGTGAATATCCGTCTGGCTCAGCAAAGACTATAACATCTGAAACCCACAGACTGTGAATGTCCGGCTGGCTCAGCCATTACTATAACATCTGAAACACACAGACTATGAATGACTGACTGGCTCAGCCACGACTATAACATCAGAAACCCACAGACGGTGAATGTCCGTCTGGCTCAGCCGCGACTATAACATCTGAAACCCACAGACGGTGAAAGTCCCGCTGGCTCAGCCACGACTATAACATCTGAAAACCACAGACGGTGAAAGTCCCGCTGGCTCAGCACCGACTATAACATCTTAAAACCACAGACGGTGAATATCCGGCTTTCTCAGCAACGACTATAACATCTGAAACCCACAGACGGTGAATGTCCGTCTGGCTCAGCCACGACTATAACATCTGAAACCCACAGACTGTGAATGTCCGGCTGGCTCAGCCACGACTATAACATCTGAAACCCACAGACGGTGAATGGCAGTCTGGCTCAGCCATGACTATAACATCTGAAACCCACAGACGGTGAATGTCCAGCTGGCTCAGCAACGACTATAACATCTGAAACCCACAGACTGTGAATGTCCGGCTGGCTCAGCAACGACTATAACATCTGAAACCCACAGACGGTGAATGTCCCGCTGGCTCAGCCACGACTTTAACATCTGAAACCCACAGACGGTGAATGTCCAGCTGGCTCAGCCACGACTATAACATCTGAAACCCAAAGACGGTGAATGTCCGGCTGGATCAGCCATTACTATAACATCTGAAACACACAGACGATGAATGACTGACTGGCTCAGCCACGACTATAACATCAGAAACCCACAGACTGTGAATGTCCGTCCGGCTCAGCCGCGACTGTAACATCTGAAACCCACAGACGGTGAAAGTCCCGCTGGCTCAGCCACGACTATAACATCTGAAAACCACAGACGGTGAATGTCAGGCTGGCTCATCAACGACTATAACATCTGAAACCCACAGACAGTGAATGTCCCGCTGGCTCAGCAACGACTATAACATCAGAAACCCACAGACGGTGAAAGTCCCGCTGGCTCAGCCACGACTATAACATCTGAAACCCACAGACGGTGAATGTCCGGCTGGCTCAGCAATGACTGTAACATCTGAAACCCACAGACGGTGAATGACCAACTGGCTCAGCCACAACTATAACATCTGAAACCCACAGACGGTGAATGTCCCGCTGGCTCAGCAAAGACTAAAACATCTGAAACCCACAGACGGTGAATGACCGACTGCCTCAGACATGACTATAACATTTGAAACACACATACGATGAATGACGGACTGGCTCAGCCACGACTATAACATCTGAAACCCACAGACGGTTAATGTCCCGCTGGCTAAGCAACGACTATAACATCTGAAACCCACAGACGGTGAATGTCCCGCTGGCTCAGCCACGACTATAACATCTGAAACCCACAGACAGTGAATGACAGGCTGGCTCAGCACCAACTATAACATCTTAACCCCGCAGACGGTGAATGTCCGGCTGGCTCAGCACCGACTATAACATCTTAAACCCACAGACGGTGAATATCCGGCTTTCTCAGCAACGACTATAACATCTGAAACCCACAGACGGTGAATGTCCGTCTGGCTCAGCCACGACTATATCATCTGAAACCCACAGAATGTGAATGTCCGGCTGGCTCAGCCACGAATATAACATCTGAAACCCACAGACGGTGAATGGCAGTCTGGCTCAGCCATGACTATAACATCTGAAACCCACAGACGGTGAATGTCCAGCTGGCTCAGCAACGACTATAACATCTGAAACCCACAGACTGTGAATGTCCGGCTGGCTCAGCAACGACTATAACATCTGAAACCCACAGACGGTGAATGTCCCGCTGGCTCAGCCACGACTATAACATCTGAAACCCACAGACGGTGAATGTCCCGCTGGCTCAGCAACGACTATAACATCTGAAACCCACAGACGGTGAATGTCCCGCTGGCTCAGCCACGACTATAACATCTGAAACCCACAGACTGTGAATGTCCGGCTGGCTCAGCAACGACTATAACATCTCAAACCCACAGACGGTGAATATCCCGCTGGCTCAGCAACGACTATAACATCTGAAACCCACAGAATGTGAATGACCGACTGCCTCAGCCACGATTATAATATCTGAAACCCACAGACGGTGAATGTCCGGCTGGCTCAGCAACGACTATAACATCTGAAACGCACAGACGGTGAATGTCCCGCTGGCTCAGCAAAGACAATAACATCTGAAACCCACAGACAGTGAATGTCCGGCTGGCTCAGCCATTACTATAAAATCTGAAACACACAGACGATGAATGACAGACTGGCTCAGCCACGACTATAACATCAGAAAGCCACAGACGGTGAATATCCGTCTGGCTCAGCAACGACTATAACATCTGAAACCCACAGACTGTGAATGTCCGGCTGGCTCAGCCATTACTATAACATCTGAAACACACAGACTATGAATGACTGACTGGCTCAGCCACGACTATAACATCAGAAACCCACAGACGGTGAATGTCCGTCTGGCTCAGCCACGACTATAACATCTGAAACCCACAGACGGTGAATGTCCGTCTGGCTCAGCCGCGACTATAACATCTGAAACCAACAGACGGTGAAAGTCCCGCTGGCTCAGCCACGACTATAACATCTGAAAACCACAGACGGTGAATGTCAGGCTGGCTCATCAACGACTATAACATCTGAAACCCACAGACAGTGAATGTCCCGCTGGCTCAGCAACGACTATAACATCAGAAACCCACAGACGGTGAAAGTCCCGCTGGCTCAGCCACGACTATAACATCTGAAACCCACAGACGGTGAATGTCCGGCTGGCTCAGCAATGACTGTAACATCTGAAACCCACAGACGGTGAATGACCAACTGGCTCAGCCACAACTATAACATCTGAAACCCACAGACGGTGAATGTCCCGCTGGCTCAGCAAAGACTAAAACATCTGAAACCCACAGACGGTGAATGACCGACTGCCTCAGACATGACTATAACATTTGAAACACACATACGATGAATGACGGACTGGCTCAGCCACGACTATAACATCTGAAACTCACAGACGGTTAATGTCCCGCTGGCTAAGCAACGACTATAACATCTGAAACCCACAGACGGTGAATGTCCCGCTGGCTCAGCCACGACTATAACATCTGAAACCCACAGACAGTGAATGACAGGCTGGCTCAGCACCAACTATAACATCTTAACCCCGCAGACGGTGAATGTCCGGCTGGCTCAGCACCGACTATAACATCTTAAACCCACAGACTGTGAATGTCCGGCTGGCTCAGCCACGACTATAACATCTGAAACCCACAGACGGTGAATGGCAGTCTGGCTCAGCCATGACTATAACATCTGAAACCCACAGACGGTGAATGTCCAGCTGGCTCAGCAACGACTATAACATCTGAAACCCACAGACTGTGAATGTCCGGCTGGCTCAGCAACGACTATAACATCTGAAACCCACAGACGGTGAATGTCCCGCTGGCTCAGCCACGACTATAACATCTGAAACCCACAGACGGTGAATGTCCCGCTGGCTCAGCAACGACTATAACATCTGAAACCCCCAGACGGTGAATGTCCCGCTGGCTCAGCCACGACTATAACATCTCAAACCCACAGACGGTGAATATCCCGCTGGCTCAGCAACGACTATAACATCTGAAACCCACAGAAGGTGAATGACCGACTGCCTCAGCCACGATTATAATATCTGAAACCCACAGACGGTGAATGTCCGGCTGGCTCAGCAACGACTATAACATCTGAAACGCACAGACGGTGAATGTCCCGCTGGCTCAGCAAAGACAATAACATCTGAAACCCACAGACAGTGAATGTCCTGCTGGCTCAGCCATTACTATAAAATCTGAAACACACAGACGATGAATGACAGACTGGCTCAGCCACGACTATAACATCAGAAAGCCACAGACGGTGAATATCCGTCTGGCTCAGCAACGACTATAACATCTGAAACCCACAGACTGTGAATGTCCGGCTGGCTCAGCCATTACTATAACATCTGAAACACACAGACTATGAATGACTGACTGGCTCAGCCACGACTATAACATCTGAAACCCACAGACGGTGAATGTCCCGCTGGCTCAGACACGACTTTAACATCTGAAACCCACAGACGGTGAATGTCCCGCTGGCTCAGCAACGACTATAACATCTGAAACCCACAGACGGTGAATGTCCCGCTGGCTCAGCCACGACTATAACATCTGAAACCCACAGACAGTGAATGTCCGGCTGGCTCAGCCATTACTATAAAATCTGAAACACACAGACGATGAATGACAGACTGGCTCAGCCACGACTATAACATCAGAAACCCACAGACGGTGAATATCCGTCTGGCTCAGCAACGACTATAACATCTGAAACCCACAGACTGTGAATGTCCGGCTGGCTCAGCCATTACTATAACATCTGAAACACACAGACTATGAATGACTGACTGGCTCAGCCACGACTATAACATCAGAAACCCACAGACGGTGAATGTCCGTCTGGCTCAGCCACGACTATAACATCTGAAACCCACAGACGGTGAATGTCCGTCTGGCTCAGCCGCGACTATAACATCTGAAACCCACAGACGGTGAAAGTCCCGCTGGCTCAGCCACGACTATAACATCTGAAAACCACAGACGGTGAAAGTCCCGCTGGCTCAGCACCGACTATAACATCTTAAAACCACAGACGGTGAATATCCGGCTTTCTCAGCAACGACTATAACATCTGAAACCCACAGACGGTGAATGTCCGTCTGGCTCAGCCACGACTATAACATCTGAAACCCACAGACTGTGAATGTCCGGCTGGCTCAGCCACGACTATAACATCTGAAACCCACAGACGGTGAATGGCAGTCTGGCTCAGCCATGACTATAACATCTGAAACCCACAGACGGTGAATGTCCAGCTGGCTCAGCAACGACTATAACATCTGAAACCCACAGACGGTGAATGTCCGGCTGGCTCAGCAACGACTATAACATCTGAAACCCACAGACGGTGAATGTCCCGCTGGCTCAGCCACGACTTTAACATCTGAAACCCACAGACGGTGAATGTCCGGCTGGCTCAGCAACGACTATAACATCTGAAACCCACAGACGGTGAATGTCCCGCTGGCTCAGCCACGACTATAACATCTGAAACCCACAGACTGTGAATGTCCGGCTGGCTCAGCAACGACTATAACATCTCAAACCCACAGACGGTGAATGTCCCGCTGGCTCAGCAACGACTATAACATCTGAAACCCACAGAAGGTGAATGACCGACTGCCTCAGCCACGATTATAATATCTGAAACCCACAGACGGTGAATGTCCGGCTGGCTCAGCAACGACTATAACATCTGAAACGCACAGACGGTGAATGTCCCGCTGGCTCAGCAAAGACAATAACATCTGAAACCCACAGACAGTGAATGTCCGACTGGCTCAGCCATTACTATAAAATCTGAAACACACAGACGATGAATGACAGACTGGCTCAGCCACGACTATAACATCAGAAACCCACAGACGGTGAATATCCGTCTGGCTCAGCAAAGACTATAACATCTGAAACCCACAGACTGTGAATGTCCGGCTGGCTCAGCCATTACTATAACATCTGAAACACACAGACTATGAATGACTGACTGGCTCAGCCACGACTATAACATCAGAAACCCACAGACGGTGAATGTCCGTCTGGCTCAGCCGCGACTATAACATCTGAAACCCACAGACGGTGAAAGTCCCGCTGGCTCAGCCACGACTATAACATCTGAAAACCACAGACGGTGAAAGTCCCGCTGGCTCAGCACCGACTATAACATCTTAAAACCACAGACGGTGAATATCCGGCTTTCTCAGCAACGACTATAACATCTGAAACCCACAGACGGTGAATGTCCGTCTGGCTCAGCCACGACTATAACATCTGAAACCCACAGACTGTGAATGTCCGGCTGGCTCAGCCACGACTATAACATCTGAAACCCACAGACGGTGAATGGCAGTCTGGCTCAGCCATGACTATAACATCTGAAACCCACAGACGGTGAATGTCCAGCTGGCTCAGCAACGACTATAACATCTGAAACCCACAGACTGTGAATGTCCGGCTGGCTCAGCAACGACTATAACATCTGAAACCCACAGACGGTGAATGTCCCGCTGGCTCAGCCACGACTTTAACATCTGAAACCCACAGACGGTGAATGTCCAGCTGGCTCAGCCACGACTATAACATCTGAAACCCAAAGACGGTGAATGTCCGGCTGGATCAGCCATTACTATAACATCTGAAACACACAGACGATGAATGACTGACTGGCTCAGCCACGACTATAACATCAGAAACCCACAGACTGTGAATGTCCGTCCGGCTCAGCCGCGACTGTAACATCTGAAACCCACAGACGGTGAAAGTCCCGCTGGCTCAGCCACGACTATAACATCTGAAAACCACAGACGGTGAATGTCAGGCTGGCTCATCAACGACTATAACATCTGAAACCCACAGACAGTGAATGTCCCGCTGGCTCAGCAACGACTATAACATCAGAAACCCACAGACGGTGAAAGTCCCGCTGGCTCAGCCACGACTATAACATCTGAAACCCACAAACGGTGAATGTCCGGCTGGCTCAGCAATGACTGTAACATCTGAAACCCACAGACGGTGAATGACCAACTGGCTCAGCCACAACTATAACATCTGAAACCCACAGACGGTGAATGTCCCGCTGGCTCAGCAAAGACTAAAACATCTGAAACCCACAGACGGTGAATGACCGACTGCCTCAGACATGACTATAACATTTGAAACACACATACGATGAATGACGGACTGGCTCAGCCACGACTATAACATCTGAAACCCACAGACGGTTAATGTCCCGCTGGCTAAGCAACGACTATAACATCTGAAACCCACAGACGGTGAATGTCCCGCTGGCTCAGCCACGACTATAACATCTGAAACCCACAGACAGTGAATGACAGGCTGGCTCAGCACCAACTATAACATCTTAACCCCGCAGACGGTGAATGTCCGGCTGGCTCAGCACCGACTATAACATCTTAAACCCACAGACGGTGAATATCCGGCTTTCTCAGCAACGACTATAACATCTGAAACCCACAGACGGTGAATGTCCGTCTGGCTCAGCCACGACTATATCATCTGAAACCCACAGAATGTGAATGTCCGGCTGGCTCAGCCACGAATATAACATCTGAAACCCACAGACGGTGAATGGCAGTCTGGCTCAGCCATGACTATAACATCTGAAACCCACAGACGGTGAATGTCCAGCTGGCTCAGCAACGACTATAACATCTGAAACCCACAGACTGTGAATGTCCGGCTGGCTCAGCAACGACTATAACATCTGAAACCCACAGACGGTGAATGTCCCGCTGGCTCAGCCACGACTATAACATCTGAAACCCACAGACGGTGAATGTCCCGCTGGCTCAGCAACGACTATAACATCTGAAACCCACAGACGGTGAATGTCCCGCTGGCTCAGCCACGACTATAACATCTGAAACCCACAGACTGTGAATGTCCGGCTGGCTCAGCAACGACTATAACATCTCAAACCCACAGACGGTGAATATCCCGCTGGCTCAGCAACGACTATAACATCTGAAACCCACAGAATGTGAATGACCGACTGCCTCAGCCACGATTATAATATCTGAAACCCACAGACGGTGAATGTCCGGCTGGCTCAGCAACGACTATAACATCTGAAACGCACAGACGGTGAATGTCCCGCTGGCTCAGCAAAGACAATAACATCTGAAACCCACAGACAGTGAATGTCCGGCTGGCTCAGCCATTACTATAAAATCTGAAACACACAGACGATGAATGACAGACTGGCTCAGCCACGACTATAACATCAGAAAGCCACAGACGGTGAATATCCGTCTGGCTCAGCAACGACTATAACATCTGAAACCCACAGACTGTGAATGTCCGGCTGGCTCAGCCATTACTATAACATCTGAAACACACAGACTATGAATGACTGACTGGCTCAGCCACGACTATAACATCAGAAACCCACAGACGGTGAATGTCCGTCTGGCTCAGCCACGACTATAACATCTGAAACCCACAGACGGTGAATGTCCGTCTGGCTCAGCCGCGACTATAACATCTGAAACCAACAGACGGTGAAAGTCCCGCTGGCTCAGCCACGACTATAACATCTGAAAACCACAGACGGTGAATGTCAGGCTGGCTCATCAACGACTATAACATCTGAAACCCACAGACAGTGAATGTCCCGCTGGCTCAGCAACGACTATAACATCAGAAACCCACAGACGGTGAAAGTCCCGCTGGCTCAGCGACGACTATAACATCTGAAACCCACAGACGGTGAATGTCCGGCTGGCTCAGCAATGACTGTAACATCTGAAACCCACAGACGGTGAATGACCAACTGGCTCAGCCACAACTATAACATCTGAAACCCACAGACGGTGAATGTCCCGCTGGCTCAGCAAAGACTAAAACATCTGAAACCCACAGACGGTGAATGACCGACTGCCTCAGACATGACTATAACATTTGAAACACACATACGATGAATGACGGACTGGCTCAGCCACGACTATAACATCTGAAACTCACAGACGGTTAATGTCCCGCTGGCTAAGCAACGACTATAACATCTGAAACCCACAGACGGTGAATGTCCCGCTGGCTCAGCCACGACTATAACATCTGAAACCCACAGACAGTGAATGACAGGCTGGCTCAGCACCAACTATAACATCTTAACCCCGCAGACGGTGAATGTCCGGCTGGCTCAGCACCGACTATAACATCTTAAACCCACAGACTGTGAATGTCCGGCTGGCTCAGCCACGACTATAACATCTGAAACCCACAGACGGTGAATGGCAGTCTGGCTCAGCCATGACTATAACATCTGAAACCCACAGACGGTGAATGTCCAGCTGGCTCAGCAACGACTATAACATCTGAAACCCACAGACTGTGAATGTCCGGCTGGCTCAGCAACGACTATAACATCTGAAACCCACAGACGGTGAATGTCCCGCTGGCTCAGCCACGACTATAACATCTGAAACCCACAGACGGTGAATGTCCCGCTGGCTCAGCAATGACTATAACATCTGAAACCCCCAGACGGTGAATGTCCCGCTGGCTCAGCCACGACTATAACATCTGAAACCCACAGACTGTGAATGTCCGGCTGGCTCAGCAACGACTATAACATCTCAAACCCACAGACGGTGAATATCCCGCTGGCTCAGCAACGACTATAACATCTGAAACCCACAGAAGGTGAATGACCGACTGCCTCAGCCACGATTATAATATCTGAAACCCACAGACGGTGAATGTCCGGCTGGCTCAGCAACGACTATAACATCTGAAACGCACAGACGGTGAATGTCCCGCTGGCTCAGCAAAGACAATAACATCTGAAACCCACAGACAGTGAATGTCCGGCTGGCTCAGCCATTACTATAAAATCTGAAACACACAGACGATGAATGACAGACTGGCTCAGCCACGACTATAACATCAGAAAGCCACAGACGGTGAATATCCGTCTGGCTCAGCAACGACTATAACATCTGAAACCCACAGACTGTGAATGTCCGGCTGGCTCAGCCATTACTATAACATCTGAAACACACAGACTATGAATGACTGACTGGCTCAGCCACGACTATAACATCAGAAACCCACAGACGGTGAATGTCCGTCTGGCTCAGCCACGACTATAACATCTGAAACCCACAGACGGTGAATGTCCGTCTGGCTCAGCCGCGACTATAACATCTGAAACCAACAGACGGTGAATGACCAACTGGCTCAGCCACAACTATAACATCTGAAACCCACAGACGGTGAATGTCCCGCTGGCTCAGCAAAGACTAAAACATCTGAAACCCACAGACGGTGAATGACCGACTGCCTCAGACATGACTATAACATTTGAAACACACATACGATGAATGACGGACTGGCTCAGCCACGACTATAACATCTGAAACTCACAGACGGTTAATGTCCCGCTGGCTAAGCAACGACTATAACATCTGAAACCCACAGACAGTGAATGTCCCGCTGGCTCAGCAACGACTATAACATCAGAAACCCACAGACGGTGAAAGTCCCGCTGGCTCAGCCACGACTATAACATCTGAAACCCACAGACGGTGAATGTCCGGCTGGCTCAGCAATGACTGTAACATCTGAAACCCACAGACGGTGAATGACCAACTGGCTCAGCCACAACTATAACATCTGAAACCCACAGACGGTGAATGTCCCGCTGGCTCAGCAAAGACTAAAACATCTGAAACCCACAGACGGTGAATGACCGACTGCCTCAGACATGACTATAACATTTGAAACACACATACGATGAATGACGGACTGGCTCAGCCACGACTATAACATCTGAAACTCACAGACGGTTAATGTCCCGCTGGCTAAGCAACGACTATAACATCTGAAACCCACAGACGGTGAATGTCCCGCTGGCTCAGCCACGACTATAACATCTGAAACCCACAGACAGTGAATGACAGGCTGGCTCAGCACCAACTATAACATCTTAACCCCGCAGACGGTGAATGTCCGGCTGGCTCAGCACCGACTATAACATCTTAAACCCACAGACGGTGAATATCCGGCTTTCTCAGCAACGACTATAACATCTGAAACCCACAGACGGTGAATGTCCGTCTGGCTCAGCCACGACTATAACATCTGAAACCCACAGACTGTGAATGTCCGGCTGGCTCAGCCACGACTATAACATCTGAAACCCACAGACGGTGAATGGCAGTCTGGCTCAGCCATGACTATAACATCTGAAACCCACAGACGGTGAATGTCCAGCTGGCTCAGCAACGACTATAACATCTGAAACCCACAGACTGTGAATGTCCGGCTGGCTCAGCAACGACTATAACATCTGAAACCCACAGACGGTGAATGTCCCGCTGGCTCAGCCACGACTTTAACATCTGAAACCCACAGACGGTGAATGTCCCGCTGGCTCAGCAACGACTATAACATCTGAAACCCACAGACGGTGAATGTCCCGCTGGCTCAGCCACGACTATAACATCTGAAACCCACAGACTGTGAATGTCCGGCTGGCTCAGCAACGACTATAACATCTCAAACCCACAGACGGTGAATGTCCCGCTGGCTCAGCAACGACTATAACATCTGAAACCCACAGAAGGTGAATGACCGACTGCCTCAGCCACGATTATAATATCTGAAACCCACAGACGGTGAATGTCCGGCTGGCTCAGCAACGACTATAACATCTGAAACGCACAGACGGTGAATGTCCCGCTGGCTCAGCAAAGACAATAACATCTGAAACCCACAGACAGTGAATGTCCGGCTGGCTCAGCCATTACTATAAAATCTGAAACACACAGACGATGAATGACAGACTGGCTCAGCCACGACTATAACATCAGAAACCCACAGACGGTGAATATCCGTCTGGCTCAGCAACGACTATAACATCTGAAACCCACAGACTGTGAATGTCCGGCTGGCTCAGCCATTACTATAACATCTGAAACACACAGACTATGAATGACTGACTGGCTCAGCCACGACTATAACATCTGAAACCCACAGACGGTGAATGTCCAGCTGGCTCAGCCACGACTATAACATCTGAAACCCAAAGACGGTGAATGTCCGGCTGGATCAGCCATTACTATAACATCTGAAACACACAGACGATGAATGACTGACTGGCTCAGCCACGACTATAACATCAGAAACCCACAGACGGTGAATGTCCGTCTGGCTCAGCCGCGACTATAACATCTGAAACCCACAGACGGTGAAAGTCCCGCTGGCTCAGCCACGACTATAACATCTGAAAACCACAGACGGTGAATGTCAGGCTGGCTCATCAACGACTATAACATCAGAAACCCACAGACGGTGAAAGTCCCGCTGGCTCAGCCACGACTATAACATCTGAAACCCACAGACGGTGAATGTCAAGCTGGCTCAGCAATGACTGTAACATCTGAAACCCACAGACGGTGAATGACCAACTGGCTCAGCCACAACTATAACATCTGAAACCCACAGACGGTGAATGTCCCGCTGGCTCAGCAAAGACTAAAACATCTGAAACCCACAGACGGTGAATGACCGACTGCCTCAGACATGACTATAACATTTGAAACACACATACGATGAATGACGGACTGGCTCAGCCACGACTATAACATCTGAAACCCACAGACGGTTAATGTCCCGCTGGCTAAGCAACGACTATAACATCTGAAACCCACAGACGGTGAATGTCCCGCTGGCTCAGCCACGACTATAACATCTGAACCCACAGACAGTGAATGACAGGCTGGCTCAGCACCAACTATAACATCTTAACCCCGCAGACGGTGAATGTCCGGCTGGCTCAGCACCGACTATAACATCTTAAACCCACAGACGGTGAATATCCGGCTTTCTCAGCAACGACTATAACATCTGAAACCCACAGACGGTGAATGTCCGTCTGGCTCAGCCACGACTATAACATCTGAAACCCACAGACTGTGAATGTCCGGCTGGCTCAGCCACGACTATAACATCTGAAACCCACAGACGGTGAATGGCAGTCTGGCTCAGCCATGACTATAACATCTGAAACCCACAGACGGTGAATGTCCAGCTGGCTCAGCAACGACTATAACATCTGAAACCCACAGACTGTGAATGTCCGGCTGGCTCAGCAACGACTATAACATCTGAAACCCACAGACGGTGAATGTCCCGCTGGCTCAGCCACGACTATAACATCTGAAACCCACAGACGGTGAATGTCCCGCTGGCTCAGCAACGACTATAACATCTGAAACCCACAGACGGTGAATGTCCCGCTGGCTCAGCCACGACTATAACATCTGAAACCCACAGACTGTGAATGTCCGTCTGGCTCAGCAACGACTATAACATCTCAAACCCACAGACGGTGAATGTCCCGCTGGCTCAGCAACGACTATAACATCTGAAACCCACAGAAGGTGAATGACCGACTGCCTCAGCCACGATTATAATATCTGAAACCCACAGACGGTGAATGTCCGGCTGGCTCAGCAACGACTATAACATCTGAAACGCACAGACGGTGAATGTCCCGCTGGCTCAGCAAAGACAATAACATCTGAAACCCACAGACAGTGAATGTCCGGCTGGCTCAGCCATTACTATAAAATCTGAAACACACAGACGATGAATGACAGACTGGCTCAGCCACGACTATAACATCAGAAAGCCACAGACGGTGAATATCCGTCTGGCTCAGCAACGACTATAACATCTGAAACCCACAGACTGTGAATGTCCGGCTGGCTCAGCCATTACTATAACATCTGAAACACACAGACTATGAATGACTGACTGGCTCAGCCACGACTATAACATCAGAAACCCACAGACGGTGAATGTCCGTCTGGCTCAGCCACGACTATAACATCTGAAACCCACCGATGGTGAATGTCCGTCTGGCTCAGCCGCGACTATAACATCTGAAACCAACAGACGGTGAAAGTCCCGCTGGCTCAGCCACGACTATAACATCTGAAAACCACAGACGGTGAATGTCAGGCTGGCTCATCAACGACTATAACATCTGAAACCCACAGACAGTGAATGTCCCGCTGGCTCAGCAACGACTATAACATCAGAAACCCACAGACGGTGAAAGTCCCGCTGGCTCAGCCACGACTATAACATCTGAAACCCACAGACGGTGAATGTCCGGCTGGCTCAGCAATGACTGTAACATCTGAAACCCACAGACGGTGAATGACCAACTGGCTCAGCCACAACTATAACATCTGAAACCCACAGACGGTGAATGTCCCGCTGGCTCAGCAAAGACTAAAACATCTGAAACCCACAGACGGTGAATGACCGACTGCCTCAGACATGACTATAACATTTGAAACACACATACGATGAATGACGGACTGGCTCAGCCACGACTATAACATCTGAAACTCACAGACGGTTAATGTCCCGCTGGCTAAGCAACGACTATAACATCTGAAACCCACAGACGGTGAATGTCCCGCTGGCTCAGCCACGACTATAACATCTGAAACCCACAGACAGTGAATGACAGGCTGGCTCAGCACCAACTATGACATCTTAACCCCGCAGACGGTGAATGTCCGGCTGGCTCAGCACCGACTATAACATCTTAAACCCACAGACGGTGAATATCCGGCTTTCTCAGCAACGACTATAACATCTGAAACCCACAGACGGTGAATGTCCGTCTGGCTCAGCCACGACTATAACATCTGAAACCCACAGACTGTGAATGTCCGGCTGGCTCAGCCACGACCATAACATCTGAAACCCACAGACGGTGAATGGCAGTCTGGCTCAGCCATGACTATAACATCTGAAACCCACAGACGGTGAATGTCCGGCTGGCTCAGCCACGACTATAACATCTGAAACCCACAGACGGTGAATGGCAGTCTGGCTCAGCCATGACTATAACATCTGAAACCCACAGACGGTGAATGTCCAGCTGGCTCAGCAACGACTATAACATCTGAAACCCACAGACTGTGAATGTCCGGCTGGCTCAGCAACGACTATAACATCTGAAACCCACAGACGGTGAATGTCCCGCTGGCTCAGACACGACTTTAACATCTGAAACCCACAGACGGTGAATGTCCCGCTGGCTCAGCAACGACTATAACATCTGAAACCCACAGACGGTGAATGTCCCGCTGGCTCAGCAAAGACAATAACATCTGAAACCCACAGACAGTGAATGTCCGGCTGGCTCAGCCATTACTATAAAATCTGAAACACACAGACGATGAATGACAGACTGGCTCAGCCACGACTATAACATCAGAAACCCACAGACGGTGAATATCCGTCTGGCTCAGCAACGACTATAACATCTGAAACCCACAGACTGTGAATGTCCGGCTGGCTCAGCCATTACTATAACATCTGAAACACACAGACTATGAATGACTGACTGGCTCAGCCACGACTATAACATCAGAAACCCACAGACGGTGAATGTCCGTCTGGCTCAGCCACGACTATAACATCTGAAACCCACAGACGGTGAATGTCCGTCTGGCTCAGCCGCGACTATAACATCTGAAACCCACAGACGGTGAAAGTCCCGCTGGCTCAGCCACGACTATAACATCTGAAAACCACAGACGGTGAAAGTCCCGCTGGCTCAGCACCGACTATAACATCTTAAAACCACAGACGGTGAATATCCGGCTTTCTCAGCAACGACTATAACATCTGAAACCCACAGACGGTGAATGTCCGTCTGGCTCAGCCACGACTATAACATCTGAAACCCACAGACTGTGAATGTCCGGCTGGCTCAGCCACGACTATAACATCTGAAACCCACAGACGGTGAATGGCAGTCTGGCTCAGCCATGACTATAACATCTGAAACCCACAGACGGTGAATGTCCAGCTGGCTCAGCAACGACTATAACATCTGAAACCCACAGACTGTGAATGTCCGGCTGGCTCAGCAACGACTATAACATCTGAAACCCACAGACGGTGAATGTCCCGCTGGCTCAGCCACGACTTTAACATCTGAAACCCACAGACGGTGAATGTCCGGCTGGCTCAGCAACGACTATAACATCTGAAACCCACAGACGGTGAATGTCCCGCTGGCTCAGCCACGACTATAACATCTGAAACCCACAGACTGTGAATGTCCGGCCTGCTCAGCAACGACTATAACATCTCAAACCCACAGACGGTGAATGTCCCGCTGGCTCAGCAACGACTATAACATCTGAAACCCACAGAAGGTGAATGACCGACTGCCTCAGCCACGATTATAATATCTGAAACCCACAGACGGTGAATGTCCGGCTGGCTCAGCAACGACTATAACATCTGAAACGCACAGACGGTGAATGTCCCGCTGGCTCAGCAAAGACAATAACATCTGAAACCCACAGACAGTGAATGTCCGACTGGCTCAGCCATTACTATAAAATCTGAAACACACAGACGATGAATGACAGACTGGCTCAGCCACGACTATAACATCAGAAACCCACAGACGGTGAATATCCGTCTGGCTCAGCAAAGACTATAACATCTGAAACCCACAGACTGTGAATGTCCGGCTGGCTCAGCCATTACTATAACATCTGAAACACACAGACTATGAATGACTGACTGGCTCAGCCACGACTATAACATCAGAAACCCACAGACGGTGAATGTCCGTCTGGCTCAGCCGCGACTATAACATCTGAAACCCACAGACGGTGAAAGTCCCGCTGGCTCAGCCACGACTATAACATCTGAAAACCACAGACGGTGAAAGTCCCGCTGGCTCAGCACCGACTATAACATCTTAAAACCACAGACGGTGAATATCCGGCTTTCTCAGCAACGACTATAACATCTGAAACCCACAGACGGTGAATGTCCGTCTGGCTCAGCCACGACTATAACATCTGAAACCCACAGACTGTGAATGTCCGGCTGGCTCAGCCACGACTATAACATCTGAAACCCACAGACGGTGAATGGCAGTCTGGCTCAGCCATGACTATAACATCTGAAACCCACAGACGGTGAATGTCCAGCTGGCTCAGCAACGACTATAACATCTGAAATCCACAGACTGTGAATGTCCGGCTGGCTCAGCAACGACTATAACATCTGAAACCCACAGACGGTGAATGTCCCGCTGGCTCAGCCACGACTTTAACATCTGAAACCCACAGACGGTGAATGTCCAGCTGGCTCAGCAACGACTATAACATCTGAAACCCACAGACGGTGAATGTCCCGCTGGCTCAGCCACGACTATAACATCTGAAACCCACAGAAGGTGAATGACCGACTGCCTCAGCCACGATTATAATATCTGAAACCCACAGACGGTGAATGTCCGGCTGGCTCAGCAACGACTATAACATCTGAAACGCACAGACGGTGAATGTCCCGCTGGCTCAGCAAAGACAATAACATCTGAAACCCACAGACAGTGAATGTCCGACTGGCACAGCCATTACTATAAAATCTGAAACACACAGACGATGAATGACAGACTGGCTCAGCCACGACTATAACATCAGAAACCCACAGACGGTGAATATCCGTCTGGCTCAGCAACGACTATAACATCTGAAACCCACAGACTGTGAATGTCCGGCTGGCTCAGCCATTACTATAACATCTGAAACACACAGACTATGAATGACTGACTGGCTCAGCCACGACTATAACATCTGAAACCCACAGACGGTGAATGTCCGTCTGGCTCAGCCGCGACTATAACATCTGAAACCCACAGACGGTGAAAGTCCCGCTGGCTCAGCCACGACTATAACATCTGAAAACCACAGACGGTGAATGTCAGGCTGGCTCATCAACGACTATAACATCTGAAACCCACAGACAGTGAATGTCCCGCTGGCTCAGCAACGACTATAACATCAGAAACCCACAGACGGTGAAAGTCCCGCTGGCTCAGCCACGACTATAACATCAGAAACCCACAGACGGTGAATATCCGTCTGGCTCAGCAACGACTATAACATCTGAAACCCACAGACTGTGAATGTCCGGCTGGCTCAGCCATTACTATAACATCTGAAACACACAGACTATGAATGACTGACTGGCTCAGCCACGACTATAACATCAGAATCCCACAGACGGTGAATGTCCGTCTGGCTCAGCCACGACTATAACATCAGAAACCCACAGACGGTGAATGTCCGTCTGGCTCAGCCGCGACTATAACATCTGAAACCCACAGACGGTGAAAGTCCCGCTGGCTCAGCCACGACTATAACATCTGAAAACCACAGACGGTGAATGTTAGGCTGGCTCATCAACGACTATAACATCTGAAACCCACAGACGGTGAATGACCGACTGCCTCAGACATGACTATAACATTTGAAACACACATACGATGAATGACGGACTGGCTCAGCCACGACTATAACATCTGAAACCCACAGACGGTTAATGTCCCGCTGGCTAAGCAACGACTATAACATCTGAAACCCACAGACGGTGAATGTCCCGCTGGCTCAGCCACGACTATAACATCTGAAACCCACAGACAGTGAATGACAGGCTGGCTCAGCACCAACTATAACATCTTAACCCCGCAGACGGTGAATGTCCGGCTGGCTCAGCACCAACTATAACATCTTAACCCCGCAGACGGTGAATGTCCGGCTTTCTCAGCAACGACTATAACATCTGAAACCCACAGACGGTGAATGTCCGTCTGGCTCAGCCACGACTATATCATCTGAAACCCACAGAATGTGAATGTCCGGCTGGCTCAGCCACGAATATAACATCTGAAACCCACAGACGGTGAATGGCAGTCTGGCTCAGCCATGACTATAACATCTGAAACCCACAGACGGTGAATGTCCAGCTGGCTCAGCAACGACTATAACATCTGAAACCCACAGACTGTGAATGTCCGGCTGGCTCAGCAACGACTATAACATCTGAAACCCACAGACGGTGAATGTCCCGCTGGCTCAGCCACGACTATAACATCTGAAACCCACAGACGGTGAATGTCCCGTTGGCTCAGCAACGACTATAACATCTGAAACCCACAGACGGTGAATGTCCCGCTGGCTCAGCCACGACTATAACATCTGAAACCCACAGACTGTGAATGTCCGGCTGGCTCAGCAACGACTATAACATCTCAAACCCACAGACGGTGAATATCCCGCTGGCTCAGCAACGACTATAACATCTGAAACCCACAGAATGTGAATGACCGACTGCCTCAGCCACGATTATAATATCTGAAACCCACAGACGGTGAATGTCCGGCTGGCTCAGCAACGACTATAACATCTGAAACGCACAGACGGTGAATGTCCCGCTGGCTCAGCAAAGACAATAACATCTGAAACCCACAGACAGTGAATGTCCGGCTGGCTCAGCCATTACTATAAAATCTGAAACACACAGACGATGAATGACAGACTGGCTCAGCCACGACTATAACATCAGAAAGCCACAGACGGTGAATATCCGTCTGGCTCAGCAACGACTATAACATCTGAAACCCACAGACTGTGAATGTCCGGCTGGCTCAGCCATTACTATAACATGTGAAACACACAGACTATGAATGACTGACTGGCTCAGCCACGACTATAACATCAGAAACCCACAGACGGTGAATGTCCGTCTGGCTCAGCCACGACTATAACATCTGAAACCCACAGACGGTGAATGTCCGTCTGGCTCAGCCGCGACTATAACATCTGAAACCAACAGACGGTGAAAGTCCCGCTGGCTCAGCCACGACTATAACATCTGAAAACCACAGACGGTGAATGTCAGGCTGGCTCATCAACGACTATAACATCTGAAACCCACAGACAGTGAATGTCCCGCTGGCTCAGCAACGACTATAACATCAGAAACCCACAGACGGTGAAAGTCCCGCTGGCTCAGCCACGACTATAACATCTGAAACCCACAGACGGTGAATGTCCGGCTGGCTCAGCAATGACTGTAACATCTGAAACCCACAGACGGTGAATGACCAACTGGCTCAGCCACAACTATAACATCTGAAACCCACAGACGGTGAATGTCCCGCTGGCTCAGCAAAGACTAAAACATCTGAAACCCACAGACGGTGAATGACCGACTGCCTCAGACATGACTATAACATTTGAAACACACATACGATGAATGACGGACTGGCTCAGCCACGACTATAACATCTGAAACTCACAGACGGTTAATGTCCCGCTGGCTAAGCAACGACTATAACATCTGAAACCCACAGACGGTGAATGTCCCGCTGGCTCAGCCACGACTATAACATCTGAAACCCACAGACAGTGAATGACAGGCTGGCTCAGCACCAACTATAACATCTTAACCCCGCAGACGGTGAATGTCCGGCTGGCTCAGCACCGACTATAACATCTTAAACCCACAGACTGTGAATGTCCGGCTGGCTCAGCCACGACTATAACATCTGAAACCCACAGACGGTGAATGGCAGTCTGGCTCAGCCATGACTATAACATCTGAAACCCACAGACGGTGAATGTCCAGCTGGCTCAGCAACGACTATAACATCTGAAACCCACAGACTGTGAATGTCCGGCTGGCTCAGCAACGACTATAACATCTGAAACCCACAGACGGTGAATGTCCCGCTGGCTCAGCCACGACTATAACATCTGAAACCCACAGACGGTGAATGTCCCGCTGGCTCAGCAACGACTATAACATCTGAAACCCCCAGACGGTGAATGTCCCGCTGGCTCAGCCACGACTATAACATCTGAAACCCACAGACTGTGAATGTCCGGCTGGCTCAGCAACGACTATAACATCTCAAACCCACAGACGGTGAATATCCCGCTGGCTCAGCAACGACTATAACATCTGAAACCCACAGAAGGTGAATGACCGACTGCCTCAGCCACGATTATAATATCTGAAACCCACAGACGGTGAATGTCCGGCTGGCTCAGCAACGACTATAACATCTGAAACGCACAGACGGTGAATGTCCCGCTGGCTCAGCAAAGACAATAACATCTGAAACCCACAGACAGTGAATGTCCGGCTGGCTCAGCCATTACTATAAAATCTGAAACACACAGACGATGAATGACAGACTGGCTCAGCCACGACTATAACATCAGAAAGCCACAGACGGTGAATATCCGTCTGGCTCAGCAACGACTATAACATCTGAAACCCACAGACTGTGAATGTCCGGCTGGCTCAGCCATTACTATAACATCTGAAACACACAGACTATGAATGACTGACTGGCTCAGCCACGACTATAACATCAGAAACCCACAGACGGTGAATGTCCGTCTGGCTCAGCCACGACTATAACATCTGAAACCCACAGACGGTGAATGTCCGTCTGGCTCAGCCGCGACTATAACATCTGAAACCAACAGACGGTGAATGACCAACTGGCTCAGCCACAACTATAACATCTGAAACCCACAGACGGTGAATGTCCCGCTGGCTCAGCAAAGACTAAAACATCTGAAACCCACAGACGGTGAATGACCGACTGCCTCAGACATGACTATAACATTTGAAACACACATACGATGAATGACGGACTGGCTCAGCCACGACTATAACATCTGAAACTCACAGACGGTTAATGTCCCGCTGGCTAAGCAACGACTATAACATCTGAAACCCACAGACAGTGAATGTCCCGCTGGCTCAGCAACGACTATAACATCAGAAACCCACAGACGGTGAAAGTCCCGCTGGCTCAGCCACGACTATAACATCTGAAACCCACAGACGGTGAATGTCCGGCTGGCTCAGCAATGACTGTAACATCTGAAACCCACAGACGGTGAATGACCAACTGGCTCAGCCACAACTATAACATCTGAAACCCACAGACGGTGAATGTCCCGCTGGCTCAGCAAAGACTAAAACATCTGAAACCCACAGACGGTGAATGACCGACTGCCTCAGACATGACTATAACATTTGAAACACACATACGATGAATGACGGACTGGCTCAGCCACGACTATAACATCTGAAACTCACAGACGGTTAATGTCCCGCTGGCTAAGCAACGACTATAACATCTGAAACCCACAGACGGTGAATGTCCCGCTGGCTCAGCCACGACTATAACATCTGAAACCCACAGACAGTGAATGACAGGCTGGCTCAGCACCAACTATAACATCTTAACCCCGCAGACGGTGAATGTCCGGCTGGCTCAGCACCGACTATAACATCTTAAACCCACAGACGGTGAATATCCGGCTTTCTCAGCAACGACTATAACATCTGAAACCCACAGACGGTGAATGTCCGTCTGGCTCAGCCACGACTATAACATCTGAAACCCACAGACTGTGAATGTCCGGCTGGCTCAGCCACGACTATAACATCTGAAACCCACAGACGGTGAATGGCAGTCTGGCTCAGCCATGACTATAACATCTGAAACCCACAGACGGTGAATGTCCAGCTGGCTCAGCAACGACTATAACATCTGAAACCCACAGACTGTGAATGTCCGGCTGGCTCAGCAACGACTATAACATCTGAAACCCACAGACGGTGAATGTCCCGCTGGCTCAGCCACGACTTTAACATCTGAAACCCACAGACGGTGAATGTCCCGCTGGCTCAGCAACGACTATAACATCTGAAACCCACAGACGGTGAATGTCCCGCTGGCTCAGCCACGACTATAACATCTGAAACCCACAGACTGTGAATGTCCGGCTGGCTCAGCAACGACTATAACATCTCAAACCCACAGACGGTGAATGTCCCGCTGGCTCAGCAACGACTATAACATCTGAAACCCACAGAAGGTGAATGACCGACTGCCTCAGCCACGATTATAATATCTGAAACCCACAGACGGTGAATGTCCGGCTGGCTCAGCAACGACTATAACATCTGAAACGCACAGACGGTGAATGTCCCGCTGGCTCAGCAAAGACAATAACATCTGAAACCCACAGACAGTGAATGTCCGGCTGGCTCAGCCATTACTATAAAATCTGAAACACACAGACGATGAATGACAGACTGGCTCAGCCACGACTATAACATCAGAAACCCACAGACGGTGAATATCCGTCTGGCTCAGCAACGACTATAACATCTGAAACCCACAGACTGTGAATGTCCGGCTGGCTCAGCCATTACTATAACATCTGAAACACACAGACTATGAATGACTGACTGGCTCAGCCACGACTATAACATCTGAAACCCACAGACGGTGAATGTCCAGCTGGCTCAGCCACGACTATAACATCTGAAACCCAAAGACGGTGAATGTCCGGCTGGATCAGCCATTACTATAACATCTGAAACACACAGACGATGAATGACTGACTGGCTCAGCCACGACTATAACATCAGAAACCCACAGACGGTGAATGTCCGTCTGGCTCAGCCGCGACTATAACATCTGAAACCCACAGACGGTGAAAGTCCCGCTGGCTCAGCCACGACTATAACATCTGAAAACCACAGACGGTGAATGTCAGGCTGGCTCATCAACGACTATAACATCAGAAACCCACAGACGGTGAAAGTCCCGCTGGCTCAGCCACGACTATAACATCTGAAACCCACAGACGGTGAATGTCAAGCTGGCTCAGCAATGACTGTAACATCTGAAACCCACAGACGGTGAATGACCAACTGGCTCAGCCACAACTATAACATCTGAAACCCACAGACGGTGAATGTCCCGCTGGCTCAGCAAAGACTAAAACATCTGAAACCCACAGACGGTGAATGACCGACTGCCTCAGACATGACTATAACATTTGAAACACACATACGATGAATGACGGACTGGCTCAGCCACGACTATAACATCTGAAACCCACAGACGGTTAATGTCCCGCTGGCTAAGCAACGACTATAACATCTGAAACCCACAGACGGTGAATGTCCCGCTGGCTCAGCCACGACTATAACATCTGAACCCACAGACAGTGAATGACAGGCTGGCTCAGCACCAACTATAACATCTTAACCCCGCAGACGGTGAATGTCCGGCTGGCTCAGCACCGACTATAACATCTTAAACCCACAGACGGTGAATATCCGGCTTTCTCAGCAACGACTATAACATCTGAAACCCACAGACGGTGAATGTCCGTCTGGCTCAGCCACGACTATAACATCTGAAACCCACAGACTGTGAATGTCCGGCTGGCTCAGCCACGACTATAACATCTGAAACCCACAGACGGTGAATGGCAGTCTGGCTCAGCCATGACTATAACATCTGAAACCCACAGACGGTGAATGTCCAGCTGGCTCAGCAACGACTATAACATCTGAAACCCACAGACTGTGAATGTCCGGCTAGCTCAGCAACGACTATAACATCTGAAACCCACAGACGGTGAATGTCCCGCTGGCTCAGCCACGACTATAACATCTGAAACCCACAGACGGTGAATGTCCCGCTGGCTCAGCAACGACTATAACATCTGAAACCCACAGACGGTGAATGTCCCGCTGGCTCAGCCACGACTATAACATCTGAAACCCACAGACTGTGAATGTCCGTCTGGCTCAGCAACGACTATAACATCTCAAACCCACAGACGGTGAATGTCCCGCTGGCTCAGCAACGACTATAACATCTGAAACCCACAGAAGGTGAATGACCGACTGCCTCAGCCACGATTATAATATCTGAAACCCACAGACGGTGAATGTCCGGCTGGCTCAGCAACGACTATAACATCTGAAACGCACAGACGGTGAATGTCCCGCTGGCTCAGCAAAGACAATAACATCTGAAACCCACAGACAGTGAATGTCCGGCTGGCTCAGCCATTACTATAAAATCTGAAACCCACAGACGGTGAATGACCGACTGCCTCAGACATGACTATAACATTTGAAACACACATACGATGAATGACGGACTGGCTCAGCCACGACTATAACATCTGAAACTCACAGACGGTTAATGTCCCGCTGGCTAAGCAACGACTATAACATCTGAAACCCACAGACAGTGAATGTCCCGCTGGCTCAGCAACGACTATAACATCAGAAACCCACAGACGGTGAAAGTCCCGCTGGCTCAGCCACGACTATAACATCTGAAACCCACAGACGGTGAATGTCCGGCTGGCTCAGCAATGACTGTAACATCTGAAACCCACAGACGGTGAATGACCAACTGGCTCAGCCACAACTATAACATCTGAAACCCACAGACGGTGAATGTCCCGCTGGCTCAGCAAAGACTAAAACATCTGAAACCCACAGACGGTGAATGACCGACTGCCTCAGACATGACTATAACATTTGAAACACACATACGATGAATGACGGACTGGCTCAGCCACGACTATAACATCTGAAACTCACAGACGGTTAATGTCCCGCTGGCTAAGCAACGACTATAACATCTGAAACCCACAGACGGTGAATGTCCCGCTGGCTCAGCCACGACTATAACATCTGAAACCCACAGACAGTGAATGACAGGCTGGCTCAGCACCAACTATAACATCTTAACCCCGCAGACGGTGAATGTCCGGCTGGCTCAGCACCGACTATAACATCTTAAACCCACAGACGGTGAATATCCGGCTTTCTCAGCAACGACTATAACATCTGAAACCCACAGACGGTGAATGTCCGTCTGGCTCAGCCACGACTATAACATCTGAAACCCACAGACTGTGAATGTCCGGCTGGCTCAGCCACGACTATAACATCTGAAACCCACAGACGGTGAATGGCAGTCTGGCTCAGCCATGACTATAACATCTGAAACCCACAGACGGTGAATGTCCAGCTGGCTCAGCAACGACTATAACATCTGAAACCCACAGACTGTGAATGTCCGGCTGGCTCAGCAACGACTATAACATCTGAAACCCACAGACGGTGAATGTCCCGCTGGCTCAGCCACGACTTTAACATCTGAAACCCACAGACGGTGAATGTCCCGCTGGCTCAGCAACGACTATAACATCTGAAACCCACAGACGGTGAATGTCCCGCTGGCTCAGCCACGACTATAACATCTGAAACCCACAGACTGTGAATGTCCGGCTGGCTCAGCAACGACTATAACATCTCAAACCCACAGACGGTGAATGTCCCGCTGGCTCAGCAACGACTATAACATCTGAAACCCACAGAAGGTGAATGACCGACTGCCTCAGCCACGATTATAATATCTGAAACCCACAGACGGTGAATGTCCGGCTGGCTCAGCAACGACTATAACATCTGAAACGCACAGACGGTGAATGTCCCGCTGGCTCAGCAAAGACAATAACATCTGAAACCCACAGACAGTGAATGTCCGGCTGGCTCAGCCATTACTATAAAATCTGAAACACACAGACGATGAATGACAGACTGGCTCAGCCACGACTATAACATCAGAAACCCACAGACGGTGAATATCCGTCTGGCTCAGCAACGACTATAACATCTGAAACCCACAGACTGTGAATGTCCGGCTGGCTCAGCCATTACTATAACATCTGAAACACACAGACTATGAATGACTGACTGGCTCAGCCACGACTATAACATCTGAAACCCACAGACGGTGAATGTCCAGCTGGCTCAGCCACGACTATAACATCTGAAACCCAAAGACGGTGAATGTCCGGCTGGATCAGCCATTACTATAACATCTGAAACACACAGACGATGAATGACTGACTGGCTCAGCCACGACTATAACATCAGAAACCCACAGACGGTGAATGTCCGTCTGGCTCAGCCGCGACTATAACATCTGAAACCCACAGACGGTGAAAGTCCCGCTGGCTCAGCCACGACTATAACATCTGAAAACCACAGACGGTGAATGTCAGGCTGGCTCATCAACGACTATAACATCAGAAACCCACAGACGGTGAAAGTCCCGCTGGCTCAGCCACGACTATAACATCTGAAACCCACAGACGGTGAATGTCAAGCTGGCTCAGCAATGACTGTAACATCTGAAACCCACAGACGGTGAATGACCAACTGGCTCAGCCACAACTATAACATCTGAAACCCACAGACGGTGAATGTCCCGCTGGCTCAGCAAAGACTAAAACATCTGAAACCCACAGACGGTGAATGACCGACTGCCTCAGACATGACTATAACATTTGAAACACACATACGATGAATGACGGACTGGCTCAGCCACGACTATAACATCTGAAACCCACAGACGGTTAATGTCCCGCTGGCTAAGCAACGACTATAACATCTGAAACCCACAGACGGTGAATGTCCCGCTGGCTCAGCCACGACTATAACATCTGAACCCACAGACAGTGAATGACAGGCTGGCTCAGCACCAACTATAACATCTTAACCCCGCAGACGGTGAATGTCCGGCTGGCTCAGCACCGACTATAACATCTTAAACCCACAGACGGTGAATATCCGGCTTTCTCAGCAACGACTATAACATCTGAAACCCACAGACGGTGAATGTCCGTCTGGCTCAGCCACGACTATAACATCTGAAACCCACAGACTGTGAATGTCCGGCTGGCTCAGCCACGACTATAACATCTGAAACCCACAGACGGTGAATGGCAGTCTGGCTCAGCCATGACTATAACATCTGAAACCCACAGACGGTGAATGTCCAGCTGGCTCAGCAACGACTATAACATCTGAAACCCACAGACTGTGAATGTCCGGCTAGCTCAGCAACGACTATAACATCTGAAACCCACAGACGGTGAATGTCCCGCTGGCTCAGCCACGACTATAACATCTGAAACCCACAGACGGTGAATGTCCCGCTGGCTCAGCAACGACTATAACATCTGAAACCCACAGACGGTGAATGTCCCGCTGGCTCAGCCACGACTATAACATCTGAAACCCACAGACTGTGAATGTCCGTCTGGCTCAGCAACGACTATAACATCTCAAACCCACAGACGGTGAATGTCCCGCTGGCTCAGCAACGACTATAACATCTGAAACCCACAGAAGGTGAATGACCGACTGCCTCAGCCACGATTATAATATCTGAAACCCACAGACGGTGAATGTCCGGCTGGCTCAGCAACGACTATAACATCTGAAACGCACAGACGGTGAATGTCCCGCTGGCTCAGCAAAGACAATAACATCTGAAACCCACAGACAGTGAATGTCCGGCTGGCTCAGCCATTACTATAAAATCTGAAACACACAGACGATGAATGACAGACTGGCTCAGCCACGACTATAACATCAGAAAGCCACAGACGGTGAATATCCGTCTGGCTCAGCAACGACTATAACATCTGAAACCCACAGACTGTGAATGTCCGGCTGGCTCAGCCATTACTATAACATCTGAAACACACAGACTATGAATGACTGACTGGCTCAGCCACGACTATAACATCAGAAACCCACAGACGGTGAATGTCCGTCTGGCTCAGCCACGACTATAACATCTGAAACCCACCGATGGTGAATGTCCGTCTGGCTCAGCCGCGACTATAACATCTGAAACCAACAGACGGTGAAAGTCCCGCTGGCTCAGCCACGACTATAACATCTGAAAACCACAGACGGTGAATGTCAGGCTGGCTCATCAACGACTATAACATCTGAAACCCACAGACAGTGAATGTCCCGCTGGCTCAGCAACGACTATAACATCAGAAACCCACAGACGGTGAAAGTCCCGCTGGCTCAGCCACGACTATAACATCTGAAACCCACAGACGGTGAATGTCCGGCTGGCTCAGCAATGACTGTAACATCTGAAACCCACAGACGGTGAATGACCAACTGGCTCAGCCACAACTATAACATCTGAAACCCACAGACGGTGAATGTCCCGCTGGCTCAGCAAAGACTAAAACATCTGAAACCCACAGACGGTGAATGACCGACTGCCTCAGACATGACTATAACATTTGAAACACACATACGATGAATGACGGACTGGCTCAGCCACGACTATAACATCTGAAACTCACAGACGGTTAATGTCCCGCTGGCTAAGCAACGACTATAACATCTGAAACCCACAGACGGTGAATGTCCCGCTGGCTCAGCCACGACTATAACATCTGAAACCCACAGACAGTGAATGACAGGCTGGCTCAGCACCAACTATGACATCTTAACCACGCAGACGGTGAATGTCCGGCTGGCTCAGCACCGACTATAACATCTTAAACCCACAGACGGTGAATATCCGGCTTTCTCAGCAACGACTATAACATCTGAAACCCACAGACGGTGAATGTCCGTCTGGCTCAGCCACGACTATAACATCTGAAACCCACAGACTGTGAATGTCCGGCTGGCTCAGCCACGACCATAACATCTGAAACCCACAGACGGTGAATGGCAGTCTGGCTCAGCCATGACTATAACATCTGAAACCCACAGACGGTGAATGTCCGGCTGGCTCAGCCACGACTATAACATCTGAAACCCACAGACGGTGAATGGCAGTCTGGCTCAGCCATGACTATAACATCTGAAACCCACAGACGGTGAATGTCCAGCTGGCTCAGCAACGACTATAACATCTGAAACCCACAGACTGTGAATGTCCGGCTGGCTCAGCAACGACTATAACATCTGAAACCCACAGACGGTGAATGTCCCGCTGGCTCAGACACGACTTTAACATCTGAAACCCACAGACGGTGAATGTCCCGCTGGCTCAGCAACGACTATAACATCTGAAACCCACAGACGGTGAATGTCCCGCTGGCTCAGCCACGACTATAACATCTGAAACCCACAGACAGTGAATGTCCGGCTGGCTCAGCCATTACTATAAAATCTGAAACACACAGACGATGAATGACAGACTGGCTCAGCCACGACTATAACATCAGAAACCCACAGACGGTGAATATCCGTCTGGCTCAGCAACGACTATAACATCTGAAACCCACAGACTGTGAATGTCCGGCTGGCTCAGCCATTACTATAACATCTGAAACACACAGACTATGAATGACTGACTGGCTCAGCCACGACTATAACATCAGAAACCCACAGACGGTGAATGTCCGTCTGGCTCAGCCACGACTATAACATCTGAAACCCACAGACGGTGAATGTCCGTCTGGCTCAGCCGCGACTATAACATCTGAAACCCACAGACGGTGAAAGTCCCGCTGGCTCAGCCACGACTATAACATCTGAAAACCACAGACGGTGAAAGTCCCGCTGGCTCAGCACCGACTATAACATCTTAAAACCACAGACGGTGAATATCCGGCTTTCTCAGCAACGACTATAACATCTGAAACCCACAGACGGTGAATGTCCGTCTGGCTCAGCCACGACTATAACATCTGAAACCCACAGACTGTGAATGTCCGGCTGGCTCAGCCACGACTATAACATCTGAAACCCACAGACGGTGAATGGCAGTCTGGCTCAGCCATGACTATAACATCTGAAACCCACAGACGGTGAATGTCCAGCTGGCTCAGCAACGACTATAACATCTGAAACCCACAGACTGTGAATGTCCGGCTGGCTCAGCAACGACTATAACATCTGAAACCCACAGACGGTGAATGTCCCGCTGGCTCAGCCACGACTTTAACATCTGAAACCCACAGACGGTGAATGTCCTGCTGGCTCAGCAACGACTATAACATCTGAAACCCACAGACGGTGAATGTCCCGCTGGCTCAGCCACGACTATAACATCTGAAACCCACAGACTGTGAATGTCCGGCCTGCTCAGCAACGACTATAACATCTCAAACCCACAGACGGTGAATGTCCCGCTGGCTCAGCAACGACTATAACATCTGAAACCCACAGAAGGTGAATGACCGACTGCCTCAGCCACGATTATAATATCTGAAACCCACAGACGGTGAATGTCCGGCTGGCTCAGCAACGACTATAACATCTGAAACGCACAGACGGTGAATGTCCCGCTGGCTCAGCAAAGACAATAACATCTGAAACCCACAGACAGTGAATGTCCGACTGGCTCAGCCATTACTATAAAATCTGAAACACACAGACGATGAATGACAGACTGGCTCAGCCACGACTATAACATCAGAAACCCACAGACGGTGAATATCCGTCTGGCTCAGCAAAGACTATAACATCTGAAACCCACAGACTGTGAATGTCCGGCTGGCTCAGCCATTACTATAACATCTGAAACACACAGACTATGAATGACTGACTGGCTCAGCCACGACTATAACATCAGAAACCCACAGACGGTGAATGTCCGTCTGGCTCAGCCGCGACTATAACATCTGAAACCCACAGACGGTGAAAGTCCCGCTGGCTCAGCCACGACTATAACATCTGAAAACCACAGACGGTGAAAGTCCCGCTGGCTCAGCACCGACTATAACATCTTAAAACCACAGACGGTGAATATCCGGCTTTCTCAGCAACGACTATAACATCTGAAACCCACAGACGGTGAATGTCCGTCTGGCTCAGCCACGACTATAACATCTGAAACCCACAGACTGTGAATGTCCGGCTGGCTCAGCCACGACTATAACATCTGAAACCCACAGACGGTGAATGGCAGTCTGGCTCAGCCATGACTATAACATCTGAAACCCACAGACGGTGAATGTCCAGCTGGCTCAGCAACGACTATAACATCTGAAACCCACAGACTGTGAATGTCCGGCTGGCTCAGCAACGACTATAACATCTGAAACCCACAGACGGTGAATGTCCCGCTGGCTCAGCCACGACTTTAACATCTGAAACCCACAGACGGTGAATGTCCAGCTGGCTCAGCAACGACTATAACATCTGAAACCCACAGACGGTGAATGTCCCGCTGGCTCAGCCACGACTATAACATCTGAAACCCACAGAAGGTGAATGACCGACTGCCTCAGCCACGATTATAATATCTGAAACCCACAGACGGTGAATGTCCGGCTGGCTCAGCAACGACTATAACATCTGAAACGCACAGACGGTGAATGTCCCGCTGGCTCAGCAAAGACAATAACATCTGAAACCCACAGACAGTGAATGTCCGACTGGCACAGCCATTACTATAAAATCTGAAACACACAGACGATGAATGACAGACTGGCTCAGCCACGACTATAACATCAGAAACCCACAGACGGTGAATATCCGTCTGGCTCAGCAACGACTATAACATCTGAAACCCACAGACTGTGAATGTCCGGCTGGCTCAGCCATTACTATAACATCTGAAACACACAGACTATGAATGACTGACTGGCTCAGCCACGACTATAACATCTGAAACCCACAGACGGTGAATGTCCGTCTGGCTCAGCCGCGACTATAACATCTGAAACCCACAGACGGTGAAAGTCCCGCTGGCTCAGCCACGACTATAACATCTGAAAACCACAGACGGTGAATGTCAGGCTGGCTCATCAACGACTATAACATCTGAAACCCACAGACAGTGAATGTCCCGCTGGCTCAGCAACGACTATAACATCAGAAACCCACAGACGGTGAAAGTCCCGCTGGCTCAGCCACGACTATAACATCAGAAACCCACAGACGGTGAATATCCGTCTGGCTCAGCAACGACTATAACATCTGAAACCCACAGACTGTGAATGTCCGGCTGGCTCAGCCATTACTATAACATCTGAAACACACAGACTATGAATGACTGACTGGCTCAGCCACGACTATAACATCAGAATCCCACAGACGGTGAATGTCCGTCTGGCTCAGCCACGACTATAACATCAGAAACCCACAGACGGTGAATGTCCGTCTGGCTCAGCCGCGACTATAACATCTGAAACCCACAGACGGTGAAAGTCCCGCTGGCTCAGCCACGACTATAACATCTGAAAACCACAGACGGTGAATGTTAGGCTGGCTCATCAACGACTATAACATCTGAAACCCACAGACAGTGAATGTCCCGCTGGCTCAGCAACGACTATAACATCAGAAACTGACAGACGGTGAAAGTCCCGCTGGCTCAGCCACGACTATAACATCTGAAACCCACAGACGGTGAATGTCCGGCTGGCTCAGCAATGACTGTAACATCTGAAACCCACAGACGGTGAATGACCAACTGGCTCAGCCACAACTATAACATCTGAAACCCACAGACGGTGATTATCCGTCTGGCTCAGCAACGACTATAACATCTGAAACCCACAGACTGTGAATGTCCGGCTGGCTCAGCCATTACTATAACATCTGAAACACACAGACTATGAATGACTGACTGGCTCAGCCACGACTATAACATCAGAAACCCACAGACGGTGAATGTCCGTCTGGCTCAGCCACGACTATAACATCTGAAACCCACAGACGGTGAATGTCCGTCTGGCTCAGCCGCGACTATAACATCTGAAACCCACAGACGGTGAAAGTCCCGCTGGCTCAGCCACGACTATAACATCTGAAAACCACAGACGGTGAATGTCAGGCTGGCTCATCAACGACTATAACATCTGAAACCCACAGACAGTGAATGTCCCGCTGGCTCAGCAACGACTATAACATCAGAAACCCACAGACGGTGAAAGTCCCGCTGGCTCAGCCACGACTATAACATCTGAAACCCACAGACGGTGAATGTCCGGCTGGCTCAGCAATGACTGTAACATCTGAAACCCACAGACGGTGAATGACCAACTGGCTCAGCCACAACTATAACATCTGAAACCCACAGACGGTGAATGTCCCGCTGGCTCAGCAAAGACTAAAACATCTGAAACCCACAGACGGTGAATGACCGACTGCCTCAGACATGACTATAACATTTGAAACACACATACGATGAATGACGGACTGGCTCAGCCACGACTATAACATCTGAAACCCACAGACGGTTAATGTCCCGCTGGCTAAGCAACGACTATAACATCTGAAACCCACAGACGGTGAATGTCCCGCTGGCTCAGCCACGACTATAACATCTGAAACCCACAGACAGTGAATGACAGGCTGGCTCAGCACCAACTATAACATCGTAACCCCGCAGACGGTGAATGTCCGGCTGGCTCAGCACCGACTATAACATCTTAAACCCACAGACGGTGAATATCCGGCTTTCTCAGCAACGACTATAACATCTGAAACCCACAGACGGTGAATGTCCGTCTGGCTCAGCCACGACTATAACATCTGAAACCCACAGACTGTGAATTTCCGGCTGGCTCAGCCACGACTATAACATCTGAAACCCACAGACGGTGAATGGCAGTCTGGCTCAGCCACGATTATAATATCTGAAACACACATACGATGAATGACGGACTGGCTCAGCCACGACTATAACATCTGAAACCCACAGACGGTTAATGTCCCGCTGGCTAAGCAACGACTATAACATCTGAAACCCACAGACGGTGAATGTCCCGCTGGCTCAGCCACGACTATAACATCTGAAACCCACAGACAGTGAATGACAGGCTGGCTCAGCACCAACTATAACATCTTAACCCCGCAGACGGTGAATGTCCGGCTGGCTCAGCACCGACTATAACATCTTAAACCCACAGACGGTGAATATCCGGCTTTCTCAGCAACGACTATAACATCTGAAACCCACAGACGGTGAATGGCAGTCCGGCTCAGCCACGATTATAATATCTGAAACCCACAGACGGTGAATGTCCGGCTGGCTCAGCAACGACTATAACATCTGAAACGCACAGACGGTGAATGTCCCGCTGGCTCAGCAAAGACAATAACATCTGAAACCCACAGACAGTGAATGTCCGGCTGGCTCAGCCATTACTATAAAATCTGAAACACACAGACGATGAATGACAGACTGGCTCAGCCACGACTATAACATCAGAAACCCACAGACGGTGAATATCCGTCTGGCTCAGCAACGAATATAACATCTGAAACCCACAGACTGTGAATGTCCGGCTGGCTCAGCCATTACTATAACATCTGAAACACACAGACTATGAATGACTGACTGGCTCAGCCACGACTATAACATCAGAAAGCCACAGACGGTGAATGTCCGTCTGGCTCAGCCACGACTATAACATCAGAAACCCACAGACGGTGAATGTCCGTCTGGCTCAGCCGCGACTATAACATCTGAAACCCACAGACGGTGAAAGTCCCGCTGGCTCAGCCACGACTATAACATCTGAAAACCACAGACGGTGAATGTTAGGCTGGCTCATCAACGACTATAACATCTGAAACCCACAGACAGTGAATGTCCCGCTGGCTCAGCAACGACTATAACATCAGAAACTGACAGACGGTGAAAGTCCCGCTGGCTCAGCCACGACTATAACATCTGAAACCCACAGACGGTGAATGTCCGGCTGGCTCAGCAATGACTGTAACATCTGAAACCCACAGACGGTGAATGACCAACTGGCTCAGCCACAACTATAACATCTGAAACCCACAGACGGTGAATGTCCCGCTGGCTCAGCAAAGAATAAAACATCTGAAACCCACAGACGGTGAATGACCGACTGCCTCAGACATGACTATAACATTGGAAACACACATACGATGAATGACGGACTGGCTCAGCCACGACTATAACATCTGAAACCCACAGACGGTTAATGTCCCGCTGGCTAAGCAACGACTATAACATCTGAAACCCACAGACGGTGAATGTCCCGCTGGCTCAGCCACGACTATAACATCTGAAACCCACAGACAGTGAATGACAGGCTGGCTCAGCACCAACTATAACATCTTAACCCCGCAGACGGTGAATGTCCGGCTGGCTCAGCACAGACTATAACATCTTAAACCCACAGACGGTGAATATCCGGCTTTCTCAGCAACGACTATAACATCTGAAACCCACAGACGGTGAATGTCCGTCTGGCTCAGCCACGACTATAACATCTGAAACCCACAGACTGTGAATGTCCGGCTGGCTCAGCCACGACTATAACATCTGAAACCCACAGACGGTGAATGGCAGTCTGGCTCAGCCATGACTATAACATCTGAAACCCACAGACGGTGAATGTCCAGCTGGCTCAGCAACGACTATAACATCTGAAACCCACAGACTGTGAATGTCCGGCTGGCTCAGCAACGACTATAACATCTGAAACCCACAGACGGTGAATGTCCCGCTGGCTCAGCCACGACTATAACATCTGAAACCCACAGACGGTGAATGTCCCGCTGGCTCAGCAACGACTATAACATCTGAAACCCACAGACGGTGAAAGTCCCGCTGGGTCAGCCACGACTATAACATCTGAAACCCACAGACTGTGAATGTCCGGCTGGCTCAGCAACGACTATAACATCTCAAACCCACAGACGGTGAATGTCCCGCTGGCTCAGCAACGACTATAACATCTGAAACCCACAGAAGGTGAATGACCGACTGCCTCAGCCACGATTATAATATCTGAAACCCACAGACGGTGAATGTCCGGCTGGCTCAGCAACGACTATAACATCTGAAACGCACAGACGGTGAATGTCCCGCTGGCTCAGCAAAGACAATAACATCTGAAACCCACAGACAGTGAATGTCCGGCTGGCTCAGCCATTACTATAAAATCTGAAACACACAGACGATGAATGACAGACTGACTCAGCCACGACTATAACATCAGAAACCCACAGACGGTGAATATCCGTCTGGCTCAGCAACGACTATAACATCTGAAACCCACAGACTGTGAATGTCCGGCTGGCTCAGCCATTACTATAACATCTGAAACACATAGACTATGAATGACTGACTGGCTCAGCCACGACTATAACATCAGAAACCCACAGACGGTGAATGTCCGTCTGGCTCAGCCACGACTATAACATCTGAAACCCACAGACGGTGAATGTCCCTCTGGCTCAGCAACGACTATAACATCTGAAACCCACAAACAGTGAAAGTCCCGCTGGCTCAGCCACGACTATAACATCTGAAACCCACAGACGGTGAATGTCCGGCTGGCTCAGCAACGACTATAACATCTGAAACCCACAGACAGTGAATGTCCCGCTGGCTCAGCAACGACTATAACATCTGAAACCCACAGACGGTGTAAGTCCCGCTGGCTCAGCCACGACTATAACATCTGAAACCCACAGACGGTGAATGTCCGGCTGGCTCAGCAAAGACTATAACATCTGAAACCCACAGACGGTGAATGACCGACTGGCTCAGCCACGACTATAACATCTGAAACCCAAAGACGGTGAATGTACAGCTGTCTCAGCCACAACTTTAACATCTGAAACGCACAGACGGTGAATGACTGACTGGCTCAGCCACGACTATAACATCAGAAACCAACACATGGTGAAAGTATAGCTGGCTCAGCAACGACTATAACATCTTAACCCCACAGACGGTGAATGTCCGGCTGTCTCAGCCATGACTATAACATCTGAAACCCACAGACGGTGAATGTCCGGCAGGCCCAGCCACGACCATTACATCTGAAACCCACAGACGGTGACTGTTCCGCTGGCTCAGCCACGACTATAACATCTGAAACATACAAACGGTGAATGTCCGGCTGGCTTAGCAACGTCTATAACATCAGAAACCCACAGACTGTGAATATCCGGCTGGCTCAGCATCGACTATAACATCTGAAACCCACAGACGGTGAATGTCCCGCTGGCTCAGCCACGACTATAACATCTGAAAAACACAGACGGTGAATGTACGGATGGCTCAGCCACAACTATAACATCTGAAACCCACAGATGGTGAATGTCCGGCTGGCTCAGCAATGACTATAACATCTGAAACCCACAGACGGTGAATGTCCGGCCAGCTCAGCCACGACTATAACATCTGAAACCCACAGACAGTGAATGTCCCGCTGGCTCAGCAACGACTATAACATCTGAAACCCACAGAAGGTGAATGACCGACTGGCTCAGCCACGATTATAATATCTGAAACCCACAGACGGTGAATGTCCGGCTGGCTCAGCAACGACTATAACATCTGAAATGCACAGACGGTGAATGTCCCGCTGGCTCAGCAAAGACAATAACATCTGAAACCCACAGACAGTGAATGTCCGGCTGGCTCAGCCATTACTATAAAATCTGAAACACACAGACGATGAATGACAGACTGGCTCAGCCACGACTATAACATCAGAAACCCACAGACGGTGAATATCCGTCTGGCTCAGCAACGACTATAACATCTGAAACCCACAGACTGTGAATGTCCGGCTGGCTCAGCCATTACTATAACATCTGAAACACACAGACTATGAATGACTGACTGGCTCAGCCACGACTATAACATCAGAAAGCCACAGACGGTGAATGTCCGTCTGGCTCAGCCACGACTATAACATCTGAAACCCACAGACGGTGAATGTCCGTCTGGCTCAGCCGCGACTATAACATCTGAAACCAACAGACGGTGAAAGTCCCGCTGGCTCAGCCACGACTATAACATCTGAAAACCACAGACGGTGAATGTCAGGCTGGCTCATCAACGACTATAACATCTGAAACCCACAGACAGTGAATGTCTCGCTGGCTCAGCAACGACTATAACATCAGAAACCCACAGACGGTGAAAGTCCCGCTGGCTCAGCCACGACTATAACATCTGAAACCCACAGACGGTGAATGTCCGGCTGGCTCAGCAATGACTGTAACATCTGAAACCCACAGACGGTGAATGACCAACTGGCTCAGCCACAACTATAACATCTGAAACCCACAGACGGTGAATGTCCCGTTGGCTCAGCAAAGACTAAAACATCTGAAACCCACAGACGGTGAATGACCGACTGCCTCAGACATGACTATAACATTTGAAACACACATACGATGAATGACGGACTGGCTCAGCCACGACTATAACATCTGAAACCCACAGACGGTTAATGTCCCGCTGGCTAAGCAACGACTATAACATCTGAAACCCACAGACGGTGAATGTCCCGATGGCTCAGCCACGACTATAACATCTGAAACCCACAGACAGTGAATGACAGGCTGGCTCAGCACCAACTATAACATCTTAACCCCGCAGACGGTGAATGTCCGGCTGGCTCAGCACCGACTATAACATCTTAAACCCACAGACGGTGAATATCCGGCTTTCACAGCAACGACTATAACATCTGAAACCCACAGACGGTGAATGTCCGTCTGGCTCAGCCACGACTATAACATCTGAAACCCACAGACTGTGAATGTCCGGCTGGCTCAGCCACGACTATAACATCTGAAACCCACAGACGGTGAATGGCAGTCTGGCTCAGCCATGACTATAACATCTGAAACCCACAGACGGTGAATGTCCAGCTGGCTCAGCAACGACTATAACATCTGAAACCCACAGACTGTGAATGTCCGGCTGGCTCAGCAACGACTATAACATCTGAAACCCACAGACGGTGAATGTCCCGCTGGCTCAGCCACGACTATAACATCTGAAACCCACAGACGGTGAATGTCCCGCTGGCTCAGCAACGACTATAACATCTGAAACCCACAGACGGTGAATGTCCCGCTGGCTCAGCCACGACTATAACATCTGAAACCCACAGACTGTGAATGTCCGGCTGGCTCAGCAACGACTATAACATCTCAAACCCACAGACGGTGAATGTCCCGCTGGCTCAGCAACGACTATAACATCTGAAACCCACAGAAGGTGAATGACCGACTGCCTCAGCCACGATTATAATATCTGAAACCCACAGACGGTGAATGTCCGGCTGGCTCAGCAACGACTATAACATCTGAAACGCACAGACGGTGAATGTCCCGCTGGCTCAGCAAAGACAATAACATCTGAAACCCACAGACAGTGAATGTCCGGCTGGCTCAGCCATTACTATAAAATCTGAAACACACAGACGATGAATGACAGACTGACTCAGCCACGACTATAACATCAGAAACCCACAGACGGTGAATATCCGTCTGGCTCAGCAACGACTATAACATCTGAAACCCACAGACTGTGAATGTCCGGCTGGCTCAGCCATTACTATAACATCTGAAACACACAGACTATGAATGACTGACTGGCTCAGCCACGACTATAACATCAGAAACCCACAGACGGTGAATGTCCGTCTGGCTCAGCCACGACTATAACATCTGAAACCCACAGACGGTGAATGTCCCTCTGGCTCAGCAACGACTATAACATCTGAAACCCACAAACAGTGAAAGTCCCGCTGGCTCAGCCACGACTATAACATCTGAAACCCACAGACGGTGAATGTCCGGCTGGCTCAGCAACGACTATAACATCTGAAACCCACAGACAGTGAATGTCCCGCTGGCTCAGCAACGACTATAACATCTGAAACCCACAGACGGTGTAAGTCCCGCTGGCTCAGCCACGACTATAACATCTGAAACCCACAGACGGTGAATGTCCGGCTGGCTCAGCAAAGACTATAACATCTGAAACCCACAGACGGTGAATGACCGACTGGCTCAGCCACGACTATAACATCTGAAACCCAAAGACGGTGAATGTACAGCTGTCTCAGCCACAACTTTAACATCTGAAACGCACAGACGGTGAATGACTGACTGGCTCAGCCACGACTATAACATCAGAAACCAACACATGGTGAAAGTATAGCTGGCTCAGCAACGACTATAACATCTTAACCCCACAGACGGTGAATGTCCGGCTGTCTCAGCCATGACTATAACATCTGAAACCCACAGACGGTGAATGTCCGGCAGGCCCAGCCACGACCATTACATCTGAAACCCACAGACGGTGACTGTTCCACTGGCTCAGCCACGACTATAACATCTGAAACATACAAACGGTGAATGTCCGGCTGGCTTAGCAACGTCTATAACATCAGAAACCCACAGACTGTGAATATCCGGCTGGCTCAGCATCGACTATAACATCTGAAACCCACAGACGGTGAATGTCCCGCTGGCTCAGCCACGACTATAACATCTGAAAAACACAGACGGTGAATGTACGGATGGCTCAGCCACAACTATAACATCTGAAACCCACAGATGGTGAATGTCCGGCTGGCTCAGCAATGACTATAACATCTGAAACCCACAGACGGTGAATGTCCGGCCAGCTCAGCCACGACTATAACATCTGAAACCCACAGACAGTGAATGTCCCGCTGGCTCAGCAACGACTATAACATCTGAAACCCACAGAAGGTGAATGACCGACTGGCTCAGCCACGATTATAATATCTGAAACCCACAGACGGTGAATGTCCGGCTGGCTCAGCAACGACTATAACATCTGAAATGCACAGACGGTGAATGTCCCGCTGGCTCAGCAAAGACAATAACATCTGAAACCCACAGACAGTGAATGTCCGGCTGGCTCAGCCATTACTATAAAATCTGAAACACACAGACGATGAATGACAGACTGGCTCAGCCACGACTATAACATCAGAAACCCACAGACGGTGAATATCCGTCTGGCTCAGCAACGACTATAACATCTGAAACCCACAGACTGTGAATGTCCGGCTGGCTCAGCCATTACTATAACATCTGAAACACACAGACTATGAATGACTGACTGGCTCAGCCACGACTATAACATCAGAAAGCCACAGACGGTGAATGTCCGTCTGGCTCAGCCACGACTATAACATCTGAAACCCACAGACGGTGAATGTCCGTCTGGCTCAGCCGCGACTATAACATCTGAAACCAACAGACGGTGAAAGTCCCGCTGGCTCAGCCACGACTATAACATCTGAAAACCACAGACGGTGAATGTCAGGCTGGCTCATCAACGACTATAACATCTGAAACCCACAGACAGTGAATGTCTCGCTGGCTCAGCAACGACTATAACATCAGAAACCCACAGACGGTGAAAGTCCCGCTGGCTCAGCCACGACTATAACATCTGAAACCCACAGACGGTGAATGTCCGGCTGGCTCAGCAATGACTGTAACATCTGAAACCCACAGACGGTGAATGACCAACTGGCTCAGCCACAACTATAACATCTGAAACCCACAGACGGTGAATGTCCCGCTGGCTCAGCAAAGACTAAAACATCTGAAACCCACAGACGGTGAATGACCGACTGCCTCAGACATGACTATAACATTTGAAACACACATACGATGAATGACGGACTGGCTCAGCCACGACTATAACATCTGAAACCCACAGACGGTTAATGTCCCGCTGGCTAAGCAACGACTATAACATCTGAAACCCACAGACGGTGAATGTCCCGATGGCTCAGCCACGACTATAACATCTGAAACCCACAGACAGTGAATGACAGGCTGGCTCAGCACCAACTATAACATCTTAACCCCGCAGACGGTGAATGTCCGGCTGGCTCAGCACCGACTGTAACATCTTAAACCCACAGACGGTGAATATCCGGCTTTCACAGCAACGACTATAACATCTGAAACCCACAGACGGTGAATGTCCGTCTGGCTCAGCCACGACTATAACATCTGAAACCCACAGACTGTGAATGTCCGGCTGGCTCAGCCACGACTATAACATCTGAAACCCACAGACGGTGAATGGCAGTCTGGCTCAGCCATGACTATAACATCTGAAACCCACAGACGGTGAATGTCCAGCTGGCTCAGCAACGACTATAACATCTGAAACCCACAGACTGTGAATGTCCGGCTGGCTCAGCAACGACTATAACATCTGAAACCCACAGACGGTGAATGTCCCGCTGGCTCAGCCACGACTATAACATCTGAAACCCACAGACGGTGAATGTCCCGCTGGCTCAGCAACGACTATAACATCTGAAACCCACAGACGGTGAATGTCCCGCTGGCTCAGCCACGACTATAACATCTGAAACCCACAGACTGTGAATGTCCGGCTGGCTCAGCAACGACTATAACATCTCAAACCCACAGACGGTGAATGTCCCGCTGGCTCAGCAACGACTATAACATCTGAAACCCACAGAAGGTGAATGACCGACTGCCTCAGCCACGATTATAATATCTGAAACCCACAGACGGTGAATGTCCGGCTGGCTCAGCAACGACTATAACATCTGAAACGCGCAGACGGTGAATGTCCCGCTGGCTCAGCAAAGACAATAACATCTGAAACCCACAGACAGTGAATGTCCGGCTGGCTCAGCCATTACTATAAAATCTGAAACACACAGACGATGAATGACAGACTGGCTCAGCCACGACTATAACATCAGAAACCCACAGACAGTGAATATCCGTCTGGCTCAGCAACGACTATAACATCTGAAACCCACAGACTGTGAATGTCCGGCTGGCTCAGCCATTACTATAACATCTGAAACACACAGACTATGAATGACTGACTGGCTCAGCCACGACTATAACATCAGAAAGCCACAGACGGTGAATGTCCGTCTGGCTCAGCCACGACTATAACATCTGAAACCCACAGACGGTGAATGTCCGTCTGGCTCAGCCGCGACTATAACATCTGAAACCCACAGACGGTGAAAGTCCCGCTGGCTCAGCCACGACTATAACATCTGAAAACCACAGACGGTGAATGTCAGGCTGGCTCATCAACGACTATAACATCTGAAACCCACAGACAGTGAATGTCCCGCTGGCTCAGCAACGACTATAACATCAGAAACCCACAGACGGTGAAAGTCCCGCTGGCTCAGCCACGACTATAACATCTGAAACCCACAGACGGTGAATGTCCGGCTGGCTCAGCAATGACTGTAACATCTGAAACCCACAGACGGTGAATGACCAACTGGCTCAGCCACAACTATAACATCTGAAACCCACAGACGGTGAATGTCCCGCTGGCTCAGCAAAGACTAAAACATCTGAAACCCACAGACGGTGAATGACCGACTGCCTCAGACATGACTATAACATTTGAAACACACATACGATGAATGACGGACTGGCTCAGCCACGACTATAACATCTGAAACCCACAGACGGTTAATGTCCCGCTGGCTAAGCAACGACTATAACATCTGAAACCCACAGACGGTGAATGTCCCGCTGGCTCAGCCACGACTATAACATCTGAAACCCACAGACAGTGAATGACAGGCTGGCTCAGCACCAACTATAACATCTTAACCCCGCAGACGGTGAATGTCCGGCTGGCTCAGCACCGACTATAACATCTTAAACCCACAGACGGTGAATATCCGGCTTTCTCAGCAACGACTATAACATCTGAAACCCACAGACGGTGAATGTCCGTCTGGCTCAGCCACGACTATAACATCTGAAACCCACAGACTGTGAATGTCCGGCTGGCTCAGCCACGACTATAACATCTGAAACACACAGACGGTGAATGGCAGTCTGGCTCAGCCACGATTATAATATCTGAAACACACATACGATGAATGATGGACTGGCTCAGCCACGACAATAACATCTGAAACCCACAGACGGTTAATGTCCCGCTGGCTAAGCAACGACTATAACATCTGAAACCCACAGACGGTGAATGTCCCGCTGGCTCAGCCACGACTATAACATCTGAAACCCACAGACAGTGAATGACAGGCTGCCTCAGCACCAACTATAACCTCTTAACCCCGCAGACGGTGAATGTCCGGCTGGCTCAGCACCGACTATAACATCTTAAACCCACAGACGGTGAATATCCGGCTTTCTCAGCAACGACTATAACATCTGAAACCCACAGACTGTGAATGGCAGTCTGGCTCAGCCACGATTATAATATCTGAAACCCACAGACGGTGAATGTCCGGCTGGCTCAGCAACGACTATAACATCTGAAACGCACAGACGGTGAATGTCCCGCTGGCTCAGCAAAGACAATAACATCTGAAACCCACAGACAGTGAATGTCCGGCTGGCTCAGCCATTACTATAAAATCTGAAACACACAGACGATGAATGACAGACTGGCTCAGCCACGACTATAACATCAGAAACCCAAAGACGGTGAATATCCGTCTGGCTCAGCAACGACTATAACATCTGAAACCCACAGACTGTGAATGTCCGGCTGGCTCAGCCATTACTATAACATCTGAAACACACAGACTATGAATGACTGACTGGCTCAGCCACGACTATAACATCAGAAACCCACAGACGGTGAATGTCCGTCTGGCTCAGCCACGACTATAACATCTGAAACCCACAGACGGTGAATGTCCGTCTGGCTCAGCCGCGACTATAACATCTGAAACCCACAGACGGTGAAAGTCCCGCTGGCTCAGCCACGACTATAACATCTGAAAACCACAGACGGTGAATGTCAGGCTGGCTCATCAACGACTATAACATCTGAAACCCACAGACAGTGAATGTCCCGCTGGCTCAGCAACGACTATAACATCAGAAACCCACAGACGGTGAAAGTCCCGCTGGCTCAGCCACGACTATAACATCTGAAACCCACAGACGGTGAATGTCCGGCTGGCTCAGCAATGACTGTAACATCTGAAACCCACAGACGGTGAATGACCAACTGGCTCAGCCACAACTATAACATCTGAAACCCACAGACGGTGAATGTCCCGCTGGCTCAGCAAAGACTAAAACATCTGAAACCCACAGACGGTGAATGACCGACTGCCTCAGACATGACTATAACATTTGAAATACACATACGATGAATGACGGACTGGCTCAGCCACGACTATAACATCTGAAACCCACAGACGGTTAATGTCCCGCTGGCTAAGCAACGACTATAACATCTGAAACCCACAGACGGTGAATGTCCCGCTGGCTCAGCCACGACTATAACATCTGAAACCCACAGACGGTGAATGTCCGGCTGGCTCAGCACCGACTATAACATCTTAAACCCACAGACGGTGAATATCCGGCTTTCTCAGCAACGACTATAACATCTGAAACCCACAGACTGTGAATGGCAGTCTGGCTCAGCCACGATTATAATATCTGAAACCCACAGACGGTGAATGTCCGGCTGGCTCAGCAACGACTATAACATCTGAAACGCACAGACGGTGAATGTCCCGCTGGCTCAGCAAAGACAATAACATCTGAAACCCACAGACAGTGAATGTCCGGCTGGCTCAGCCATTACTATAAAATCTGAAACACACAGACGATGAATGACAGACTGGCTCAGCCACGACTATAACATCAGAAACCCACAGACTGTGAATGTCCGGCTGGCTCAGCCATTACTATAACATCTGAAACACACAGACTATGAATGACTGACTGGCTCAGCCACGACTATAACATCAGAAACCCACAGACGGTGAATGTCCGTCTGGCTCAGCCACGACTATAACATCTGAAACCCACAGACGGTGAATGTCCGTCTGGCTCAGCCGCGACTATAACATCTGAAACCCACAGACGGTGAAAGTCCCGCTGGCTCAGCCACGACTATAACATCTGAAAACCACAGACGGTGAATGTCAGGCTGGCTCATCAACGACTATAACATCTGAAACCCACAGACAGTGAATGTCCCGCTGGCTCAGCAACGACTATAACATCAGAAACCCACAGACGGTCAAAGTCCCGCTGGCTCAGCCACGACTATAACATCTGAAACCCACAGACGGTGAATGTCCGGCTGGCTCAGCAATGACTGTAACATCTGAAACCCACAGACGGTGAATGACCAACTGGCTCAGCCACAACTATAACATCTGAAACCCACAGACGGTGAATGTCCCGCTGGCTCAGCAAAGACTAAAACATCTGAAACCCACAGACGGTGAATGACCGACTGCCTCAGACATGACTATAACATTTGAAACACACATACGATGAATGACGGACTGGCTCAGCCACGACTATAACATCTGAAACCCACAGACGGTTAATGTCCCGCTGGCTAAGCAACGACTATAACATCTGAAACCCACAGACGGTGAATGTCCCGCTGCCTCAGCCACGACTATAACATCTGAAACCCACAGACAGTGAATGACAGGCTGGCTCAGCACCAACTATAACATCTTAACCCCGCAGACGGTGAATGTCCGGCTGGCTCAGCACCGACTATAACATCTTAAACCCACAGACGGTGAATATCCGGCTTTCTCAGCAACGACTATAACATCTGAAACCCACAGACGGTGAATGTCCGTCTGGCTCAGCCACGACTATAACATCTGAAACCCACAGACTGTGAATGTCCGGCTGGCTCAGCCACGACTATAACATCTGAAACACACAGACGGTGAATGGCAGTCTGGCTCAGCCACGATTATAATATCTGAAACACACATACGATGAATGACGGACTGGCTCAGCCACGACAATAACATCTGAAACCCACAGACGGTTAATGTCCCGCTGGCTAAGCAACGACTATAACATCTGAAACCCACAGACGGTGAATGTCCCGCTGGCTCAGCCACGACTATAACATCTGAAACCCACAGACAGTGAATGACAGGCTGCCTCAGCACCAACTATAACCTCTTAACCCCGCAGACGGTGAATGTCCGGCTGGCTCAGCACCGACTATAACATCTTAAACCCACAGACGGTGAATATCCGACTTTCTCAGCAACGACTATAACATCTGAAACCCACAGACTGTGAATGGCAGTCTGGCTCAGCCACGATTATAATATCTGAAACCCACAGACGGTGAATGTCCGGCTGGCTCAGCAACGACTATAACATCTGAAACGCACAGACGGTGAATGTCCCGCTGGCTCAGCAAAGACAATAACATCTGAAACCCACAGACAGTGAATGTCCGGCTGGCTCAGCCATTACTATAAAATCTGAAACACACAGACGATGAATGACAGACTGGCTCAGCCACGACTATAACATCAGAAACCCACAGACGGTGAATATCCGTCTGGCTCAGCAACGACTATAACATCTGAAACCCACAGACTGTGAATGTCCGGCTGGCTCAGCCATTACTATAACATCTGAAACACACAGACTATGAATGACTGACTGGCTCAGCCACGACTATAACATCAGAAACCCACAGACGGTGAATGTCCGTCTGGCTCAGCCACGACTATAACATCTGAAACCCACAGACGGTGAATGTCCGTCTGGCTCAGCCGCGACTATAACATCTGAAACCCACAGACGGTGAAAGTCCCGCTGGCTCAGCCACGACTATAACATCTGAAAACCACAGACAGTGAATGTCAGGCTGGCTCATCAACGACTATAACATCTGAAACCCACAGACAGTGAATGTCCCGCTGGCTCAGCAACGACTATAACATCAGAAACCCACAGACGGTGAAAGTCCCGCTGGCTCAGCCACGACTATAACATCTGAAACCCACAGACGGTGAATGTCCGGCTGGCTCAGCAATGACTGTAACATCTGAAACCCACAGACGGTGAATGACCAACTGGCTCAGCCACAACTATAACATCTGAAACCCACAGACGGTGAATGTCCCGCTGGCTCAGCAAAGACTAAAACATCTGAAACCCACAGACGGTGAATGACCGACTGCCTCAGACATGACTATAACATTTGAAACACACATACGATGAATGACGGACTGGCTCAGCCACGACTATAACATCTGAAACCCACAGACGGTTAATGTCCCGCTGGCTAAGCAACGACTATAACATCTGAAACCCACAGACGGTGAATGTCCCGCTGGCTCAGCCACGACTATAACATCTGAAACCCACAGACAATGAATGACCGGCTGGCTCAGCACCAACTATAACATCTTAACCCCGCAGACGGTGAATGTCCGGCTGGCTCAGCACCGACTATAACATCTTAAACCCACAGACGGTGAATATCCGGCTTTCTCAGCAACGACTATAACATCTGAAACCCACAGACGGTGAATGTCCGTCTGGCTCAGCCACGACTATAACATCTGAAACCCACAGACTGTGAATGTCCGGCTGGCTCAGCCACGACTATAACATCTGAAACCCACAGACGGTGAATGGCAGTCTGGCTCAGCCATGACTATAACATCTGAAACCCACAGACGGTGAATGTCCAGCAGGCTCAGCAACGACTATAACATCTGAAACCCACAGACTGTGAATGTCCGGCTGGCTCAGCCACGACTATAACATCTGAAACCCACAGACGGTGAATGTCCCGCTGGCTCAGCCACGACTATAACATCTGAAACCCACAGACGGTGAATGTCCCGCTGGCTCAGCAACGACTATAACATCTGAAACCCACAGACGGTGAAAGTCCCGCTGGCTCAGCCACGACTATAACATCTGAAACCCACAGACTGTGAATGTCCGGCTGGCTCAGCCACGACTATAACATCTGAAACCCACAGACAGTGAATGACAGGCTGGCTCAGCACCAACTATAACATCTTAACCCCGCAGACGGTGAATGTCCGGCTGGCTCAGCACCGACTATAACATCTTAAACCCACAGACGGTGAATATTCGGCTTTCTCAGCAACGACTATAACATCTGAAACCCACAGACGGTGAATGGCAGTCTGGCTCAGCCACGATTATAATATCTGAAACCCACAGACGGTGAATGTCCGGCTGGCTCAGCAACGACTATAACATCTGAAACGCACAGACGGTGAATGTCCCGCTGGCTCAGCAAAGACAATAACATCTGAAACCCACAGACAGTGAATGTCCGGCTGGCTCAGCCATTACTATAAAATCTGAAACACACAGACGATGAATGACAGACTGGCTCAGCCACGACTATAACATCAGAAACCCACAGACGGTGAATATCCGTCTGGCTCAGCAACGACTATAACATCTGAAACCCACAGACTGTGAATGTCCGGCTGGCTCAGCCATTACTATAATATCTGAAACACACAGACTATGAATGACTGACTGGCTCAGCCACGACTATAACATCAGAAACCCACAGACGGTGAATGTCCGACTGGCTCAGCCACGACTATAACATCAGAAACCCACAGACGGTGAATGTCCGTCTGGTTCAGCCGCGACTATAACATCTGAAACCCACAGACGGTGAAAGTCCCGCTGGCTCAGCCACGACTATAACATCTGAAAACCACAGACGGTGAATGTCAGGCTGGCTCATCAACGACTATAACATCTGAAACCCACAGACAGTGAATGTCCCGCTGGCTCAGCAACGACTATAACATCAGAAAACCACAGACGGTGAAAGTCCCGCTGGCTCAGCCACGACTATAACATCTGAAACCCACAGACGGTGAATGTCCGGCTGGCTCAGCAATGACTGTAACATCTGAAACCCACAGACGGTGAATGACCAACTGGCTCAGCCACAACTATAACATCTGAAACCCACAGACGGTGAATGTCCCGCTGGCTCAGCAAAGACTAAAACATCTGAAACCCACAGACGGTGAATGACCGACTGCCTCAGACATGACTATAACATTTGAAACACACATACGATGAATGACGGACTGGCTCAGCCACGACTATAACATCTGAAACCCACAGACGGTTAATGTCCCGCTGGCTAAGCAACGACTATAACATCTGAAACCCACAGACGGTGAATGTCCCGCTGGCTCAGCCACGACTATAACATCTGAAACCCACAGACAGTGAATGACAGGCTGGCTCAGCACCAACTATAACATCTTAACCCCGCAGACGGTGAATGTCCGGCTGGCTCAGCACCGACTATAACATCTTAAACCCACAGACGGTGAATATCCGGCTTTCTCAGCAACGACTATAACATCTGAAACCCACAGACGGTGAATGTCCGTCTGGCTCAGCCACGACTATAACATCTAAAACCCACAGACTGTGAATGTCCGGCTGGCTCAGCCACGACTATAACATCTGAAACCCACAGACGGTGAATGGAAGTCTGGCTCAGCCATGACTATAACATCTGAAACCCACAGACGGTGAATGTCCAGCAGGCTCAGCAACGACTATAACATCTGAAACCCACAGACTGTGAATGTCCGGCTGGCTCAGCAACGACTATAACATCTGAAACCCACAGACGGTGAATGTCCCGCTGGCTCAGCCACGACTATAACATCTGAAACCCACAGACGGTGAATGTCCCGCTGGCTCAGCCACGACTATAACATCTGAAACCCACAGACTGTGAATGTCCGGCTGGCTCAGCAACGACTATAACATCTCAAACCCACAGACGGTGAATGTCCTGCTGGCTCAGCAACGACTATAACATCTGAAACCCACAGAAGGTGAATGACCGACTGCCTCAGCCACGATTATAATATCTGAAACCCACAGTCGGTGAATGTCCGGCTGGCTCAGCAACGACTATAACATCTGAAACGCACAGACGGTGAATGTCCCGCTGGCTCAGCAAAGACAATAACATCTGAAACCCACAGACAGTGAATGTCCGGCTGGCTCAGCCATTACTATAAAATCTGAAACACACAGACGATGAATGACAGACTGGCTCAGCCACGACTATAACATCAGAAACCCACAGACGGTGAATATCCGTCTGGCTCAGCAACGACTATAACATCTGAAACCCACAGACAGTGAATGTCCGGCTGGCTCAGCCATTACTATAAAATCTGAAACACACAGACGATGAATGACAGACTGGCTCAGCCACGACTATAACATCAGAAACCCACAGACGGTGAATGTCCGTCTGGCTCAGCCACGACTATAACATCTGAAACCCACAGACGGTGAATGTACGGATGGCTCAGCCACAACTATAACATCTGAAACCCACAGATGGTGAATGTCCGGCTGGCTCAGCAAAGACTATAACATCTGAAACCCACAGACGGTGAATGACCGACTGGCTCAGCAACGACTATAACATCTGAAACCCACAGACTGTGAATGTTCCGCTGGCTCAGCCACGACTATAACATCTGAAACCCACAGACGGTGAATATCCGGCTGTCTCAGCAACGACTATAACATCTGAAACCCACAGACGGTGAATGTCCGTCTGGCTCAGCCACGACTTTTACATCTGAAACCCACAGACGGTGAATGTCCGGCTGGCTCAGCCACGACTTTTACATCTGAAACCCACAGACGGTGAATGTAGGGATGGCTCAGCAACGACTATAACATCTGAAACCCACAGACGGTGAATGTCCGGCCAGCTCAGCCACGACTATAACATCTGAAACCCACAGACAGTGAATGTCCCGCTGGCTCAGCAACGACTATAACATCTGAAACCCACAGACGGTGTAAGTCCCGCTGGCTCAGCCACGACTATAACATCTGAAACCCACAGACGGTGAATGTCCGGCTGGCTCAGCAAAGACTATAACATCTGAAACCCACAGACGGTGAATGACCGACTGGCTCAGCCACGACTATAACATCTGAAACCCAAAGACGGTGAATGTACAGCTGTCTCAGCCACAACTTTAACATCTGAAACGCACAGACGGTGAATGACTGACTGGCTCAGCCACGACTATAACATCAGAAACCAACACATGGTGAAAGTCCAGCTGGCTCAGCAACGACTATAACATCTTAACCCCACAGATGGTGAATGTCCGGCTGTCTCAGCCATGACTATAACATCTGAAACCCACAGACGGTGAATGTCCGGCAGGCCCAGCCACGACCATTACATCTGAAACCCACAGACGGTGACTGTTCCGCTGGCTCAGCCACGACTATAACATCTGAAACATACAAACGGTGAATGTCCGGCTGGCTTAGCAACGTCTATAACATCAGAAACCCACAGACTGTGAATATCCGGCTGGCTCAGCATCGACTATAACATCTGAAACCCACAGACGGTGAATGTCCCGCTGGCTCAGCCACGACTATAACATCTGAAAAACACAGACGGTGAATGTACGGATGGCTCAGCCAGAACTATAACATCTGAAACCCACAGATGGTGAATGTCCGGCTGGCTCAGCAATGACTATAACATCTGAAACCCACAGACGGTGAATGTCCGGCCAGCTCAGCCACGACTATAACATCTGAAACCCACAGACAGTGAATGTCCCGCTGGCTCAGCAACGACTATAACATCTGAAACCCACAGACGGTGAATGACCGACTGGCTCAGCCACGATTATAATATCTGAAACGCACAGACGTTGAATGTCCGGCTGGCTCAGCAACGACTATAACTTCTGAAACGCACAGACGGTGAATGTCCCGCTGGCTCAGCAATGACTATAACATATGAAACCCACAGACTGTGAATGTCCGGCTGGCTCAACCATTACTATAACATCTGAAACACACAGACGTGGAATGACTGACTGGCTCAGCCACGACTATAACATCTTAACCCCACAGACGGAGAATGTCCGTCTGGCTCAACCACGACTATAACATCTGAAACCCTCAGACGGTGAATGTCCAGCTGGCTCAGCCACGACTATAACATCTGAAACCCACAGACGGTGAATGACCGACTGGCTCAGCCACGATTATAACATCTGAAACCCACAGACGGTGAATGACGGACTGGCTCAGCCACGACTATAACATCTGAAACACACAGACGGTGAATGGCAGTCTGGCTCAGCCACGATTATAATATCTGAAACACACATACGATGAATGACGGACTGGCTCAGCCACGACAATAACATCTGAAACCCACAGACGGTTAATGTCCCGCTGGCTAAGCAACGACTATAACATCTGAAACCCACAGACGGTGAATGTCCCGCTGGCTCAGCCACGACTATAACATCTGAAACCCACAGACAGTGAATGACAGGCTGCCTCAGCACCAACTATAACCTCTTAACCCCGCAGACGGTGAATGTCCGGCTGGCTCAGCACCGACTATAACATCTTAAACCCACAGACGGTGAATATCCGGCTTTCTCAGCAACGACTATAACATCTGAAACCCACAGACTGTGAATGGCAGTCTGGCTCAGCCACGATTATAATATCTGAAACCCACAGACGGTGAATGTCCGGCTGGCTCAGCAACGACTATAACATCTGAAACGCACAGACGGTGAATGTCCCGCTGGCTCAGCAAAGACAATAACATCTGAAACCCACAGACAGTGAATGTCCGGCTGGCTCAGCCATTACTATAAAATCTGAAACACACAGACGATGAATGACAGACTGGCTCAGCCACGACTATAACATCAGAAACCCACAGACGGTGAATATCCGTCTGGCTCAGCAACGACTATAACATCTGAAACCCACAGACTGTGAATGTCCGGCTGGCTCAGCCATTACTATAACATCTGAAACACACAGACTATGAATGACTGACTGGCTCAGCCACGACTATAACATCAGAAACCCACAGACGGTGAATGTCCGTCTGGCTCAGCCACGACTATAACATCTGAAACCCACAGACGGTGAATGTCCGTCTGGCTCAGCCGCGACTATAACATCTGAAACCCACAGACGGTGAAAGTCCCGCTGGCTCAGCCACGACTATAACATCTGAAAACCACAGACGGTGAATGTCAGGCTGGCTCATCAACGACTATAACATCTGAAACCCACAGACAGTGAATGTCCCGCTGGCTCAGCAACGACTATAACATCAGAAACCCACAGACGGTGAAAGTCCCGCTGGCTCAGCCACGACTATAACATCTGAAACCCACAGACGGTGAATGTCCGGCTGGCTCAGCAATGACTGTAACATCTGAAACCCACAGACGGTGAATGACCAACTGGCTCAGCCACAACTATAACATCTGAAACCCACAGACGGTGAATGTCCCGCTGGCTCAGCAAAGACTAAAACATCTGAAACCCACAGACGGTGAATGACCGACTGCCTCAGACATGACTATAACATTTGAAACACACATACGATGAATGACGGACTGGCTCAGCCACGACTATAACATCTGAAACCCACAGACGGTTAATGTCCCGCTGGCTAAGCAACGACTATAACATCTGAAACCCACAGACGGTGAATGTCCCGCTGGCTCAGCCACGACTATAACATCTGAAACCCACAGACAATGAATGACCGGCTGGCTCAGCACCAACTATAACATCTTAACCCCGCAGACGGTGAATGTCCGGCTGGCTCAGCACCGACTATAACATCTTAAACCCACAGACGGTGAATATCCGGCTTTCTCAGCAACGACTATAACATCTGAAACCCACAGACGGTGAATGTCCGTCTGGCTCAGCCACGACTATAACATCTGAAACCCACAGACTGTGAATGTCCGGCTGGCTCAGCCACGACTATAACATCTGAAACCCACAGACGGTGAATGGCAGTCTGGCTCAGACATGACTATAACATCTGAAACCCACAGACGGTGAATGTCCAGCAGGCTCAGCAACGACTATAACATCTGAAACCCACAGACTGTGAATGTCCGGCTGGCTCAGCAACGACTATAACATCTGAAACCCACAGACGGTGAATGTCCCGCTGGCTCAGCCACGACTATAACATCTGAAACCCACAGACGGTGAATGTCCCGCTGGCTCAGCAACGACTATAACATCTGAAACCCACAGACGGTGAAAGTCCCGCTGGCTCAGCCACGACTATAACATCTGAAACCCACAGACTGTGAATGTCCGGCTGGCTCAGCCACGACTATAACATCTGAAACCCACAGACAGTGAATGACAGGCTGGCTCAGCACCAACTATAACATCTTAACCCCGCAGACGGTGAATGTCCGGCTGGCTCAGCACCGACTATAACATCTTAAACCCACAGACGGTGAATATCCGGCTTTCTCAGCAACGACTATAACATCTGAAACCCACAGACGGTGAATGGCAGTCTGGCTCAGCCACGATTATAATATCTGAAACCCACAGACGGTGAATGTCCGGCTGGCTCAGCAACGACTATAACATCTGAAACGCACAGACGGTGAATGTCCCGCTGGCTCAGCAAAGACAATAACATCTGAAACCCACAGACAGTGAATGTCCGGCTGGCTCAGCCATTACTATAAAATCTGAAACACACAGACGATGAATGACAGACTGGCTCAGCCACGACTATAACATCAGAAACCCACAGACGGTGAATATCCGTCTGGCTCAGCAACGACTATAACATCTGAAACCCACAGACTGTGAATGTCCGGCTGGCTCAGCCATTACTATAATATCTGAAACACACAGACTATGAATGACTGACTGGCTCAGCCACGACTATAACATCAGAAACCCACAGACGGTGAATGTCCGTCTGGCTCAGCCACGACTATAACATCAGAAACCCACAGACGGTGAATGTCCGTCTGGCTCAGCCGCGACTATAACATCTGAAACCCACAGACGGTGAAAGTCCCGCTGGCTCAGCCACGACTATAACATCTGAAAACCACAGACGGTGAATGTCAGGCTGGCTCATCAACGACTATAACATCTGATACCCACAGACAGTGAATGTCCCGCTGGCTCAGCAACGACTATAACATCAGAAACCCACAGACGGTGAAAGTCCCGCTGGCTCAGCCACGACTATAACATCTGAAACCCACAGACGGTGAATGTCCGGCTGGCTCAGCAATGACTGTAACATCTGAAACCCACAGACGGTGAATGACCAACTGGCTCAGCCACAACTATAACATCTGAAACCCACAGACGGTGAATGTCCCGCTGGCTCAGCAAAGACTAAAACATCTGAAACCCACAGACGGTGAATGACCGACTGCCTCAGACATGACTATAACATTTGAAACACACATACGATGAATGACGGACTGGCTCAGCCACGACTATAACATCTGAAACCCACAGACGGTTAATGTCCCGCTGGCTAAGCAACGACTATAACATCTGAAACCCACAGACGGTGAATGTCCCGCTGGCTCAGCCACGACTATAACATCTGAAACCCACAGACAGTGAATGACAGGCTGGCTCAGCACCAACTATAACATCTTAACCCCGCAGACGGTGAATGTCCGGCTGGCTCAGCACCGACTATAACATCTTAAACCCACAGACGGTGAATATCCGGCTTTCTCAGCAACGACTATAACATCTGAAACCCACAGACGGTGAATGTCCGTCTGGCTCAGCCACGACTATAACATCTAAAACCCACAGACTGTGAATGTCCGGCTGGCTCAGCCACGACTATAACATCTGAAACCCACAGACGGTGAATGGAAGTCTGGCTCAGCCATGACTATAACATCTGAAACCCACAGACGGTGAATGTCCAGCAGGCTCAGCAACGACTATAACATCTGAAACCCACAGACTGTGAATGTCCGGCTGGCTCAGCGACGACTATAACATCTGAAACCCACAGACGGTGAATGTCCCACTGGCTCAGCCACGACTATAACATCTGAAACCCACAGACGGTGAATGTCCCGCTGGCTCAGCAACGACTATAACATCTGAAACCCACAGACGGTGAAAGTCCCGCTGGCTCAGCCACGACTATAACATCTGAAACCCACAGACTGTGAATGTCCGGCTGGCTCAGCAACGACTATAACATCTCAAACCCACAGACGGTGAATGTCCCGCTGGCTCAGCAACGACTATAACATCTGAAACCCACAGAAGGTGAATGACCGACTGCCTCAGCCACGATTATAATATCTGAAACCCACAGACGGTGAATGTCCGGCTGGCTCAGCAACGACTATAACATCTGAAACGCACAGACGGTGAATGTCCCGCTGGCTCAGCAAAGACAATAACATCTGAAACCCACAGACAGTGAATGTCCGGCTGGCTCAGCCATTACTATAAAATCTGAAACACACAGACGATGAATGACAGACTGGCTCAGCCACGACTATAACATCAGAAACCAACACATGGTGAAAGTCCAGCTGGCTCAGCAACGACTATAACATCTTAACCCCACAGACGGTGAATGTCCGGCTGTCTCAGCCATGACTATAACATCTGAAACCCACAGACGGTGAATGTCCGGCAGGCCCAGCCACGACCATTACATCTGAAACCCACAGACGGTGACTGTTCCGCTGGCTCAGCCACGACTATAACATCTGAAACATACAAACGGTGAATGTCCGGCTGGCTTAGCAACGTCTATAACATCAGAAACCCACAGACTGTGAATATCCGGCTGGCTCAGCATCGACTATAACATCTGAAACCCACAGACGGTGAATGTCCCGCTGGCTCAGCCACGACTATAACATCTGAAAAACACAGAGGGTGAATGTACGGATGGCTCAGCCAGAACTATAACATCTGAAACCCACAGATGGTGAATGTCCGGCTGGCTCAGCAATGACTATAACATCTGAAACCCACAGACGGTGAATGTCCGGCCAGCTCAGCCACGACTATAACATCTGAAACCCACAGACAGTGAATGTCCCGCTGGCTCAGCAACGACTATAACATCTGAAACCCACAGACGGTGAATGACCGACTGGCTCAGCCACGATTATAATATCTGAAACGCACAGACGTTGAATGTCCCGCTGGCTCAGCAATGACTATAACATATGAAACCCACAGACTGTGAATGTCCGGCTGGCTCAACCATTACTATAACATCTGAAACACACAGACGTGGAATGACTGACTGGCTCAGCCACGACTATAACATCTTAACCCCACAGACGGAGAATGTCCGTCTGGCTCAACCACGACTATAACATCTGAAACCCTCAGACGGTGAATGTCCAGCTGGCTCAGCCACGACTATAACATCTGAAACCCACAGACGGTGAATGACCGACTGGCTCAGCCACGATTATAACATCTGAAACCCACAGACGGTGAATGACGGACTGGCTCAGCCACGACTATAACATCTGAAACACACAGACGGTGAATGGCAGTCTGGCTCAGCCACGATTATAATATCTGAAACACACATACGATGAATGACGGACTGGCTCAGCCACGACAATAACATCTGAAACCCACAGACGGTTAATGTCCCGCTGGCTAAGCAACGACTATAACATCTGAAACCCACAGACCGTGAATGTCCCGCTGGCTCAGCCACGACTATAACATCTGAAACCCACAGACAGTGAATGACAGGCTGCCTCAGCACCAACTATAACCTCTTAACCCCGCAGACGGTGAATGTCCGGCTGGCTCAGCACCGACTATAACATCTTAAACCCACAGACGGTGAATATCCGGCTTTCTCAGCAACGACTATAACATCTGAAACCCACAGACTGTGAATGGCAGTCTGGCTCAGCCACGATTATAATATCTGAAACCCACAGACGGTGAATGTCCGGCTGGCTCAGCAACGACTATAACATCTGAAACGCACAGACGGTGAATGTCCCGCTGGCTCAGCAAAGACAATAACATCTGAAACCCACAGACAGTGAATGTCCGGCTGGCTCAGCCATTACTATAAAATCTGAAACACACAGACGATGAATGACAGACTGGCTCAGCCACGACTATAACATCAGAAACCCACAGACGGTGAATATCCGTCTGGCTCAGCAACGACTATAACATCTGAAACCCACAGACTGTGAATGTCCGGCTGGCTCAGCCATTACTATAACATCTGAAACACACAGACTATGAATGACTGACTGGCTCAGCCACGACTATAACATCAGAAACCCACAGACGGTGAATGTCCGTCTGGCTCAGCCACGACTATAACATCTGAAACCCACAGACGGTGAATGTCCGTCTGGCTCAGCCGCGACTATAACATCTGAAACCCACAGACGGTGAAAGTCCCGCTGGCTCAGCCACGACTATAACATCTGAAAAACACAGACGGTGAATGTCAGGCTGGCTCATCAACGACTATAACATCTGAAACCCACAGACAGTGAATGTCCCGCTGGCTCAGCAACGACTATAACATCAGAAACCCACAGACGGTGAAAGTCCCGCTGGCTCAGCCACGACTATAACATCTGAAACCCACAGACGGTGAATGTCCGGCTGGCTCAGCAATGACTGTAACATCTGAAACCCACAGACGGTGAATGACCAACTGGCTCAGCCACAACTATAACATCTGAAACCCACAGACGGTGAATGTCCCGCTGGCTCAGCAAAGACTAAAACATCTGAAACCCACAGACGGTGAATGACCGACTGCCTCAGACATGACTATAACATTTGAAACACACATACGATGAATGACGGACTGGCTCAGCCACGACTATAACATCTGAAACCCACAGACAGTTAATGTCCCGCTGGCTAAGCAACGACTATAACATCTGAAACCCACAGACGGTGAATGTCCCGCTGGCTCAGCCACGACTATAACATCTGAAACCCACAGACAATGAATGACCGGCTGGCTCAGCACCAACTATAACATCTTAACCCCGCAGACGGTGAATGTCCGGCTGGCTCAGCACCGACTATAACATCTTAAACCCACAGACGGTGAATATCCGGCTTTCTCAGCAACGACTATAACATCTGAAACCCACAGACGGTGAATGTCCGTCTGGCTCAGCCACGACTATAACATCTGAAACCCACAGACTGTGAATGTCCGGCTGGCTCAGCCACGACTATAACATCTGAAACCCACAGACGGTGAATGGCAGTCTGGCTCAGCCATGACTATAACATCTGAAACCCACAGACGGTGAATGTCCAGAAGGCTCAGCAACGACTATAACATCTGAAACCCACAGACTGTGAATGTCCGGCTGGCTCAGCAACGACTATAACATCTGAAACCCACAGACGGTGAATGTCCCGCTGGCTCAGCCACGACTATAACATCTGAAACCCACAGACGGTGAATGTCCCGCTGGCTCAGCAACGACTATAACATCTGAAACCCACAGACGGTGAAAGTCCCGCTGGCTCAGCCACGACTATAACATCTGAAACCCACAGACTGTGAATGTCCGGCTGGCTCAGCCACGACTATAACATCTGAAACCCACAGACAGTGAATGACAGGCTGGCTCAGCACCAACTATAACATCTTAACCCCGCAGACGGTGAATGTCCGGCTGGCTCAGCACCGACTATAACATCTTAAACCCACAGACGGTGAATATCCGGCTTTCTCAGCAACGACTATAACATCTGAAACCCACAGACGGTGAATGGCAGTCTGGCTCAGCCACGATTATAATATCTGAAACCCACAGACGGTGAATGTCCGGCTGGCTCAGCAACGACTATAACATCTGAAACGCACAGACGGTGAATGTCCCGCTGGCTCAGCAAAGACAATAACATCTGAAACCCACAGACAGTGAATGTCCGGCTGGCTCAGCCATTACTATAAAATCTGAAACACACAGACGATGAATGACAGACTGGCTCAGCCACGACTATAACATCAGAAACCCACAGACGGTGAATATCCGTCTGGCTCAGCAACGACTATAACATCTGAAACCCACAGACTGTGAATGTCCGGCTGGCTCAGCCATTACTATAATATCTGAAACACACAGACTATGAATGACTGACTGGCTCAGCCACGACTATAACATCAGAAACCCACAGACGGTGAATGTCCGTCTGGCTCAGCCACGACTATAACATCAGAAACCCACAGACGGTGAATGTCCGTCTGGCTCAGCCGCGACTATAACATCTGAAACCCACAGACGGTGAAAGTCCCGCTGGCTCAGCCACGACTATAACATCTGAAAACCACAGACGGTGAATGTCAGGCTGGCTCATCAACGACTATAACATCTGATACCCACAGACAGTGAATGTCCCGCTGGCTCAGCAACGACTATAACATCAGAAACCCACAGACGGTGAAAGTCCCGCTGGCTCAGCCACGACTATAACATCTGAAACCCACAGACGGTGAATGTCCGGCTGGCTCAGCAATGACTGTAACATCTGAAACCCACAGACGGTGAATGACCAACTGGCTCAGCCACAACTATAACATCTGAAACCCACAGACGGTGAATGTCCCGCTGGCTCAGCAAAGACTAAAACATCTGAAACCCACAGACGGTGAATGACCGACTGCCTCAGACATGACTATAACATTTGAATCACACATACGATGAATGACGGACTGGCTCAGCCACGACTATAACATCTGAAACCCACAGACGGTTAATGTCCCGCTGGCTAAGCAACGACTATAACATCTGAAACCCACAGACGGTGAATGTCCCGCTGGCTCAGCCACGACTATAACATCTGAAACCCACAGACAGTGAATGACAGGCTGGCTCAGCACCAACTATAACATCTTAACCCCGCAGACGGTGAATGTCCGGCTGGCTCAGCACCGACTATAACATCTTAAACCCACAGACGGTGAATATCCGGCTTTCTCAGCAACGACTATAACATCTGAAACCCACAGACGGTGAATGTCCGTCTGGCTCAGCCACGACTATAACATCTAAAACCCACAGACTGTGAATGTCCGGCTGGCTCAGCCACGACTATAACATCTGAAACCCACAGACGGTGAATGGAAGTCTGGCTCAGCCATGACTATAACATCTGAAACCCACAGACGGTGAATGTCCAGCAGGCTCAGCAACGACTATAACATCTGAAACCCACAGACTGTGAATGTCCGGCTGGCTCAGCGACGACTATAACATCTGAAACCCACAGACGGTGAATGTCCCACTGGCTCAGCCACGACTATAACATCTGAAACCCACAGACGGTGAATGTCCCGCTGGCTCAGCAACGACTATAACATCTGAAACCCACAGACGGTGAAAGTCCCGCTGGCTCAGCCACGACTATGACATCAGAAACCCACAGACTGTGAATATCCGGCTGACTCAGCCACGACTATAACAACTGAAACCCACAGACTGTGAATATCCGGCTGGCTCAGCCACGACTATAACATCTGAAACCCACAGACGGTGTAAGTCCCGCTGGCTCAGCAAAGACTATAACAACTGAAACCCACAGACGGTGAATGTCCGGCTGGCTCAGCAACGACTATAACATCTTAACCCCACAGACGGTGACTGTTCCGCTGGCTCAGCCACGACTATAACATCTGAAACCCACAGACGGTGACTGTTCCGCTTGCTCAACAACGACTATAACACCTGAAACCCACAGACGGTGAATGTCCGGCTGGCTCCCCAACGACTATAACATCAGAAACCCACAGACTGTGAATATCAGGCTGGCTCAGCAACGACTATAACATCTGAAACGCACAGACGGTGAATGTCCGGCTGGCTCAGGAACGACTATGACATCAGAAACCCACAGACTGTGAATATCCGGCTGGCTCAGCAACGACTATAACATCTGAAACCCACAGACGGTGAATGTCCCGCTGGCTCAGCCACGACTATAACTTCTGCAACCCACAGATGGTGAATGTACGGCTGGGTCAGCAATGACTATAACAACTGAAACCCACAGACGGTGAATGTACGGCTGGGTCAGCAACGACTATAACATCTGAAACCCACAGACGGTGTAAGTCCCGCTGGCTCAGCCACGACTATAACATCTGAAACCCAAAGACGGTGAATGTACAGCTGGCTCAGCCACAACTTTGATAATGAAACGCACACCCGGTGAATGACTGACTGGCTCAGCCACGACTATAACATCAGAAACCAACACATGGTGAAATTCCAGCTGGCTCAGCAACGACTATAACATCTTAACCCCACAGACGGTGAATGTCCGGCTGTCTCAGCCACGACCATTACATCTGAAACCCACAGACGGTGACTGTTCCTCTGGCTCAGCCACGACTATAACATCTGAAACATACAAACGGTGAATGTCCGGCTGGCTTAGCAACGACTATAACATCAGAAACCCAGAGACTGTGAATATCCGGCTGGCTCAGCATCGACTATAACATCTGAAACCCACGGACGGTGAATGTCCCGCTGGCTCAGCCACGACTATAACATCTGAAAAACACATACGGTGAATGTACGGATGGCTCAGCCACGACTATAACATCTGAAACCCACAGATGGTGAATGTCCGGCTGGCTCAGCAATGACTATAACATCTGAAACCCACAGACGGTGAATGTCCGGCCAGCTCAGCCATGACTATAACATCTGAAACCCACAGACAGTGAATGTCCCGCTGGCTCAGCAACGACTATAGCATCTGAAACCCACAGACGGTGAATGACCGACTGGCTCAGCCACGATTATAATATCTGAAACCCACAGACGGTGAATGTCCGGCTGGCTCAGCAACGACTATAACTTCTGAAACGCACAGACGGTGAATGTCACGCTGGCTCAACCATTACTATAACATCTGAAACACACAGACGATGAATGACTGACTGGCTCAGCCACGACTATAACATCAGAAACCCACAGACGGTGAATGTCCGTCTGGCTCAGCAACGACTATAACATCTGAAACCCGCAGACTGTGAATGTCCGGCTGGCTCAGCCATTACTATAACATCTGAAACACATAGACTATGAATGACTGACTGGCTCAGACACGACTATAACATCAGAAACCCACAGACGGTGAATGTCCGTCTGGCTCAGCCACGACTATAACATCTGAAACCCACAGACTGTGAATGTCCGGCTGGCTCAGCCACGATTATAACATCTGAAACCCACAGACGGTGAATGGCAGCCTGGCTCAGCCACGACTATAACATCTGAAACCCACAGACGGTGAATGTCCAGCTGGCTCAGCAACGACTATAACATCTGAAACCCTCAGACGGTGAATGTACGGCTGGCTCATCAACGACTATAACATCTGAAACCCACAGACGGTGAATGTCCGGCTGGCTCAGCAATGACTATAACATCTTAACCCCACAGACGGTGAATGTCCAGCTGGCTCAGCCACGTCTATAACATCTGAAACCCACAGACGGTGAATGTCCAGCTGCCTCAGCCACGACTATAACATCTGAAACATACAAACGGTGAATGTCCGGCTGGCTTAGCAACGACTATAACATCAGAAACTCACAGACTGTGAATATCCGGCTGGCTCTGCATCGACTATAACATCTGAAACCCACGGACGGTGAATGTCCCGCAGGCTCAGCCACGACTATAACATCTGAAAAACACATACGGTGAATGTACGGATGGCTCAGCCACGACTATAACATCTGAAACCCACAGATGGTGAATGTCCGGCTGGCTCAGCAATGACTATAACATCTGAAACCCACAGACGGTGAATGTCCGGCCAGCTCAGCCACGACTATAACATCTGAAACCCACAGACAGTGAATGTCCCGCTGGCTCAGCAACGACTATAGCATCTGAAACCCACAGACGGTGAATGACCGACTGGCTCAGCCACGATTATAATATCTGAAACCCACAGGCGGTGAATGTCCGGCTGGCTCAGCAACGACTATAACTTCTGAAACGCACAGACGGTGAATGTCACGCTGGCTCAACCATTACTATAACATCTGAAACACACAGACGATGAATGACTGACTGGCTCAGCCACGACTATAACATCAGAAACCCACAGACAGTGAATGTCCGTCTGGCTCAGCAACGAGTATAACATCTGAAACCCGCAGACTGTGAATGTCCGGCTGGCTCAGCCATTACTATAACATCTGAAACACATAGACTATGAATGACTGACTGGCTCAGCCACGACTATAACATCAGAAACACACAGACGGTGAATGTCCGTCTGGCTCAGCCACGACTATAACATCTGAAACCCACAGACGGTGAATGTCCCTCTGGCTCAGCAACGACTATAACATCTGAAACCCACAGACAGTGAAAGTCCCGCTGGCTCAGCCACGACTATAACATCTGAAACCCACAGACGGTGAATGTCCGGCTGGCTCAGCAAAGACTATAACATCTGAAACCCACAGACGGTGAATGACCGACTGGCTCAGCCACGACTATAACATCTGAAACCCAAAGACGGTGAATGTACAGCTGGCTCAGCCACAACTTTAATATCTGAAACGCACATACGGTGAATGACTGACTGGCTCAGCCACGACTATAACATCAGAAACCAACACATGGTGAAATTCCAGCTGGCTCAGCAACGACTATAACATCTTAACCCCACAGACGGTGAATGTCCGGCTGTCTCAGCCACGACTATAACATCTGAAACCCACAGACGGTGAATGTCCGGCAGGCCCAGCCACGACCATTACATCTGAAACCCACAGACGGTGACTGTTCCGCTGGCTCAGCAACGACTATAACATCTGAAACATACATCGGTGAATGTCCGGCTGGCTTAGCAACGACTATAACATCAGAAACCCACAGACTGTGAATATCCGGCTGGCTCAGCATCGACTATAACATCTGAAACCCACGGAAGGTGAATGTCCCGCTGGCTCAGCCACGACTATAACATCTGAAAAACACAGACGGTGAATGTACGGATGGCTCAGCCACGACTATAACATCTGAAACCCACAGATGGTGAATGTCCGGCTGGCTCAGCAATGACTATAACATCTGAAACCCACAGACATTGAATGTCCGGCCAGCTCAGCCACGACAATAACATCTGAAACCCACAGACAGTGAATGTCCCGCTGGCTCAGCAACGACTATAACATCTGAAACCTACAGACGGTGAATGACCGACTGGCTCAGCCACGATTATAATATCTGAAACCCACAGACGGTGAATGTCCGGCTGGCTCAGCAACGACTATAACTTCTGAAACGCACAGACGGTGAATGTCACGCTGGCTCAACCATTACTATAACATCTGAAACACACAGACGATGAATGACTGACTGGCTCAGCCACGACTATAACATCAGAAACCCACAAACGGTGAATGTCCGTCTGGCTCAGCCACGAGTATAACATCTGAAACCCAGAGACTGTGAATGTCCGGCTGTCTCAGCCATTACTATAACATCTGAAACACACAGACGATGAATGACTGACTGGCTCAACCACGACTATAACATCAGAAAGCCACAGACGGTGAATGTCCGTCTGGCTCAGCAACGACTATAACATCTGAAACCCGCAGACTGTGAATGTCCGGCTGGCTCAGCCATTACTATAACATCTGAAACACATAGACTATGAATGACTGACTGGCTCAGCCACGACTATAACATCAGAAACACACAGACGGTGAATGTCCATCTGGCTCAGCCATTACTATAACATCTGAAACACACAGACGATGAATGACTGACTGGCTCAGCCACGACTATAACATCAGAAACCCACAGACGGTGAATGTCCGTCTGGCTCAGACACGACTATAACATCTGAAACCCACAGACGGTGAATGTCCCGCTGGCTCAGCAACGACTATAACATCTGAAACCCACAGACGGTGAATGTCCAGCTGGCTCAGCAACGACTATAACATCTGAAACCCAAAGACGGTGAATGTCCGGCTGGCTCAGCAACGACTATAACATCTGAAACGCACAGACGGTGAATGTCCCGCTGGCTCAGCAATGACAATAACATCTGAAACCCACAGACAGTGAATGTCCGGCTGGCTCAGCCATTACTATAAAATCTGAAACACACAGACGATGAATGACAGACTGGCTCAGCCACGACTATAACATCAGAAACCCACAGACGGTGAATATCCGTCTGGCTCAGCAACGACTATAACATCTGAAACCCACAGACTGTGAATGTCCGGCTGGCTCAGCCATTACTATAACGTCTGAAACACACAGACTATGAATGACTGACTGGCTCAGCCACGACTATAACATCTGAAAAACACAGACGGTGAATGTACGGATGGCTCAGCCACAACTATAACATCTGAAACCCACAGATGGTGAATGTCCGGCTGGCTCAGCAATGACTATAAAATCTGAAACCCACAGACGGTGAATGTCCGGCTGGGTCAGCAATGACTATAACAACTGAAACCCACAGACGGTGAATGTACGGCTGGGTCAGCAATGACTATAACATCTGAAACCCACAGACAGTGAATGTCCCGCTGGCTCAGCAACGACTATAACATCTGAAACCCACAGACGGTGAATGACCGACTGCCTCAGCCACGATTATAATATCTGAAACCCACAGACGGTGAATGTCCGGCTGGCTCAGCAACGACTATAACATCTGAAACGCACAGACGGTGAATGTCCCGCTGGCTCAGCAATGACAATAACATCTGAAACCCACAGACAGTGAATGTCCGGCTGGCTCAGCCATTACTATAAAATCTGAAACACACAGACGATGAATGACAGACTGGCTCAGCCACGACTATAACATCAGAAACCCACAGACGGTGAATATCCGTCTGGCTCAGCAAAGACTAAAACATCTGAAACCCACAGATGGTGAATGTCCGGCTGGCTCAGCAACGACTATAACATCTGAAACCCACAGACGGTGAATGTCCGGCCAGCTCAGCCACGACTATAACATCTGAAACCCACAGACAGTGAATGTCCCGCTGGCTCAGCAACGACTCTAACATCTGAAACGCACAGACTGTGAATGTCCCGCTGGCTCAGCAATGACTATAACATCTGAAACCCACAGACTGTGAATGTCCGGCTGGCTCAGCCATTACTATAACATCAGAAACCCACAGACGGTGAATGTCCGTCTGGCTCAGCCACGACTATAACATCTGAAACCCATAGACTGTGAATGTCCGGCTGGCTCAGCCACGACTATAACATCTGAAACCCACAGACGGTGAATGGCAGCCTGGCTCAGCCACGACTATAACATCTGAAAACCACAGACGGTGAATGTCCAGCTGGCTCAGCAACGACTATAACATCTGAAACCCACAGACGGTGAATGTCCGGCTGGCTCAGCAACGACTATAACATCTTAACCCCACAGACGGTGACTGTTCCGCTGGCTCAGCCACGACTATAACATCTGAAACCCACAGACGGTGACTGTTCCGCTTGCTCAACAACGACTATAACACCTGAAACCCACAGACGGTGAATGTCCGGCTGGCTCCCCAACGACTATAACATCAGAAACCCACAGACTGTGAATATCAGGCTGGCTCAGCAACGACTATAACATCTGAAACGCACAGACGGTGAATGTCCGGCTGGCTCAGGAACGACTATGACATCAGAAACCCACAGACTGTGAATATCCGGCTGGCTCAGCAACGACTATAACATCTGAAACCCACAGACGGTGAATGTCCCGCTGGCTCAGCCACGACTATAACATCTGCAACCCACAGATGGTGAATGTACGGCTGGGTCAGCAATGACTATAACATCTTAACGCCACAGACGGTCAATGTACGGCTGGGTCAGCAATGACTATAACAACTGAAACCCACAGACGGTGAATGTACGGCTGGGTCAGCAATGACTATAACATCTGAAACCCACAGACAGTGAATGTCCCGCTGGCTCAGCAACGACTATAACATCTGAAACCCACAGACGGTGAATGACCGACTGCCTCAGCCACGATTATAATATCTGAAACCCACAGACGGTGAATGTCCGGCTGGCTCAGCAACGACTATAACATCTGAAACGCACAGACGGTGAATGTCCCGCTGGCTCAGCAATGTCAATAACATCTGAAACCCACAGACAGTGAATGTCCGGCTGGCTCAGCCATTACTATAACATCTGAAACACACAGACTGTGAATGACTGACTGGCTCAGCCACGACTATAACATCTGAAACCCACAGACGGTGAATGTCCCTCTGGCTCAGCAACGACTATAACATCTGAAACCCACAGACAGTGAAAGTCCCGCTGGCTCAGCCACGACTATAACATCTGAAACCCACAGACGGTGAATGTCCGGCTGGCTCAGCAACGACTATAACATCTGAAACCCACAGACAGTGAATGTCCCGCTGGCTCAGCAACGACTATAACATCTGAAACCCACAGACAGTGAAAGTCCCGCTGGCTCAGCCACGACTATAACATCTGAAACCCACAGACGGTGAATGTCCGGCTGGCTCAGCAACGACTATAACATCTGAAACCCACAGACAGTGAATGTCCCGCTGGCTCAGCAACGACTATAACATCTGAAACCCACAGACGGTGTAAGTCCCGCTGGCTCAGCCACGACTATAACATCTGAAACCCACAGACGGTGAATGTCCGGCTGGCTCAGCAAAGACTATAACATCTGAAACCCACAGACGGTGAATGACCGACTGGGTCAGCCACGACTATAACATCTTAACCCCACAGACGGTGAATGTCCGTCCTGCTCAGCCATGACTATAACATCTGAAACCCACAGACTGTGAATGTCCCGCTGGCTCAGCCACGACTTTTACATCTGAAACCCACAGACGGTGACTGTTCCGCTGGCTCAGCCACGACTATAACATCTGAAACCCACAGACGGTGACTGTTCCGCTTGCTCAACAACTACTATAACACCTGAAACCCACAGACGGTGAATGTCCGGCTGGCTCAGCAACGACTATAACATCAGAAACCCACAGACTGTGAATATCCGGCTGGCTCAGCAACGACTATAACATCTGAAACGCACAGACGGTGAATGTCCGGCTGGCTCAGGAACGACTATGACATCAGAAACCCACAGACTGTGAATATCCGGCTGGCTCAGCAACGACTATAACATCTGAAACCCACAGACAGTGAATGTCCCGCTGGCTCAGCAACGACTATAACATCTGAAACCCACAGACAGTGAAAGTCCCGCTGGCTCAGCCACGACTATAACATCTGAACCCCACAGACGGTGAATGTCCGGCAGGCTCAGCAACGACTATAACATCTGAAACCCACAGACAGTGAATGTCCCGCTGGCTCAGCATCGACTATAACATCTGAAACCCACAGACGGTGTAAGTCCCGCTGGCTCAGCCACGACTATAACATCTGAAACCCACAGACGGTGAATGTCCGGCTGGCTCAGCAAAGACTATAACATCTGAAACCCACAGACGGTGAATGTCCGGCTGGCTCAGCAACGACTATAACATCTTAACCCCACAGACGGTGACTGTTCCGCTGGCTCAGCCACGACTATAACATCTGAAACCCACAGACGGTGACTGTTCCGCTTGCTCAACAACGACTATAACACCTGAAACCCACAGACGGTGAATGTCCGGCTGGCTCCCCAACGACTATAACATCAGAAACCCACAGACTGTGAATATCAGGCTGGCTCAGCAACGACTATAACATCTGAAAAGCACAGACGGTGAATGTCCGGCTGGCTCAGGAACGACTATGACATCAGAAACCCACAGACTGTGAATATCCGGCTGGCTCAGCAACGACTATAACATCTGAAACCCACAGACGGTGAATGTCCCGCTGGCTCAGCCACGACTATAACATCTGCAACCCACAGATGGTGAATGTACGGCTGGGTCAGCAATGACTATAACATCTTAACGCCACAGACGGTCAATGTACGGCTGGGTCAGCAATGACTATAACAACTGAAACCCACAGACGGTGAATGTACGGCTGGGTCAGCAACGACTATAACATCTGAAACCCACAGACGGTGTAAGTCCCGCTGGCTCAGCCACGACTATAACATCTGAAACCCAAAGACGGTGAATGTACAGCTGGCTCAGCCACAACTTTGATATCTGAAACGCACACCCGGTGAATGACTGACTGGCTCAGCCACGACTATAACATCAGAAACCAACACATGGTGAAATTCCAGCTGGCTCAGCAACGACTATAACATCTTAACCCCACAGACGGTGAATGTCCGGCTGTCTCAGCCACGACCATTACATCTGAAACCCACAGACGGTGACTGTTCCTCTGGCTCAGCCACGACTATAACATCTGAAACATACAAACGGTGAATGTCCGGCTGGCTTAGCAACGACTATAACATCAGAAACCCACAGACTGTGAATATCCGGCTGGCTCAGCATCGACTATAACATCTGAAACCCACGGACGGTGAATGTCCCGCTGGCTCAGCCACGACTATAACATCTGAAAAACACATACGGTGAATGTACGGATGGCTCAGCCACGACTATAACATCTGAAACCCACAGATGGTGAATGTCCGGCTGGCTCAGCAATGACTATAACATCTGAAACCCACAGACGGTGAATGTCCGGCTGGCTCAGCAAAGACTATAACATCTGAAACCCACAGACGGTGAATGACCGACTGGGTCAGCCACGACTATAACATCTTAACCCCACAGACGGTGAATGTCCGTCCTGCTCAGCCATGACTATAACATCTGAAACCCACAGACTGTGAATGTCCCGCTGGCTCAGCCACGACTTTTACATCTGAAACCCACAGACGGTGACTGTTCCGCTGGCTCAGCCACGACTATAACATCTGAAACCCACAGACGGTGACTGTTCCGCTTGCTCAACAACGACTATAACACCTGAAACCCACAGACGGTGAATGTCCGGCTGGCTCAGCAACGACTATAACATCAGAAACCCACAGACTGTGAATATCCGGCTGGCTCAGCAACGACTATAACATCTGAAACGCACAGACGGTGAATGTCCGGCTGGCTCAGGAACGACTATGACATCAGAAACCCACAGACTGTGAATATCCGGCTGGCTCAGCAACGACTATAACATCTGAAACCCACAGACAGTGAATGTCCCGCTGGCTCAGCAACGACTATAACATCTGAAACCCACAGACAGTGAAAGTCCCGCTGGCTCAGCCACGACTATAACATCTGAACCCCACAGACGGTGAATGTCCGGCAGGCTCAGCAACGACTATAACATCTGAAACCCACAGACAGTGAATGTCCCGCTGGCTCAGCATCGACTATAACATCTGAAACCCACAGACGGTGTAAGTCCCGCTGGCTCAGCCACGACTATAACATCTGAAACCCACAGACGGTGAATGTCCGGCTGGCTCAGCAAAGACTATAACATCTGAAACCCACAGACGGTGAATGTCCGGCTGGCTCAGCAACGACTATAACATCTTAACCCCACAGACGGTGACTGTTCCGCTGGCTCAGCCACGACTATAACATCTGAAACCCACAGACGGTGACTGTTCCGCTTGCTCAACAACGACTATAACACCTGAAACCCACAGACGGTGAATGTCCGGCTGGCTCCCCAACGACTATAACATCAGAAACCCACAGACTGTGAATATCAGGCTGGCTCAGCAACGACTATAACATCTGAAAAGCACAGACGGTGAATGTCCGGCTGGCTCAGGAACGACTATGACATCAGAAACCCACAGACTGTGAATATCCGGCTGGCTCAGCAACGACTATAACATCTGAAACCCACAGACGGTGAATGTCCCGCTGGCTCAGCCACGACTATAACATCTGCAACCCACAGATGGTGAATGTACGGCTGGGTCAGCAATGACTATAACATCTTAACGCCACAGACGGTCAATGTACGGCTGGGTCAGCAATGACTATAACAACTGAAACCCACAGACGGTGAATGTACGGCTGGGTCAGCAACGACTATAACATCTGAAACCCACAGACGGTGTAAGTCCCGCTGGCTCAGCCACGACTATAACATCTGAAACCCAAAGACGGTGAATGTACAGCTGGCTCAGCCACAACTTTGATATCTGAAACGCACACCCGGTGAATGACTGACTGGCTCAGCCACGACTATAACATCAGAAACCAACACATGGTGAAATTCCAGCTGGCTCAGCAACGACTATAACATCTTAACCCCACAGACGGTGAATGTCCGGCTGTCTCAGCCACGACCATTACATCTGAAACCCACAGACGGTGACTGTTCCTCTGGCTCAGCCACGACTATAACATCTGAAACATACAAACGGTGAATGTCCGGCTGGCTCAGCATCGACTATAACATCTGAAACCCACGGACGGTGAATGTCCCGCTGGCTCAGCCACGACTATAACATCTGAAAAACACATACGGTGAATGTACGGATGGCTCAGCCACGACTATAACATCTGAAACCCACAGATGGTGAATGTCCGGCTGGCTCAGCAATGACTATAACATCTGAAACCCACAGACGGTGAATGTCCGGCCAGCTCAGCCATGACTATAACATCTGAAACCCACAGACAGTGAATGTCCCGCTGGCTCAGCAACGACTATAGCATCTGAAACCCACAGACGGTGAATGACCGACTGGCTCAGCCACGATTATAATATCTGAAACCCACAGACGGTGAATGTCCGGCTGGCTCAGCAACGACTATAACTTCTGAAACGCACAGACGGTGAATGTCACGCTGGCTCAACCATTACTATAACATCTGAAACACACAGACGATGAATGACTGACTGGCTCAGCCACGACTATAACATCAGAAACCCACAGTCGGTGAATGTCCGTCTGGCTCAGCAACGACTATAACATCTGAAACCCGCAGACTGTGAATGTCCGGCTGGCTCAGCCATTACTATAACATCTGAAACACATAGACTATGAATGACTGACTGGCTCAGACACGACTATAACATCAGAAACCCACAGACGGTGAATGTCCGTCTGGCTCAGCCACGACTATAACATCTGAAACCCACAGACTGTGAATGTCCGGCTGGCTCAGCCACGATTATAACATCTGAAACCCACAGACGGTGAATGGCAGCCTGGCTCAGCCACGACTATAACATCTGAAACCCACAGACGGTGAATGTCCAGCTGGCTCAGCAACGACTATAACATCTGAAACCCTCAGACGGTGAATGTACGGCTGGCTCATCAACGACTATAACATCTGAAACCCACAGACGGTGAATGTCCGGCTGGCTCAGCAATGACTATAACATCTTAACCCCACAGACGGTGAATGTCCAGCTGGCTCAGCCACGTCTATAACATCTGAAACCCACAGACGGTGAATGTCCAGCTGCCTCAGCCACGACTATAACATCTGAAACATACAAACGGTGAATGTCCGGCTGGCTTAGCAACGACTATAACATCAGAAACTCACAGACTGTGAATATCCGGCTGGCTCAGCATCGACTATAACATCTGAAACCCACGGACGGTGAATGTCCCGCAGGCTCAGCCACGACTATAACATCTGAAAAACACATACGGTGAATGTACGGATGGCTCAGCCACGACTATAACATCTGAAACCCACAGATGGTGAATGTCCGGCTGGCTCAGCAATGACTATAACATCTGAAACCCACAGACGGTGAATGTCCGGCCAGCTCAGCCACGACTATAACATCTGAAACCCACAGACAGTGAATGTCCCGCTGGCTCAGCAACGACTATAGCATCTGAAACCCACAGACGGTGAATGACCGACTGGCTCAGCCACGATTATAATATCTGAAACCCACAGACGGTGAATGTCCGGCTGGCTCAGCAACGACTATAACTTCTGAAACGCACAGACGGTGAATGTCACGCTGGCTCAACCATTACTATAACATCTGAAACACACAGACGATGAATGACTGACTGGCTCAGCCACGACTATAACATCAGAAACCCACAGACAGTGAATGTCCGTCTGGCTCAGCAACGAGTATAACATCTGAAACCCGCAGACTGTGAATGTCCGGCTGGCTCAGCCATTACTATAACATCTGAAACACATAGACTATGAATGACTGACTGGCTCAGCCACGACTATAACATCAGAAACACACAGACGGTGAATGTCCATCTGGCTCAGCCATTACTATAACATCTGAAACACACAGACGATGAATGACTGACTGGCTCAGCCACGACTATAACATCAGAAACCCACAGACGGTGAATGTCCGTCTGGCTCAGACACGACTATAACATCTGAAACCCACAGACGGTGAATGTCCCGCTGGCTCAGCAACGACTATAACATCTGAAACCCACAGACGGTGAATGTCCGGCTGGCTCAGCCACGACTATAACATCTGACACCCACAGACTGTGAATGTCCGGCTGGCTCAGCCATTACTATAACATCTGAAACACACAGACTATGAATGACTGACTGGCTCAGCCACGACTATAACATCAGAAACCCACAGACGGTGAATGTCCGTCTGGCTCAGCCACGACTATAACATCTGAAACCCACAGACGGTGAATGTCCCTCTGGCTCAGCAACGACTATAACATCTGAAACCCACAGACAGTGAAAGTCCCGCTGGCTCAGCCACGACTATAACATCTGAAACCCACAGACGGTGAATGTCCGGCTGGCTCAGCAAAGACTATAACATCTGAAACCCACAGACGGTGAATGACCGACTGGCTCAGCCACGACTATAACATCTGAAACCCAAAGACGGTGAATGTACAGCTGGCTCAGCCACAACTTTAATATCTGAAACGCACATACGGTGAATGACTGACTGGCTCAGCCACGACTATAACATCAGAAACCAACACATGGTGAAATTCCAGCTGGCTCAGCAACGACTATAACATCTTAACCCCACAGACGGTGAATGTCCGGCTGTCTCAGCCACGACTATAACATCTGAAACCCACAGACGGTGAATGTCCGGCAGGCCCAGCCACGACCATTACATCTGAAACCCACAGACGGTGACTGTTCCGCTGGCTCAGCCACGACTATAACATCTGAAACATACATCGGTGAATGTCCGGCTGGCTTAGCAACGACTATAACATCAGAAACCCACAGACTGTGAATATCCGGCTGGCTCAGCATCGACTATAGCATCTGAAACCCACGGAAGGTGAATGTCCCGCTGGCTCAGCGACGACTATAACATCTGAAAAACACAGACGGTGAATGTACGGATGGCTCAGCCACGACTATAACATCTGAAAACCACAGATGGTGAATGTCCGGCTGGCTCAGCAATGACTATAACATCTGAAACCCACAGACGGTGAATGTCCGGCCAGCTCAGCCACGACAATAACATCTGAAACCCACAGACAGTGAATGTCCCGCTGGCTCAGCAACGACTATAACATCTGAAACCTACAGACGGTGAATGACCGACTGGCTCAGCCACGATTATAATATCTGAAACCCACAGACGGTGAATGTCCGGCTGGCTCAGCAACGACTATAACTTCTGAAACGCACAGACGGTGAATGTCACGCTGGCTCAACCATTACTATAACATCTGAAACACACAGACGATGAATGACTGACTGGCTCAGCCACGACTATAACATCAGAAACCCACAAACGGTGAATGTCCGTCTGGCTCAGCCACGAGTATAACATCTGAAACCCAGAGACTGTGAATGTCCGGCTGTCTCAGCCATTACTATAACATCTGAAACACACAGACGATGAATGACTGACTGGCTCAACCACGACTATAACATCAGAAAGCCACAGACGGTGAATGTCCGTCTGGCTCAGCAACGACTATAACATCTGAAACCCGCAGACTGTGAATGTCCGGCTGGCTCAGCCATTACTATAACATCTGAAACACATAGACTATGAATGACTGACTGGCTCAGCCACGACTATAACATCAGAAACACACAGACGGTGAATGTCCATCTGGCTCAGCCATTACTATAACATCTGAAACACACAGACGATGAATGACTGACTGGCTCAGCCACGACTATAACATCAGAAACCCACAGACGGTGAATGTCCGTCTGGCTCAGACACGACTATAACATCTGAAACCCACAGACGGTGAATGTCCCGCTGGCTCAGCAACGACTATAACATCTGAAACCCACAGACGGTGAATGTCCAGCTGGCTCAGCAACGACTATAACATCTGAAACCCAAAGACAGTGAATGTCCGGCTGGCTCAGCAACGACTATAACATCTGAAACGCACAGACGGTGAATGTCCCGCTGGCTCAGCAATGACAATAACATCTGAAACCCACAGACAGTGAATGTCCGGCTGGCTCAGCCATTACTATAAAATCTGAAACACACAGACGATGAATGACAGACTGGCTCAGCCACGACTATAACATCAGAAACCCACAGACGGTGAATATCCGTCTGGCTCAGCAACGACTATAACATCTGAAACCCACAGACTGTGAATGTCCGGCTGGCTCAGCCATTACTATAACATCTGAAACACACAGACTATGAATGACTGACTGGCTCAGCCACGACTATAACATCTGAAAAACACAGACGGTGAATGTACGGATGGCTCAGCCACAACTATAACATCTGAAACCCACAGATGGTGAATGTCCGGCTGGCTCAGCAATGACTATAAAATCTGAAACCCACAGACGGTGAATGTCCGGCTGGGTCAGCAATGACTATAACAACTGAAACCCACAGACGGTGAATGTACGGCTGGGTCAGCAATGACTATACATCTGAAACCCACAGACAGTGAATGTCCCGCTGGCTCAGCAACGACTATAACATCTGAAACCCACAGACGGTGAATGACCGACTGCCTCAGCCACGATTATAATATCTGAAACCCACAGACGGTGAATGTCCGGCTGGCTCAGCAACGACTATAACATCTGAAACGCACAGACGGTGAATGTCCCGCTGGCTCAGCAATGACAATAACATCTGAAACCCACAGACAGTGAATGTCCGGCTGGCTCAGCCATTACTATAAAATCTGAAACACACAGACGATGAATGACAGACTGGCTCAGCCACGACTATAACATCAGAAACCCACAGACGGTGAATATCCGTCTGGCTCAGCAACGACTATAACATCTGAAACCCACAGACTGTGAATGTCCGGCTGGCTCAGCCATTACTATAACATCTGAAACACACAGACTATGAATGACTGACTGGCTCAGCCACGACTATAACATCAGAAACCCACAGACGGTGAATGTCCGTCTGGCTCAGCCACGACTATAACATCTGAAACCCACAGACGGTGAATGTCCCTCTGGCTCAGCAACGACTATAACATCTGAAACCCACAGACAGTGAAAGTCCCGCTGGCTCAGCCACGACTATAACATCTGAAACCCACAGACGGTGAATGTCCGGCTGGCTCAGCAACGACTATAACATCTGAAACCCACAGACAGTGAATGTCCCGCTGGCTCAGCAACGACTATAACATCTGAAACCCACAGACGGTGTAAGTCCCGCTGGCTCAGCCACGACAATAACATCTGAAACCCACAGACGGTGAATGTCCGGCTGGCTCAGCAAAGACTATAACATCTGAAACCCACAGACGGTGAATGACCGACTGGCTCAGCCACGACTATAACATCTGAAACCCAAAGTCGGTGAATGTACAGCTGGCTCAGCCACAACTTTAATATCTGAAACGCACAGACGGTGAATGACTGACTGGCTCAGCCACGACTATAACATCAGAAACCAACACATGGTGAAATTCCAGCTGGCTCAGCAACGACTATAACATCTTAACCCCACAGACGGTGAATGTCCGGCTGTCTCAGCCACGACTATAACATCTGAAACCCACAGACGGTGAATGTCCGGCAGGCCCAGCCACGACCATTACATCTGAAACCCACAGACGGTGACTGTTCCGCTGGCTCAGCCACGACTATAACATCTGAAACATACATCGGTGAATGTCCGGCTGGCTTAGCAACGACTATAACATCAGAAACCCACAGACTGTGAATATCCGGCTGGCTCAGCATCGACTATAACATCTGAAACCCACGGAAGGTGAATGTCCCGCTGGCTCAGCCACGACTATAACATCTGAAAAACACAGACGGTGAATGTACGGATGGCTCAGCCACGACTATAACATCTGAAACCCACAGATGGTGAATGTCCGGCTGGCTCAGCAATGACTATAACATCTGAAACCCACAGACGGTGAATGTCCGGCCAGCTCAGCCACGACTATAACATCTGAAACCCACAGACAGTGAATGTCCCGCTGGCTCAGCAACGACTATAACATCTGAAACCTACAGACGGTGAATGACCGACTGGCTCAGCCACGATTATAATATCTGAAACCCACAGACGGTGAATGTCCGGCTGGCTCAGCAACGACTATAACTTCTGAAACGCACAGACGGTGAATGTCACGCTGGCTCAACCATTACTATAACATCTGAAACACACAGACGATGAATGACTGACTGGCTCAGCCACGACTATAACATCAGAAACCCACAAACGGTGAATGTCCGTCTGGCTCAGCCACGAGTATAACATCTGAAACCCAGAGACTGTGAATGTCCGGCTGTCTCAGCCATTACTATAACATCTGAAACACACAGACGATGAATGACTGACTGGCTCAGCCACGACTATAACATCAGAAACCCACAGACGGTGAATGTCCGTCTGGCTCAGCAACGACTATAACATCTGAAACCCGCAAACTGTGAATGTCCGGCTGGCTCAGCCATTACTATAACATCTGAAACACATAGACTATGAATGACTGACTGGCTCAGCCATGACTATAACATCAGAAACACACAGACGGTGAATGTCCATCTGGCTCAGCCATTACTATAACATCTGAAACACACAGACGATGAATGACTGACTGGCTCAGCCACGACTATAACATCAGAAACCCACAGACGGTGAATATCCGTCTGGCTCAGACACGACTATAACATCTGAAACCCACAGACGGTGAATGTCCCGCTGGCTCAGCAACGACTATAACATCTGAAACCCACAGACGGTGAATGTCCAGCTGGCTCAGCCACGACTATAACATCTGAAACCCAAAGACGGTGAATGTCCGGCTGGATCAGCCATTACTATAACATCTGAAATACACAGACGATGAATGACTGACTGGCTCAGCCACGACTATAACTTCAGAAACCCACAGACGGTGAATGTCCGTCTGGCTCAGCCGCGATTATAACATCTGAAACCCACAGACGGTGAAAGTCCCGCTGGCTCAGCCACGACTATAACATCTGAAAACCACAGACGGTGAATGTCAGGCTGGCTCATCAACGACTATAACATCTGAAACCCACAGACAGTGAATGTCCCGCTGGCTCAGCAACGACTATAACATCAGAAACCCACAGACGGTGAAAGTCCCGCTGGCTCAGCCACGACTATAACATCTGAAACCCACAGACGGTGAATGTCCGGCTGGCTCAGCAATGACTGTAACATCTGAAACCCACAGACGGTGAATGACCAACTGGCTCAGCCACAACTATAACATCTGAAACCCACAGACGGTGAATGTCCCGCTGGCTCAGCAAAGACTAAAACATCTGAAACCCACAGACGGTGAATGACCGACTGCCTCAGACATGACTATAACATTTGAAACACACATACGATGAATGACGGACTGGCTCAGCCACGACTATAACATCTGAAACCCACAGACGGTTAATGTCCCGCTGGCTAAGCAACGACTATAACATCTGAAACCCACAGACGGTGAATGTCCCGCTGGCTCAGCCACGACTATAACATCTGAAACCCACAGACAGTGAATGACAGGCTGGCTCAGCACCAACTATAACATCTTAACCCCGCAGACGGTGAATGTCCGGCTGGCTCAGCACCGACTATAACATCTTAAACCCACAGACGGTGAATGACCGACTGCCTCAGCCACGATTATAATATCTGAAACCCACAGACGGTGAATGTCCGGCTGGCTCAGCAACGACTATAACATCTGAAACGCACAGACGGTGAATGTCCCGCTGGCTCAGCAATGACAATAACATCTGAAACCCACAGACAGTGAATGTCCGGCTGGCTCAGCCATTACTATAAAATCTGAAACACACAGACGATGAATGACAGACTGGCTCAGCCACGACTATAACATCAGAAACCCACAGACGGTGAATATCCGTCTGGCTCAGCAACGACTATAACATCTGAAACCCACAGACTGTGAATGTCCGGCTGGCTCAGCCATTACTATAACATCTGAAACACACAGACTATGAATGACTGACTGGCTCAGCCACGACTATAACATCAGAAACCCACAGACGGTGAATGTCCGTCTGGCTCAGCCACGACTATAACATCTGAAACCCACAGACGGTGAATGTCCCTCTGGCTCAGCAACGACTATAACATCTGAAACCCACAGACAGTGAAAGTCCCGCTGGCTCAGCCACGACTATAACATCTGAAACCCACAGACGGTGAATGTCCGGCTGGCTCAGCAACGACTATAACATCTGAAACCCACAGACAGTGAATGTCCCGCTGGCTCAGCAACGACTATAACATCTGAAACCCACAGACGGTGTAAGTCCCGCTGGCTCAGCCACGACAATAACATCTGAAATCCACAGACGGTGAATGTCCGGCTGGCTCAGCAAAGACTATAACATCTGAAACCCACAGACGGTGAATGACCGACTGGCTCAGCCACGACTATAACATCTGAAACCCAAAGTCGGTGAATGTACAGCTGGCTCAGCCACAACTTTAATATCTGAAACGCACAGACGGTGAATGACTGACTGGCTCAGCCACGACTATAACATCAGAAACCAACACATGGTGAAATTCCAGCTGGCTCAGCAACGACTATAACATCTTAACCCCACAGACGGTGAATGTCCGGCTGTCTCAGCCACGACTATAACATCTGAAACCCACAGACGGTGAATGTCCGGCAGGCCCAGCCACGACCATTACATCTGAAACCCACAGACGGTGACTGTTCCGCTGGCTCAGCCACGACTATAACATCTGAAACATACATCGGTGAATGTCCGGCTGGCTTAGCAACGACTATAACATCAGAAACCCACAGACTGTGAATATCCGGCTGGCTCAGCATCGACTATAACATCTGAAACCCACGGAGGGTGAATGTCCCGCTGGCTCAGCCACGACTATAACATCTGAAAAACACAGACGGTGAATGTACGGATGGCTCAGCCACGACTATAACATCTGACACCCACAGATGGTGAATGTCCGGCTGGCTCAGCAATGACTATAACATCTGAAACCAACAGACGGTGAATGTCCGGCCAGCTCAGCCACGACTATAACATCTGAAACCCACAGACAGTGAATGTCCCGCTGGCTCAGCAAGGACTATAACATCTGAAACCTACAGACGGTGAATGACCGACTGGCTCAGCCACGATTATAATATCTGAAACCCACAGACGGTGAATGTCCGGCTGGCTCAGCAACGACTATAACATCTGAAACCCACAGACGGTGTAAGTCCCGCTGGCTCAGCCACGACAATAACATCTGAAACCCACAGACGGTGAATGTCCGGCTGGCTCAGCAAAGACTATAACATCTGAAACCCACAGACGGTGAATGACCGACTGGCTCAGCCACGACTATAACATCTGAAACCCAAAGTCGGTGAATGTACAGCTGGCTCAGCCACAACTTTAATATCTGAAACGCACAGACGGTGAATGACTGACTGGCTCAGCCACGACTATAACATCAGAAACCAACACATGGTGAAATTCCAGCTGGCTCAGCAACGACTATAACATCTTAACCCCACAGACGGTGAATGTCCGGCTGTCTCAGCCACGACTATAACATCTGAAACCCACAGACGGTGAATGTCCGGCAGGCCCAGCCACGACCATTACATCTGAAACCCACAGACGGTGACTGTTCCGCTGGCTCAGCCACGACTATAACATCTGAAACATACATCGGTGAATGTCCGGCTGGCTTAGCAACGACTATAACATCAGAAACCCACAGACTGTGAATATCCGGCTGGCTCAGCATCGACTATAACATCTGAAACCCACGGAAGGTGAATGTCCCGCTGGCTCAGCCACGACTATAACATCTGAAAAACACAGACGGTGAATGTACGGATGGCTCAGCCACGACTATAACATCTGAAACCCACAGATGGTGAATGTCCGGCTGGCTCAGCAATGACTATAACATCTGAAACCCACAGACGGTGAATGTCCGGCCAGCTCAGCCACGACTATAACATCTGAAACCCACAGACAGTGAATGTCCCGCTGGCTCAGCAACGACTATAACATCTGAAACCTACAGACGGTGAATGACCGACTGGCTCAGCCACGATTATAATATCTGAAACCCACAGACGGTGAATGTCCGGCTGGCTCAGCAACGACTATAACTTCTGAAACGCACAGACGGTGAATGTCACGCTGGCTCAACCATTACTATAACATCTGAAACACACAGACGATGAATGACTGACTGGCTCAGCCACGACTATAACATCAGAAACCCACAAACGGTGAATGTCCGTCTGGCTCAGCCACGAGTATAACATCTGAAACCCAGAGACTGTGAATGTCCGGCTGTCTCAGCCATTACTATAACATCTGAAACACACAGACGATGAATGACTGACTGGCTCAGCCACGACTATAACATCAGAAACCCACAGACGGTGAATGTCCGTCTGGCTCAGCAACGACTATAACATCTGAAACCCGCAAACTGTGAATGTCCGGCTGGCTCAGCCATTACTATAACATCTGAAACACATAGACTATGAATGACTGACTGGCTCAGCCATGACTATAACATCAGAAACACACAGACGGTGAATGTCCATCTGGCTCAGCCATTACTATAACATCTGAAACACACAGACGATGAATGACTGACTGGCTCAGCCACGACTATAACATCAGAAACCCACAGACGGTGAATGTCCGTCTGGCTCAGACACGACTATAACATCTGAAACCCACAGACGGTGAATGTCCCGCTGGCTCAGCAACGACTATAACATCTGAAACCCACAGACGGTGAATGTCCAGCTGGCTCAGCCACGACTATAACATCTGAAACCCAAAGACGGTGAATGTCCGGCTGGATCAGCCATTACTATAACATCTGAAATACACAGACGATGAATGACTGACTGGCTCAGCCACGACTATAACTTCAGAAACCCACAGACGGTGAATGTCCGTCTGGCTCAGCCGCGATTATAACATCTGAAACCCACAGACGGTGAAAGTCCCGCTGGCTCAGCCACGACTATAACATCTGAAAACCACAGACGGTGAATGTCAGGCTGGCTCATCAACGACTATAACATCTGAAACCCACAGACAGTGAATGTCCCGCTGGCTCAGCAACGACTATAACATCAGAAACCCACAGACGGTGAAAGTCCCGCTGGCTCAGCCACGACTATAACATCTGAAACCCACAGACGGTGAATGTCCGGCTGGCTCAGCAATGACTGTAACATCTGAAACCCACAGACGGTGAATGACCAACTGGCTCAGCCACAACTATAACATCTGAAACCCACAGACGGTGAATGTCCCGCTGGCTCAGCAAAGACTAAAACATCTGAAACCCACAGACGGTGAATGACCGACTGCCTCAGACATGACTATAACATTTGAAACACACATACGATGAATGACGGACTGGCTCAGCCACGACTATAACATCTGAAACCCACAGACGGTTAATGTCCCGCTGGCTAAGCAACGACTATAACATCTGAAACCCACAGACGGTGAATGTCCCGCTGGCTCAGCCACGACTATAACATCTGAAACCCACAGACAGTGAATGACAGGCTGGCTCAGCACCAACTATAACATCTTAACCCCGCAGACGGTGAATGTCCGGCTGGCTCAGCACCGACTATAACATCTTAAACCCACAGACGGTGAATGACCGACTGCCTCAGCCACGATTATAATATCTGAAACCCACAGACGGTGAATGTCCGGCTGGCTCAGCAACGACTATAACATCTGAAACGCACAGACGGTGAATGTCCCGCTGGCTCAGCAATGACAATAACATCTGAAACCCACAGACAGTGAATGTCCGGCTGGCTCAGCCATTACTATAAAATCTGAAACACACAGACGATGAATGACAGACTGGCTCAGCCACGACTATAACATCAGAAACCCACAGACGGTGAATATCCGTCTGGCTCAGCAACGACTATAACATCTGAAACCCACAGACTGTGAATGTCCGGCTGGCTCAGCCATTACTATAACATCTGAAACACACAGACTATGAATGACTGACTGGCTCAGCCACGACTATAACATCAGAAACCCACAGACGGTGAATGTCCGTCTGGCTCAGCCACGACTATAACATCTGAAACCCACAGACGGTGAATGTCCCTCTGGCTCAGCAACGACTATAACATCTGAAACCCACAGACAGTGAAAGTCCCGCTGGCTCAGCCACGACTATAACATCTGAAACCCACAGACGGTGAATGTCCGGCTGGCTCAGCAACGACTATAACATCTGAAACCCACAGACAGTGAATGTCCCGCTGGCTCAGCAACGACTATAACATCTGAAACCCACAGACGGTGTAAGTCCCGCTGGCTCAGCCACGACAATAACATCTGAAATCCACAGACGGTGAATGTCCGGCTGGCTCAGCAAAGACTATAACATCTGAAACCCACAGACGGTGAATGACCGACTGGCTCAGCCACGACTATAACATCTGAAACCCAAAGTCGGTGAATGTACAGCTGGCTCAGCCACAACTTTAATATCTGAAACGCACAGACGGTGAATGACTGACTGGCTCAGCCACGACTATAACATCAGAAACCAACACATGGTGAAATTCCAGCTGGCTCAGCAACGACTATAACATCTTAACCCCACAGACGGTGAATGTCCGGCTGTCTCAGCCACGACTATAACATCTGAAACCCACAGACGGTGAATGTCCGGCAGGCCCAGCCACGACCATTACATCTGAAACCCACAGACGGTGACTGTTCCGCTGGCTCAGCCACGACTATAACATCTGAAACATACATCGGTGAATGTCCGGCTGGCTTAGCAACGACTATAACATCAGAAACCCACAGACTGTGAATATCCGGCTGGCTCAGCATCGACTATAACATCTGAAACCCACGGAGGGTGAATGTCCCGCTTGCTCAGCCACGACTATAACATCTGAAAAACACAGACGGTGAATGTACGGATGGCTCAGCCACGACTATAACATCTGAAACCCACAGATGGTGAATGTCCGGCTGGCTCAGCAATGACTATAACATCTGAAACCCACAGACGGTGAATGTCCGGCCAGCTCAGCCACGACTATAACATCTGAAACCCACAGACAGTGAATGTCCCGCTGGCTCAGCAACGACTATAACATCTGAAACCTACAGACGGTGAATGACCGACTGGCTCAGCCACGATTATAATATCTGAAACCCACAGACGGTGAATGTCCGGCTGGCTCAGCAACGACTATAACTTCTGAAACGCACAGACGGTGAATGTCACGCCGGCTCAACCATTACTATAACATCTGAAACACACAGACGATGAATGACTGACTGGCTCAGCCACGACTATAACATCAGAAACCCACAAACGGTGAATGTCCGTCTGGCTCAGCCACGACTATAACATCTGAAACCCAGAGACTGTGAATGTCCGGCTGTCTCAGCCATTACTATAACATCTGAAACACACAGACGATGAATGACTGACTGGCTCAGCCACGACTATAACATCAGAAACCCACAGACGGTGAATGTCCGTCTGGCTCAGCAACGACTATAACATCTGAAACCCGCAAATTGTGAATGTCCGGCTGGCTCAGCCATTACTATAACATCTGAAACACATAGACTATGAATGACTGACTGGCTCAGCCATGACTATAACATCAGAAACACACAGACGGTGAATGTCCATCTGGCTCAGCCATTACTATAACATCTGAAACACACAGACGATGAATGACTGAATGGCTCAGCCACGACTATAACATCAGAAACCCACAGACGGTGAATGTCCGTCTGGCTCAGACACGACTATAACATCTGAAACCCACAGACGGTGAATGTCCCGCTGGCTCAGCAACGACTATAACATCTGAAACCCACAGACGGTGAATGTCCAGCTGGCTCAGCCACGACTATAACATCTGAAACCCAAAGACGGTGAATGTCCGGCTGGATCAGCCATTACTATAACATCTGAAATACACAGACGATGAATGACTGACTGGCTCAGCCACGACTATAACTTCAGAAACCCACAGACGGTGAATGTCCGTCTGGCTCAGCCGCGACTATAACATCTGAAACCCACAGACGGTGAAAGTCCCGCTGGCTCAGCCACGACTATAACATCTGAAAACCACAGACGGTGAATGTCAGGCTGGCTCATCAACGACTATAACATCTGAAACCCACAGACAGTGAATGTCCCGCTGGCTCAGCAACGACTATAACATTAGAAACCCACAGACGGTGAAAGTCCCGCTGGCTCAGCCACGACTATAACATCTGAAACCCACAGACGGTGAATGTCCGGCTGGCTCAGCAATGACTGTAACATCTGAAACCCACAGACGGTGAATGACCAACTGGCTCAGCCACAACTATAACATCTGAAACCCACAGACGGTGAATGTCCCGCTGGCTCAGCAAAGACTAAAACATCTGAAACCCACAGACGGTGAATGACCGACTGCCTCAGACATGACTATAACATTTGAAACACACATACGATGAATGACGGACTGGCTCAGCCACGACTATAACATCTGAAACCCACAGACGGTTAATGTCCCGCTGGCTAAGCAACGACTATAACATCTGAAACCCACAGACGGTGAATGTCCCGCTGGCTCAGCCACGACTATAACATCTGAAATCCACAGACAGTGAATGACAGGCTGGCACAGCACCAACTATAACATCTTAACCCCGCAGACGGTGAATGTCCGGCTGGCTCAGCACCGACTATAACATCTTAAACCCACAGACGGTGAATATCCGGCTTTCTCAGCAACGACTATAACATCTGAAACCCACAGACGGTGAATGTCCGTCTGGCTCAGCCACGACTATAACATCTGAAACCCACAGACTGTGAATGTCCGGCTGGCTCAGCCACGACTATAACATCTGAAACCCACAGACGGTGAATGGCAGTCTGGCTCAGCCATGACTATAACATCTGAAACCCACAGACGGTGAATGTCCAGCTGGCTCAGCAACGACTATAACATCTGAAACCCACAGACTGTGAATGTCCGGCTGGCTCAGCAACGACTATAACATCTGAAACCCACAGACGGTGAATGTCCCGCTGGCTCAGCCACGACTATAACATCTGAAACCCACAGACGGTGAATGTCCCGCTGGCTCAGCAACGACTATAACATCTGAAACCCACAGACGGTGAATGTCCCGCTGGCTCAGCCACGACTATAACATCTGAAACCCACAGACTGTGAATGTCCGGCTGGCTCAGCAACGACTATAACATCTCAAACACACAGACGGTGAATGTCCCGCTGGCTCAGCAACGACTATAACATCTGAAACCCACAGAAGGTGAATGACCGACTGCCTCAGCCACGATTATAATATCTGAAACCCACAGACGGTGAATGTCCGGCTGGCTCAGCAACGACTATAACATCTGAAACGCACAGACGGTGAATGTCCCGCTGGCTCAGCAAAGACAATAACATCTGAAACCCACAGACAGTGAATGTCCGGCTGGCTCAGCCATTACTATAAAATCTGAAACACACAGACGATGAATGACAGACTGGCTCAGCCACGACTATAACATCAGAAACCCACAGACGGTGAATATCCGTCTGGCTCAGCAACGACTATAACATCTGAAACCCACAGACTGTGAATGTCCGGCTGGCTCAGCCATTACTATAACATCTGAAACACACAGACTATGAATGACTGACTGGCTCAGCCACGACTATAACATCAGAAACCCACAGACGGTGAATGTCCGTCTGGCTCAGCCACGACTATAACATCTGAAACCCACAGACGGTGAATGTCCCTCTGGCTCAGCAACGACTATAACATCTGAAACCCACAGACAGTGAAAGTCCCGCTGGCTCAGCCACGACTATAACATCTGAAACCCACAGACGGTGAATGTCCGGCTGGCTCAGCAACGACTATAACATCTGAAACCCACAGACAGTGAATGTCCCGCTGGCTCAGCAACGACTATAACATCTGAAACCCACAGACGGTGTAAGTCCCGCTGGCTCAGCCACGACTATAACATCTGAAACCCACAGACGGTGAATGTCCGGCTGGCTCAGCAAAGACTATAACATCTGAAACCCACAGACGGTGAATGACCGACTGGCTCAGCCACGACTATAACATCTGAAACCCAAAGACTGTGAATGTACAGCTGTCTCAGCCACAACTTTAACATCTGAAACGCACAGACGGTGAATGACTGACTGGCTCAGCCACGACTATAACATCAGAAACCAACACATGGTGAAAGTCCAGCTGGCTCAGCAACGACTATAACATCTTAACCCCACAGACGGTGAATGTCCGGCTGTCTCAGCCATGACTATAACATCTGAAACCCACAGACGGTGAATATCCGGCAGGCCCAGCCACGACCATTACATCTGAAACCCACAGACGGTGACTGTTCCGCTGGCTCAGCCACGACTATAACATCTGAAACATACAAACGGTGAATGTCCGGCTGGCTTAGCAACGTCTATAACATCAGAAACCCACAGACGGTGAATGTCCGTCTGGCTCAGACACGACTATAACATCTGAAACCCACAGACGGTGAATGTCCCGCTGGCTCAGCAACGACTATAACATCTGAAACCCACAGACAGTGAATGTCCAGCTGGCTCAGCCACGACTATAACATCTGAAACCCAAAGACGGTGAATGTCCGGCTGGATCAGCCATTACTATAACATCTGAAACACACAGACGATGAATGACTGACTGGCTCAGCCACGACTATAACTTCAGAAACCCACAGACGGTGAATGTCCGTCTGGCTCAGCCGCGACTATAACATCTGAAACCCACAGACGGTGAAAGTCCCGCTGGCTCAGCCACGACTATAACATCTGAAAACCACAGACGGTGAATGTCAGGCTGGCTCATCAACGACTATAACATGTGAAACCCACAGACAGTGAATGTCCCGCTGGCTCAGCAACGACTATAACATCAGAAACCCACAGACGGTGAAAGTCCCGCTGGCTCAGCCACGACTATAACATCTGAAACCCACAGACGGTGAATGTCCGGCTGGCTCAGCAATGACTGTAACATCTGAAACCCACAGACGGTGAATGACCAACTGGCTCAGCCACAACTATAACATCTGAAACCCACAGACGGTGAATGTCCCGCTGGCTCAGCAAAGAGTAAAACATCTGAAACCCACAGACGGTGAATGACCGACTGCCTCAGACATGATTATAACATTTGAAACACACATACGATGAATGACGGACTGGCTCAGCCACGACTATAACTTCTGAAACGCACAGACGGTGAATGTCCCGCTGGCTCAGCAATGACTATAACATATGAAACCCACAGACTGTGAATGTCCGGCTGGCTCAACCATTACTATAACATCTGAAACACACAGACGATGAATGACTGACTGGCTCAGCCACGACTATAACATCTTAACCCCACAGACGGTGAATGTCCGTCTAGCTCAGCCACGACTATAACATCTGAAACCCTCAGACGGTGAATGTCCAGCTGGCTCAGCCACGACTATAACATCTGAAACCCACAGACGGTGAATGACCGACTGGCTCAGCCACGATTATAACATCTGAAACCCACAGACGGTGAATGACGGACTGGCTCAGCAACGACTGTAACATCTGAAACCCACAGACGGTGAATGTCCCGCTGGCTCAGCCACGACTGTAACATCTGAAACCCACAGACGGTGAATGTCCCGCTGGCTCAGCCACGACTGTAACATCTGAAACCCACAGACGGTGAATGTCCCGCTGGCTTAGCTAAGACTAAAACATCTGCAACCCACAGACGGTGAATGACCGACTGCCTCAGACATGACTATAACATTTGAAACACACATACGATGAATGACGGACTGGCTCAGCCACGACTATAACATCTGAAACCCACAGACGGTTAATGTCCCGCTGGCTAAGCAACGACTATAACATCTGAAACCCACAGACGGTGAATGTTCTGCTGGCTCAGCCACGACTATAACATCTGAAACCCACAGACAGTGAATGTCAGGCTGGCTCAGCACCAACTATAACATCTTAACCCCGCAGACGGTGAATGTCCGGCTGGCTCAGACCCGACTATAACATCTGAAACCCACAGACGGTGAATATCCGGCTGTCTCAGCAACGACTATAACATCTGAAACCCACAGACGGTGAATGTCCGTCTGGCTCAGCCACGACTTTTACATCTGAAACCCACAGACGGTGAATGTAGGGATGGCTCAGCAACGACTATAACATATGAAACCCACAGACGGTGAATGTCCGGCCAGCTCAGCCACGACTATAACATCTGAAACCCACAGAGAGTGAATGTCCCGCTGGCTCAGCAACGACTATAACATCTGAAACCCACAGACAGTGAATGACCGACTGGCTCAGCCACGATTATAATATCTGAAACCCACAGACGGTGAATGTCCGGCTGGCTCAGCAATGATTATAACATCTGAAACGCACAGACGGTGAATGTCCCGCTGGCTCAGCAATGACTATAACATCTGAAACTCACAGACTGTGAATGTCCGGCTGGCTCAGCCATTACTATAACATCTGAAACACACAGACGATGAATGACTGACTGGCTCAGACACGACTATAACATCAGAAACCCACAGACGGTGAATGTCCGTCTGGCTCAGCCACGACTATAACATCTGAAACCCACAGACTGTGAATGTCCGGCTGGCTCAGCCACGATTATAACATCTGAAACCCACAGACGGTGAATGGCAGCCTGGCTCAGCCACGACTATAACATCTGAAACCCACAGACGGTGAATGTCCAGCTGGCTCAGCAACGACTATAACATCTGAAACCCTCAGACGGTGAATGTCCCGCTGGCTCATCAACGACTATAACATCTGAAACCCACAGACGGTGAATGTCCAGCTGGCTCAGCCACGACTATAACATCTGAAACCCACAGACGGTGAATGACCGACTGGCTCAGCCACGATTATAACATCTGAAACCCACAGACGGTGAATGACGGACTGGCTCAGCAACGACTGTAACATCTGAAACCCACAGACGGTGAATGTCCGTCTGGCTCAGCCACGACTATAACATCTGAAACCCACAGACTGTGAATGTCCGGCTGGCTCAGCCACGACTATAACATCTGAAACCCACAGACGGTGAATGGCAGTCTGGCTCAGCCATGACTATAACATCTGAAACCCACAGACGGTGAATGTCCAGCTGGCTCAGCAACGACTATAACATCTGAAACCCACAGACTGTGAATGTCCGGCTGGCTCAGCAACGACTATAACATCTGAAACCCACAGACGGTGAATGTCCCGCTGGCTCAGCCACGACTATAACATCTGAAACCCACAGACGGTGAATGTCCCGCTGGCTCAGCAACGACTATAACATCTGAAACCCACAGACGGTGAATGTCCCGCTGGCTCAGCCACGACTATAACATCTGAAACCCACAGACTGTGAATGTCCGGCTGGCTCAGCAACGACTATAACATCTCAAACCCACAGACGGTGATTGTCCCGCTGGCTCAACAACGACTATAACATCTGAAACCCACAGAAGGTGAATGACCGACTGCCTCAGCCACGATTATAATATCTGAAACCCACAGACGGTGAATGTCCGGCTGGCTCAGCAACGACTATAACAACTGAAACGCACAGACGGTGAATGTCCCGCTGGCTCAGCAAAGACAATAACATCTGAAACCCACAGACAGTGAATGTCCGGCTGGCTCAGCCATTACTATAACATCTGAAACACACAGACGATGAATGACAGACTGGCTCAGCTACGACTATAACATCAGAAACCCACAGACGGTGAATATCCGTCTGGCTCAGCAACGACTATAACATCTGAAACCCACAGACTGTGAATGTCCGGCTGGCTCAGCCATTACTATAACATCTGAAACACACAGACTATGAATGACTGACTGGCTCAGCCACGACTATAACATCAGAAACCCACAGACGGTGAATGTCCGTCTGGCTCAGCCACGACTATAACATCTGAAACCCACAGACGGTGAATGTCCCTCTGGCTCAGCAACGACTATAACATCTGAAACCCACAGACGGTGAAAGTCCCGCTGGCTCAGCCACGACTATAACATCTGAAACCCACAGACGGTGAATGTCCGGCTGGCTCAGCAACGACTATAACATCTGAAACCCACAGACAGTGAATGTCCCGCTGGCTCAGCAACGACTATAACATCTGAAACCCACAGACGGTGTAAGTCCCGCTGGCTCAGCCACGACTATAACATCTGAAACCCACAGACTGTGAATGTCCGGCTGGCTCAGCAAAGACTATAACATCTGAAACCCAAAGACGGTGAATGACCGACTGGCTCAGCCACGACTATAACATCTGAAACCCAAAGACGGTGAATGTACAGCTGTCTCAGCCACAACTTTAACATCTGAAACGCACAGACGGTGAATGACTGACTGGCTCAGCCACGACTATAACATCAGAAACCAACACATGGTGAAAGTCCAGCTGGCTCAGCAACGACTATAACATCTTATCCCCACAGACGGTGAATGTCCGGCTGTCTCAGCCACGACTATAACATCTGAAACCCACAGACGGTGAATGTCCGGCTGGCTCAGCAATGACTGTAACATCTGAAACCCACAGACGGTGAATGACCAACTGGCTCAGCCACAACTATAACATCTGAAACCCACAGACGGTGAATGTCCCGCTGGCTCAGCAAAGAGTAAAACATCTGAAACCCACAGACGGTGAATGACCGACTGCCTCAGACATGACTATAACATTTGAAACACACATACGATGAATGACGGACTGGCTCAGCCACGACTATAACTTCTGAAACGCACAGACGGTGAATGTCCCGCTGGCTCAGCAATGACTATAACATATGAAACCCACAGACTGTGAATGTCCGGCTGGCTCAACCATTACTATAACATCTGAAACACACAGACGATGAATGACTGACTGGCTCAGCCACGACTATAACATCTTAACCCCACAGACGGTGAATGTCCGTCTAGCTCAGCCACGACTATAACATCTGAAACCCTCAGACGGTGAATGTCCAGCTGGCTCAGCCACGACTATAACATCTGAAACCCACAGACGGTGAATGACCGACTGGCTCAGCCACGACTATAACATCTGAAACCCACAGACGGTGAATGGCAGTCTGGCTCAGCCATGACTATAACATCTGAAACCCACAGACGGTGAATGTCCAGCTGGCTCAGCAACGACTATAACATCTGAAACCCACAGACGGTGAATGTCCCGCTGGCTCAGCAAAGACAATAACATCTGAAACCCACAGACAGTGAATGTCCGGCTGGCTCAGCCATTACTATAAAATCTGAAACACACAGACGATGAATGACAGACTGGCTCAGCCACGACTATAACATCAGAAACCCACAGACGGTGAATATCCGTCTGGCTCAGCAACGACTATAACATCTGAAACCCACAGACTGTGAATGTCCGGCTGGCTCAGCCATTACTATAACATCTGAAACACACAGACTATGAATGACTGACTGGCTCAGCCACGACTATAACATCAGAAACCCACAGACGGTGAATGTCCGTCTGGCTCAGCCACGACTATAACATCTGAAACCCACAGACGGTGAATGTCCCTCTGGCTCAGCAACGACTATAACATCTGAAACCCACAGACAGTGAAAGTCCCGCTGGCTCAGCCACGACTATAACATCTGAAACCCACAGACGGTGAATGTCCGGCTGGCTCAGCAACGACTATAACATCTGAAACCCACAGACAGTGAATGTCCCGCTGGCTCAGCAACGACTATAACATCTGAAACCCACAGACGGTGTAAGTCCCGCTGGCTCAGCCACGACTATAACATCTGAAACCCACAGACGGTGAATGTCCGGCTGGCTCAGCAAAGACTATAACATCTGAAACCCACAGACGGTGAATGACCGACTGGCTCAGCCACGACTATAACATCTGAAACCCAAAGACTGTGAATGTACAGCTGTCTCAGCCACAACTTTAACATCTGAAACGCACAGACGGTGAATGACTGACTGGCTCAGCCACGACTATAACATCAGAAACCAACACATGGTGAAAGTCCAGCTGGCTCAGCAACGACTATAACATCTTAACCCCACAGACGGTGAATGTCCGGCTGTCTCAGCCATGACTATAACATCTGAAACCCACAGACGGTGAATATCCGGCAGGCCCAGCCACGACCATTACATCTGAAACCCACAGACGGTGACTGTTCCGCTGGCTCAGCCACGACTATAACATCTGAAACATACAAACGGTGAATGTCCGGCTGGCTTAGCAACGTCTATAACATCAGAAACCCACAGACGGTGAATGTCCGTCTGGCTCAGACACGACTATAACATCTGAAACCCACAGACGGTGAATGTCCCGCTGGCTCAGCAACGACTATAACATCTGAAACCCACAGACAGTGAATGTCCAGCTGGCTCAGCCACGACTATAACATCTGAAACCCAAAGACGGTGAATGTCCGGCTGGATCAGCCATTACTATAACATCTGAAACACACAGACGATGAATGACTGACTGGCTCAGCCACGACTATAACTTCAGAAACCCACAGACGGTGAATGTCCGTCTGGCTCAGCCGCGACTATAACATCTGAAACCCACAGACGGTGAAAGTCCCGCTGGCTCAGCCACGACTATAACATCTGAAAACCACAGACGGTGAATGTCAGGCTGGCTCATCAACGACTATAACATGTGAAACCCACAGACAGTGAATGTCCCGCTGGCTCAGCAACGACTATAACATCAGAAACCCACAGACGGTGAAAGTCCCGCTGGCTCAGCCACGACTATAACATCTGAAACCCACAGACGGTGAATGTCCGGCTGGCTCAGCAATGACTGTAACATCTGAAACCCACAGACGGTGAATGACCAACTGGCTCAGCCACAACTATAACATCTGAAACCCACAGACGGTGAATGTCCCGCTGGCTCAGCAAAGAGTAAAACATCTGAAACCCACAGACGGTGAATGACCGACTGCCTCAGACATGATTATAACATTTGAAACACACATACGATGAATGACGGACTGGCTCAGCCACGACTATAACTTCTGAAACGCACAGACGGTGAATGTCCCGCTGGCTCAGCAATGACTATAACATATGAAACCCACAGACTGTGAATGTCCGGCTGGCTCAACCATTACTATAACATCTGAAACACACAGACGATGAATGACTGACTGGCTCAGCCACGACTATAACATCTTAACCCCACAGACGGTGAATGTCCGTCTAGCTCAGCCACGACTATAACATCTGAAACCCTCAGACGGTGAATGTCCAGCTGGCTCAGCCACGACTATAACATCTGAAACCCACAGACGGTGAATGACCGACTGGCTCAGCCACGATTATAACATCTGAAACCCACAGACGGTGAATGACGGACTGGCTCAGCAACGACTGTAACATCTGAAACCCACAGACGGTGAATGTCCCGCTGGCTCAGCCACGACTGTAACATCTGAAACCCACAGACGGTGAATGTCCCGCTGGCTCAGCCACGACTGTAACATCTGAAACCCACAGACGGTGAATGTCCCGCTGGCTTAGCTAAGACTAAAACATCTGCAACCCACAGACGGTGAATGACCGACTGCCTCAGACATGACTATAACATTTGAAACACACATACGATGAATGACGGACTGGCTCAGCCACGACTATAACATCTGAAACCCACAGACGGTTAATGTCCCGCTGGCTAAGCAACGACTATAACATCTGAAACCCACAGACGGTGAATGTTCTGCTGGCTCAGCCACGACTATAACATCTGAAACCCACAGACAGTGAATGTCAGGCTGGCTCAGCACCAACTATAACATCTTAACCCCGCAGACGGTGAATGTCCGGCTGGCTCAGACCCGACTATAACATCTGAAACCCACAGACGGTGAATATCCGGCTGTCTCAGCAACGACTATAACATCTGAAACCCACAGACGGTGAATGTCCGTCTGGCTCAGCCACGACTTTTACATCTGAAACCCACAGACGGTGAATGTAGGGATGGCTCAGCAACGACTATAACATCTGAAACCCACAGAGAGTGAATGTCCCGCTGGCTCAGCAACGACTATAACATCTGAAACCCACAGACAGTGAATGACCGACTGGCTCAGCCACGATTATAATATCTGAAACCCACAGACGGTGAATGTCCGGCTGGCTCAGCAATGATTATAACATCTGAAACGCACAGACGGTGAATGTCCCGCTGGCTCAGCAATAACTATAACATCTGAAACTCACAGACTGTGAATGTCCGGCTGGCTCAGCCATTACTATAACATCTGAAACACACAGACGATGAATGACTGACTGGCTCAGACACGACTATAACATCAGAAACCCACAGACGGTGAATGTCCGTCTGGCTCAGCCACGACTATAACATCTGAAACCCACAGACTGTGAATGTCCGGCTGGCTCAGCCACGATTATAACATCTGAAACCCACAGACGGTGAATGGCAGCCTGGCTCAGCCACGACTATAACATCTGAAACCCACAGACGGTGAATGTCCAGCTGGCTCAGCAACGACTATAACATCTGAAACCCTCAGACGGTGAATGTCCCGCTGGCTCATCAACGACTATAACATCTGAAACCCACAGACGGTGAATGTCCAGCTGGCTCAGCCACGACTATAACATCTGAAACCCACAGACGGTGAATGACCGACTGGCTCAGCCACGATTATAACATCTGAAACCCACAGACGGTGAATGACGGACTGGCTCAGCAACGACTGTAACATCTGAAACCCACAGACGGTGAATGTCCGTCTGGCTCAGCCACGACTATAACATCTGAAACCCACAGACTGTGAATGTCCGGCTGGCTCAGCCACGACTATAACATCTGAAACCCACAGACGGTGAATGGCAGTCTGGCTCAGCCATGACTATAACATCTGAAACCCACAGACGGTGAATGTCCAGCTGGCTCAGCAACGACTATAACATCTGAAACCCACAGACTGTGAATGTCCGGCTGGCTCAGCAACGACTATAACATCTGAAACCCACAGACGGTGAATGTCCCGCTGGCTCAGCCACGACTATAACATCTGAAACCCACAGACGGTGAATGTCCCGCTGGCTCAGCAACGACTATAACATCTGAAACCCACAGACGGTGAATGTCCCGCTGGCTCAGCCACGACTATAACATCTGAAACCCACAGACTGTGAATGTCCGGCTGGCTCAGCAACGACTATAACATCTCAAACCCACAGACGGTGATTGTCCCGCTGGCTCAACAACGACTATAACATCTGAAACCCACAGAAGGTGAATGACCGACTGCCTCAGCCACGATTATAATATCTGAAACCCACAGACGGTGAATGTCCGGCTGGCTCAGCAACGACTATAACAACTGAAACGCACAGACGGTGAATGTCCCGCTGGCTCAGCAAAGACAATAACATCTGAAACCCACAGACAGTGAATGTCCGGCTGGCTCAGCCATTACTATAACATCTGAAACACACAGACGATGAATGACAGACTGGCTCAGCTACGACTATAACATCAGAAACCCACAGACGGTGAATATCCGTCTGGCTCAGCAACGACTATAACATCTGAAACCCACAGACTGTGAATGTCCGGCTGGCTCAGCCATTACTATAACATCTGAAACACACAGACTATGAATGACTGACTGGCTCAGCCACGACTATAACATCAGAAACCCACAGACGGTGAATGTCCGTCTGGCTCAGCCACGACTATAACATCTGAAACCCACAGACGGTGAATGTCCCTCTGGCTCAGCAACGACTATAACATCTGAAACCCACAGACGGTGAAAGTCCCGCTGGCTCAGCCACGACTATAACATCTGAAACCCACAGACGGTGAATGTCCGGCTGGCTCAGCAACGACTATAACATCTGAAACCCACAGACAGTGAATGTCCCGCTGGCTCAGCAACGACTATAACATCTGAAACCCACAGACGGTGTAAGTCCCGCTGGCTCAGCCACGACTATAACATCTGAAACCCACAGACTGTGAATGTCCGGCTGGCTCAGCAAAGACTATAACATCTGAAACCCAAAGACGGTGAATGACCGACTGGCTCAGCCACGACTATAACATCTGAAACCCAAAGACGGTGAATGTACAGCTGTCTCAGCCACAACTTTAACATCTGAAACGCACAGACGGTGAATGACTGACTGGCTCAGCCACGACTATAACATCAGAAACCAACACATGGTGAAAGTCCAGCTGGCTCAGCAACGACTATAACATCTTATCCCCACAGACGGTGAATGTCCGGCTGTCTCAGCCACGACTATAACATCTGAAACCCACAGACGGTGAATGTCCGGCTGGCTCAGCAATGACTGTAACATCTGAAACCCACAGACGGTGAATGACCAACTGGCTCAGCCACAACTATAACATCTGAAACCCACAGACGGTGAATGTCCCGCTGGCTCAGCAAAGAGTAAAACATCTGAAACCCACAGACGGTGAATGACCGACTGCCTCAGACATGACTATAACATTTGAAACACACATACGATGAATGACGGACTGGCTCAGCCACGACTATAACTTCTGAAACGCACAGACGGTGAATGTCCCGCTGGCTCAGCAATGACTATAACATATGAAACCCACAGACTGTGAATGTCCGGCTGGCTCAACCATTACTATAACATCTGAAACACACAGACGATGAATGACTGACTGGCTCAGCCACGACTATAACATCTTAACCCCACAGACGGTGAATGTCCGTCTAGCTCAGCCACGACTATAACATCTGAAACCCTCAGACGGTGAATGTCCAGCTGGCTCAGCCACGACTATAACATCTGAAACCCACAGACGGTGAATGACCGACTGGCTCAGCCACGACTATAACATCTGAAACCCACAGACGGTGAATGGCAGTCTGGCTCAGCCATGACTATAACATCTGAAACCCACAGACGGTGAATGTCCAGCTGGCTCAGCAACGACGATAACATCTGAAACCCACAGACTGTGAATGTCCGGCTGGCTCAGCAACGACTATAACATCTGAAACCCACAGACGGTGAATGTCCCGCTGGCTCAGCCACGACTATAACATCTGAAACCCACAGACGGTGAATGTCCCGCTGGCTCAGCAACGACTATAACATCTGAAACCCACAGACGGTGAATGTCCCGCTGGCTCAGCCACGACTATAACATCTGAAACCCACAGACTGTGAATGTCCGGCTGGCTCAGCAACGACTATAACATCTCAAACACACAGACGGTGAATGTCCCGCTGGCTCAGCAACGACTATAACATCTGAAACCCACAGAAGGTGAATGACCGACTGCCTCAGCCACGATTATAATATCTGAAACCCACAGACGGTGAATGTCCGGCTGGCTCAGCAACGACTATAACATCTGAAACGCACAGACGGTGAATGTCCCGCTGGCTCAGCAAAGACAATAACATCTGAAACCCACAGACAGTGAATGTCCGGCTGGCTCAGTCATTACTATAAAATCTGAAACACACAGACGATGAATGACAGACTGGCTCAGCCACGACTATAACATCAGAAACCCACAGACGGTGAATATCCGTCTGGCTCAGCAACGACTATAACATCTGAAACCCACAGACTGTGAATGTCCGGCTGGCTCAGCCATTACTATAACATCTGAAACACACAGACTATGAATGACTGACTGGCTCAGCCACGACTATAACATCAGAAACCCACAGACGGTGAATGTCCGTCTGGCTCAGCCACGACTATAACATCTGAAACCCACAGACGGTGAATGTCCCTCTGGCTCAGCAACGACTATAACATCTGAAACCCACAGACAGTGAAAGTCCCGCTGGCTCAGCCACGACTATAACATCTGAAACCCACAGACGGTGAATGTCCGGCTGGCTCAGCAACGACTATAACATCTGAAACCCACAGACAGTGAATGTCCCGCTGGCTCAGCAACGACTATAACATCTGAAACCCACAGACGGTGTAAGTCCCGCTGGCTCAGCCACGACTATAACATCTGAAACCCACAGACGGTGAATGTCCGGCTGGCTCAGCAAAGACTATAACATCTGAAACCCACAGACGGTGAATGACCGACTGGCTCAGCCACGACTATAACATCTGAAACCCAAAGACTGTGAATGTACAGCTGTCTCAGCCACAACTTTAACATCTGAAACGCACAGACGGTGAATGACTGACTGGCTCAGCCACGACTATAACATCAGAAACCAACACATGGTGAAAGTCCAGCTGGCTCAGCAACGACTATAACATCTTAACCCCACAGACGGTGAATGTCCGGCTGTCTCAGCCATGACTATAACATCTGAAACCCACAGACGGTGAATATCCGGCAGGCCCAGCCACGACCATTACATCTGAAACCCACAGACGGTGACTGTTCCGCTGGCTCAGCCACGACTATAACATCTGAAACATACAAACGGTGAATGTCCGGCTGGCTTAGCAACGTCTATAACATCAGAAACCCACAGACGGTGAATGTCCGTCTGGCTCAGACACGACTATAACATCTGAAACCCACAGACGGTGAATGTCCCGCTGGCTCAGCAACGACTATAACATCTGAAACCCACAGACAGTGAATGTCCAGCTGGCTCAGCCACGACTATAACATCTGAAACCCAAAGACGGTGAATGTCCGGCTGGATCAGCCATTACTATAACATCTGAAACACACAGACGATGAATGACTGACTGGCTCAGCCACGACTATAACTTCAGAAACCCACAGACGGTGAATGTCCGTCTGGCTCAGCCGCGACTATAACATCTGAAACCCACAGACGGTGAAAGTCCCGCTGGCTCAGCCACGACTATAACATCTGAAAACCACAGACGGTGAATGTCAGGCTGGCTCATCAACGACTATAACATGTGAAACCCACAGACAGTGAATGTCCCGCTGGCTCAGCAACGACTATAACATCAGAAACCCACAGACGGTGAAAGTCCCGCTGGCTCAGCCACGACTATAACATCTGAAACCCACAGACGGTGAATGTCCGGCTGGCTCAGCAATGACTGTAACATCTGAAACCCACAGACGGTGAATGACCAACTGGCTCAGCCACAACTATAACATCTGAAACCCACAGACGGTGAATGTCCCGCTGGCTCAGCAAAGAGTAAAACATCTGAAACCCACAGACGGTGAATGACCGACTGCCTCAGACATGATTATAACATTTGAAACACACATACGATGAATGACGGACTGGCTCAGCCACGACTATAACTTCTGAAACGCACAGACGGTGAATGTCCCGCTGGCTCAGCAATGACTATAACATATGAAACCCACAGACTGTGAATGTCCGGCTGGCTCAACCATTACTATAACATCTGAAACACACAGACGATGAATGACTGACTGGCTCAGCCACGACTATAACATCTTAACCCCACAGACGGTGAATGTCCGTCTAGCTCAGCCACGACTATAACATCTGAAACCCTCAGACGGTGAATGTCCAGCTGGCTCAGCCACGACTATAACATCTGAAACCCACAGACGGTGAATGACCGACTGGCTCAGCCACGATTATAACATCTGAAACCCACAGACGGTGAATGACGGACTGGCTCAGCAACGACTGTAACATCTGAAACCCACAGACGGTGAATGTCCCGCTGGCTCAGCCACGACTGTAACATCTGAAACCCACAGACGGTGAATGTCCCGCTGGCTCAGCCACGACTGTAACATCTGAAACCCACAGACGGTGAATGTCCCGCTGGCTTAGCTAAGACTAAAACATCTGCAACCCACAGACGGTGAATGACCGACTGCCTCAGACATGACTATAACATTTGAAACACACATACGATGAATGACGGACTGGCTCAGCCACGACTATAACATCTGAAACCCACAGACGGTTAATGTCCCGCTGGCTAAGCAACGACTATAACATCTGAAACCCACAGACGGTGAATGTTCTGCTGGCTCAGCCACGACTATAACATCTGAAACCCACAGACAGTGAATGTCAGGCTGGCTCAGCACCAACTATAACATCTTAACCCCGCAGACGGTGAATGTCCGGCTGGCTCAGACCCGACTATAACATCTGAAACCCACAGACGGTGAATATCCGGCTGTCTCAGCAACGACTATAACATCTGAAACCCACAGACGGTGAATGTCCGTCTGGCTCAGCCACGACTTTTACATCTGAAACCCACAGACGGTGAATGTAGGGATGGCTCAGCAACGACTATAACATATGAAACCCACAGACGGTGAATGTCCGGCCAGCTCAGCCACGACTATAACATCTGAAACCCACAGAGAGTGAATGTCCCGCTGGCTCAGCAACGACTATAACATCTGAAACCCACAGACAGTGAATGACCGACTGGCTCAGCCACGATTATAATATCTGAAACCCACAGACGGTGAATGTCCGGCTGGCTCAGCAATGATTATAACATCTGAAACGCACAGACGGTGAATGTCCCGCTGGCTCAGCAATGACTATAACATCTGAAACTCACAGACTGTGAATGTCCGGCTGGCTCAGCCATTACTATAACATCTGAAACACACAGACGATGAATGACTGACTGGCTCAGACACGACTATAACATCAGAAACCCACAGACGGTGAATGTCCGTCTGGCTCAGCCACGACTATAACATCTGAAACCCACAGACTGTGAATGTCCGGCTGGCTCAGCCACGATTATAACATCTGAAACCCACAGACGGTGAATGGCAGCCTGGCTCAGCCACGACTATAACATCTGAAACCCACAGACGGTGAATGTCCAGCTGGCTCAGCAACGACTATAACATCTGAAACCCTCAGACGGTGAATGTCCCGCTGGCTCATCAACGACTATAACATCTGAAACCCACAGACGGTGAATGTCCAGCTGGCTCAGCCACGACTATAACATCTGAAACCCACAGACGGTGAATGACCGACTGGCTCAGCCACGATTATAACATCTGAAACCCACAGACGGTGAATGACGGACTGGCTCAGCAACGACTGTAACATCTGAAACCCACAGACGGTGAATGTCCGTCTGGCTCAGCCACGACTATAACATCTGAAACCCACAGACTGTGAATGTCCGGCTGGCTCAGCCACGACTATAACATCTGAAACCCACAGACGGTGAATGGCAGTCTGGCTCAGCCATGACTAAAACATCTGAAACCCACAGACGGTGAATGTCCAGCTGGCTCAGCAACGACTATAACATCTGAAACCCACAGACTGTGAATGTCCGGCTGGCTCAGCAACGACTATAACATCTGAAACCCACAGACGGTGAATGTCCCGCTGGCTCAGCCACGACTATAACATCTGAAACCCACAGACGGTGAATGTCCCGCTGGCTCAGCAACGACTATAACATCTGAAACCCACAGACGGTGAATGTCCCGCTGGCTCAGCCACGACTATAACATCTGAAACCCACAGACTGTGAATGTCCGGCTGGCTCAGCAACGACTATAACATCTCAAACCCACAGACGGTGATTGTCCCGCTGGCTCAACAACGACTATAACATCTGAAACCCACAGAAGGTGAATGACCGACTGCCTCAGCCACGATTATAATATCTGAAACCCACAGACGGTGAATGTCCGGCTGGCTCAGCAACGACTATAACAACTGAAACGCACAGACGGTGAATGTCCCGCTGGCTCAGCAAAGACAATAACATCTGAAACCCACAGACAGTGAATGTCCGGCTGGCTCAGCCATTACTATAACATCTGAAACACACAGACGATGAATGACAGACTGGCTCAGCTACGACTATAACATCAGAAACCCACAGACGGTGAATATCCGTCTGGCTCAGCAACGACTATAACATCTGAAACCCACAGACTGTGAATGTCCGGCTGGCTCAGCCATTACTATAACATCTGAAACACACAGACTATGAATGACTGACTGGCTCAGCCACGACTATAACATCAGAAACCCACAGACGGTGAATGTCCGTCTGGCTCAGCCACGACTATAACATCTGAAACCCACAGACGGTGAATGTCCCTCTGGCTCAGCAACGACTATAACATCTGAAACCCACAGACGGTGAAAGTCCCGCTGGCTCAGCCACGACTATAACATCTGAAACCCACAGACGGTGAATGTCCGGCTGGCTCAGCAACGACTATAACATCTGAAACCCACAGACAGTGAATGTCCCGCTGGCTCAGCAACGACTATAACATCTGAAACCCACAGACGGTGTAAGTCCCGCTGGCTCAGCCACGACTATAACATCTGAAACCCACAGACTGTGAATGTCCGGCTGGCTCAGCAAAGACTATAACATCTGAAACCCAAAGACGGTGAATGACCGACTGGCTCAGCCACGACTATAACATCTGAAACCCAAAGACGGTGAATGTACAGCTGTCTCAGCCACAACTTTAACATCTGAAACGCACAGACGGTGAATGACTGACTGGCTCAGCCACGACTATAACATCAGAAACCAACACATGGTGAAAGTCCAGCTGGCTCAGCAACGACTATAACATCTTATCCCCACAGACGGTGAATGTCCGGCTGTCTCAGCCACGACTATAACATCTGAAACCCACAGACGGTGAATGTCCGGCTGGCTCAGCAATGACTGTAACATCTGAAACCCACAGACGGTGAATGACCAACTGGCTCAGCCACAACTATAACATCTGAAACCCACAGACGGTGAATGTCCCGCTGGCTCAGCAAAGAGTAAAACATCTGAAACCCACAGACGGTGAATGACCGACTGCCTCAGACATGACTATAACATTTGAAACACACATACGATGAATGACGGACTGGCTCAGCCACGACTATAACTTCTGAAACGCACAGACGGTGAATGTCCCGCTGGCTCAGCAATGACTATAACATATGAAACCCACAGACTGTGAATGTCCGGCTGGCTCAACCATTACTATAACATCTGAAACACACAGACGATGAATGACTGACTGGCTCAGCCACGACTATAACATCTTAACCCCACAGACGGTGAATGTCCGTCTAGCTCAGCCACGACTATAACTTCTGAAACCCTCAGACGGTGAATGTCCAGCTGGCTCAGCCACGACTATAACATCTGAAACCCACAGACGGTGAATGACCGACTGGCTCAGCCACGATTATAACATCTGAAACCCACAGACGGTGAATGACGGACTGGCTCAGCAACGACTGTAACATCTGAAACCCACAGACGGTGAATGTCCCGCTGGCTCAGCCACGACTGTAACATCTGAAACCCACAGACGGTGAATGTCCCGCTGGCTCAGCCACGACTGTAACATCTGAAACCCACAGACGGTGAATGTCCCGCTGGCTTAGCTAAGACTAAAACATCTGCAACCCACAGACGGTGAATGACCGACTGCCTCAGACATGACTATAACATTTGAAACACACATACGATGAATGACGGACTGGCTCAGCCACGACTATAACATCTGAAACCCACAGACGGTTAATGTCCCGCTGGCTAAGCAACGACTATAACATCTGAAACCCACAGACGGTGAATGTTCTGCTGGCTCAGCCACGACTATAACATCTGAAACCCACAGACAGTGAATGTCAGGCTGGCTCAGCACCAACTATAACATCTTAACCCCGCAGACGGTGAATGTCCGGCTGGCTCAGACCCGACTATAACATCTGAAACCCACAGACGGTGAATATCCGGCTGTCTCAGCAACGACTATAACATCTGAAACCCACAGACGGTGAATGTCCGTCTGGCTCAGCCACGACTTTTACATCTGAAACCCACAGACGGTGAATGTAGGGATGGCTCAGCAACGACTATAACATATGAAACCCACAGACGGTGAATGTCCCGCTGGCTCAGCAACGACTATAACATCTGAAACCCACAGACAGTGAATGACCGACTGGCTCAGCCACGATTATAATATCTGAAACCCACAGACGGTGAATGTCCGGCTGGCTCAGCAATGATTATAACATCTGAAACGCACAGACGGTGAATGTCCCGCTGGCTCAGCAATGACTATAACATCTGAAACTCACAGACTGTGAATGTCCGGCTGGCTCAGCCATTACTATAACATCTGAAACACACAGACGATGAATGACTGACTGGCTCAGACACGACTATAACATCAGAAACCCACAGACGGTGAATGTCCGTCTGGCTCAGCCACGACTATAACATCTGAAACCCACAGACTGTGAATGTCCGGCTGGCTCAGCCACGATTATAACATCTGAAACCCACAGACGGTGAATGGCAGCCTGGCTCAGCCACGACTATAACATCTGAAACCCACAGACGGTGAATGTCCAGCTGGCTCAGCAACGACTATAACATCTGAAACCCTCAGACGGTGAATGTCCCGCTGGCTCATCAACGACTATAACATCTGAAACCCACAGACGGTGAATGTCCAGCTGGCTCAGCCACGACTATAACATCTGAAACCCACAGACGGTGAATGACCGACTGGCTCAGCCACGATTATAACATCTGAAACCCACAGACGGTGAATGACGGACTGGCTCAGCAACGACTGTAACATCTGAAACCCACAGACGGTGAATGTCCGTCTGGCTCAGACTATAACATCTGAAACCCACAGACTGTGAATGTCCGGCTGGCTCAGCCACGACTATAACATCTGAAACCCACAGACGGTGAATGGCAGTCTGGCTCAGCCATGACTATAACATCTGAAACCCACAGACGGTGAATGTCCAGCTGGCTCAGCAACGACTATAACATCTGAAACCCACAGACTGTGAATGTCCGGCTGGCTCAGCAACGACTATAACATCTGAAACCCACAGACGGTGAATGTCCCGCTGGCTCAGCCACGACTATAACATCTGAAACCCACAGACGGTGAATGTCCCGCTGGCTCAGCAACGACTATAACATCTGAAACCCACAGACGGTGAATGTCCCGCTGGCTCAGCCACGACTATAACATCTGAAACCCACAGACTGTGAATGTCCGGCTGGCTCAGCAACGACTATAACATCTCAAACCCACAGACGGTGATTGTCCCGCTGGCTCAACAACGACTATAACATCTGAAACCCACAGAAGGTGAATGACCGACTGCCTCAGCCACGATTATAATATCTGAAACCCACAGACGGTGAATGTCCGGCTGGCTCAGCAACGACTATAACAACTGAAACGCACAGACAGTGAATGTCCCGCTGGCTCAGCAAAGACAATAACATCTGAAACCCACAGACAGTGAATGTCCGGCTGGCTCAGCCATTACTATAACATCTGAAACACACAGACGATGAATGACAGACTGGCTCAGCTACGACTATAACATCAGAAACCCACAGACGGTGAATATCCGTCTGGCTCAGCAACGACTATAACATCTGAAACCCACAGACTGTGAATGTCCGGCTGGCTCAGCCATTACTATAACATCTGAAACACACAGACTATGAATGACTGACTGGCTCAGCCACGACTATAACATCAGAAACCCACAGACGGTGAATGTCCGTCTGGCTCAGCCACGACTATAACATCTGAAACCCACAGACGGTGAATGTCCCTCTGGCTCAGCAACGACTATAACATCTGAAACCCACAGACGGTGAAAGTCCCGCTGGCTCAGCCACGACTATAACATCTGAAACCCACAGACGGTGAATGTCCGGCTGGCTCAGCAACGACTATAACATCTGAAACCCACAGACAGTGAATGTCCCGCTGGCTCAGCAACGACTATAACATCTGAAACCCACAGACGGTGTAAGTCCCGCTGGCTCAGCCACGACTATAACATCTGAAACCCACAGACTGTGAATGTCCGGCTGGCTCAGCAAAGACTATAACATCTGAAACCCAAAGACGGTGAATGACCGACTGGCTCAGCCACGACTATAACATCTGAAACCCAAAGACGGTGAATGTACAGCTGTCTCAGCCACAACTTTAACATCTGAAACGCACAGACGGTGAATGACTGACTGGCTCAGCCACGACTATAACATCAGAAACCAACACATGGTGAAAGTCCAGCTGGCTCAGCAACGACTATAACATCTTATCCCCACAGACGGTGAATGTCCGGCTGTCTCAGCCACGACTATAACATCTGAAACCCACAGACGGTGAATGTCCGGCAGGCCCAGCCACGACCATTACATCTGAAACCCACAGACGGTGAATGTCCGGCTGGCTCAGACCCGACTATAACATCTGAAACCCACAGACGGTGAATATCCGGCTGTCTCAGCAACGACTATAACATCTGAAACCCACAGACGGTGAATGTCCGGCTGGCTCAGCCACGACTTTTACATCTGAAACCCACAGACGGTGAATGTAGGGATGGCTCAGCAACGACTATAACATCTGAAACCCACAGACGGTGAATGTCCGGCCAGCTCAGCCACGACTATAACATCTGAAACCCACAGACAGTGAATGTCCCGCTGGCTCAGCAACGACTATAACATCTGAAACCCACAGACAGTGAATGACCGACTGGCTCAGCCACGATTATAATATCTGAAACCCACAGACGGTGAATGTCCGGCTGGCTCAGCAATGATTATAACATCTGAAACGCACAGACGGTGAATGTCCCGCTGGCTCAGCAATGACTATAACATCTGAAACCCACAGACTGTGAATGTCCGGCTGGCTCAGCCATTACTATAACATCTGAAACACACAGACGATGAATGACTGACTGGCTCAGACACGGCTATAACATCAGAAACCCACAGACGGTGAATGTCCGTCTGGCTCAGCCACGACTATAACATCTGAAACCCACAGACTGTGAATGTCCGGCTGGCTCAGCCACGATTATAACATCTGAAACCCACAGACGGTGAATGGCAGCCTGGCTCAGCCACGACTATAACATCTGAAACCCACAGACGGTGAATGTCCAGCTGGCTCAGCAACGACTATAACATCTGAAACCCTCAGACGGTGAATGTCCGGCTGGCTCATCAACGACTATAACATCTGAAACCCACAGACGGTGAATGTCCGGCTGGCTCAGCAATGACTATAACATCTTAACCCCACAGACGGTGAATGTCCAGCTGGCTCAGCCACGACTATAACATCTGAAACCCACAGACGGTGAATGTCCAGCTGGCTCAGCCACGACTATAACATCTGAAACCCACAGACGGTGAATGACCGACTGGCTCAGCCACGATTATAACATCTGAAACCCACAGACGGTGAATGACGGACTGGCTCAGCAACGACAGTAACATCTGAAACCCACAGACGGTGAATGTCCGTCTGGCTCAGCCACGACTATAACATCTGAAACCCACAGACTGTGAATGTCCGGCTGGCTCAGCCACGACTATAACATCTGAAACCCACAGACGGTGAATGGCAGTCTGGCTCAGCCATGACTATAACATCTGAAACCCACAGACGGTGAATGTCCAGCTGGCTCAGCAACGACTATAACATCTGAAACCCACAGACTGTGAATGTCCGGCTGGCTCAGCAACGACTATAACATCTGAAACCCACAGACGGTGAATGTCCCGCTGGCTCAGCCACGACTATAACATCTGAAACCCACAGACGGTGAATGTCCCGCTGGCTCAGCAACGACTATAACATCTGAAACCCACAGACGGTGAATGTCCCGCTGGCTCAGCCACGACTATAACATCTGAAACCCACAGACTGTGAATGTCCGGCTGGCTCAGCAACGACTATAACATCTCAAACCCACAGACGGTGAATGTCCCGCTGGCTAAACAACGACTATAACATCTGAAACCCACAGAAGGTGAATGACCGACTGCCTCAGCCACGATTATAATATCTGAAACCCACAGACGGTGAATGTCCGGCTGGCTCAGCAACGACTATAACAACTGAAACGCACAGACGGTGAATGTCCCGCTGGCTGAGCAAAGACAATAACATCTGAAACCCACAGACAGTGAATGTCCGGCTGGCTCAGCCATTACTATAAAATCTGAAACACACAGACGATGATTGACAGACTGGCTCAGCTACTACTATAACATCAGAAACCCACAGACGGTGAATATCCGTCTGGCTCAGCAACGACTATAACATCTGAAACCCACAGACTGTGAATGTCCGGCTGGCTCAGCCATTACTATAACATCTGAAACACACAGACTATGAATGACTGACTGTCTCAGCCACGACTATAACATCAGAAACCCACAGACGGTGAATGTCCGTCTGGCTCAGCCACGACTATAACATCTGAAACCCACAGACGGTGAATGTCCCTCTGGCTCAGCAACGACTATAACATCTGAAACCCACAGACAGTGAAAGTCCCGCTGGCTCAGCCACGACTATAACATCTGAAACCCACAGACGGTGAATGTCCGGCTGGCTCAGCAACGACTATAACATCTGAAACCCACAGACAGTGAATGTCCCGCTGGCTCAGCAACGACTATAACATCTGAAACCCACAGACGGTGTAAGTCCCGCTGGCTCAGCCACGACTATAACATCTGAAACCCACAGACTGTGAATGTCCGGCTGGCTCAGCAAAGACTATAACATCTGAAACCCAAAGACGGTGAATGACCGACTGGCTCAGCCACGACTATAACATCTGAAACCCAAAGACGGATAATGTACAGCTGTCTCAGCCACAACTTTAATATCTGAAACGCACAGACGGTGAATGACTGACTGGCTCAACAACGACTATAACATCAGAAACCAACACATGGTGAAAGTCCAGCTGGCTCAGCAACGACTATAACATCTTAACCCCACAGACGGTGAATGTCCGGCTGGCTCAGCCACGACTATAACATCCGAAACCCACAGATGGTGAATGTCCGGCTGGCTCAGCAATGACTATAACATCTGAAACCCACAGACGGTGAATGTCCGGACAGCTCAGCCACGACTATAACATCTGAAACCCACAGACAGTGAATGTCCCGCTGGCTCAGCAACGACTATAACATCTGAAACCCACAGACGGTGAATGACCGACTGGCTCAGCCACGATTATAATATCTGAAACCCACAGACGGTGAATGTCCGGCTGGCTCAGCAACGACTATAACTTCTGAAACGCACAGACGGTGAATGTCCCGCTGGCTCAGCAATGACTATAACATATGAAACCCACAGACTGTGAATGTCCGGCTGGCTCAACCATTACTATAACATCTGAAACACACAGACGATGAATGACTGACTGGCTCAGCCACGACTATAACATCTTAACCCCACAGACGGTGAATGTCCGTCTGGCTCAGCCACGACTATAACATCTGAAACCCTCAGACGGTGAATGTCCAGCTGGCTCAGCCACGACTATAACATCTGAAACCCACAGACGGTGAATGACCGACTGGCTCAGCCACGATTATAACATCTGAAACCCACAGACGGTGAATGACGGACTGGCTCAGCAACGACTGTAACATCTGAAACCCACAGACGGTGAATGTCCCGCTGGCTCAGCCACGAATGTAACATCTGAAACCCACAGACGGTGAATGTCCCGCTGGCTCAGCAAAGACTAAAACATCTGAAACCCACAGACGGTGAATGACCGACTGCCTCAGACATGACTATAACAATTGAAACACACATACGATGAATGACGGACTGGCTCAGCCACGACTATAACATCTGAAACCCACAGACGGTTAATGTCCCGCTGGCTAAGCAACGACTATAACATCTGAAACCCACAGACGGTGAATGTTCCGCTGGCTCAGCCACGACTATAACATCTGAAACCCACAGACAGTGAATGTCAGGCTGGCTCAGCACCAACTATAACATGTTAACCCCGCAGACGGTGAATGTCCGGTTGGCTCAGACCCGACTATAACATCTGAAACCCACAGACGGTGAATGTCCGGCTGGATCAGCCACGACTTTTACATCTGAAACCCACAGACGGTGAATGTCCGGCTGGCTCAGCCACGACTTTTACATCTGAAACCCACAGACGGTGAATGTAGGGATGGCTCAGCAACGACTATAACATCTGAAACCCACAGACGGTGAATGTCCGGCTGGCTCAGCCACGACTTTTACATCTGAAACCCACAGACGGTGAATGTCCGGCTGGCTCAGCCACGACTATAACATCTGAAACCCACAGACGGTGAATGTAGGGATGGCTCAGCAACGACTATAACATCTGAAACCCACAGACGGTGAATGTCCGGCCAGCTCAGCCACGACTATAACATCTGAAACCCACAGGCGGTGAATGTCCCGCTGGCTCAGCAACGACTATAACATCTGAAACCCACAGACAGTGAATGACCGACTGGCTCAGCCACGATTATAATATCTGAAACCCACAGACGGTGAATGTCCGGCTGGCTCAGCAACGATTATAACATCTGAAACGCACAGACGGTGAATGTCCCGCTGGCTCAGCAATGACTATAACATCTGAAACCCACAGACTGTGAATGTCCGGCAGGCTCAGCCATTACTATAACATCTGAAACACACAGACGATGAATGACTGACTGGCTCAGACACGACTATAACATCTGAAACCCACAGACAGTGAAAGTCCCGCTGGCTCAGCCACGACTATAACATCTGAAACCCACAGACGGTGAATGTCCGGCTGGCTCAGCAACGACTATAACATCTGAAACCCACAGACAGTGAATGTCCCGCTGGCTCAGCAACGACTATAACATCTGAAACCCACAGTCGGTGTAAGTCCCGCTGGCTCAGCCACGACTATAACATCTGAAACCCACAGACTGTGAATGTCCGGCTGGCTCAGCAAAGACTATAACATCTGAAACCCAAAGACGGTGAATGACCGACTGGCTCAGCCACGACTATAACATCTGAAACCCAAAGACGGATAATGTACAGCTGTCTCAGCCACAACTTTAATATCTGAAACGCACAGACGGTGAATGACTGACTGGCTCAACAACGACTATAACATCAGAAACCAACACATGGTGAAAGTCCAGCTGGCTCAGCAACGACTATAACATCTTAACCCCACAGACGGTGAATGTCCGGCTGTCTCGGCCATGACTATAACATCTGAAACCCACAGACGGTGAATGTCCGGCAGGCCCAGCCACGACCATTACATCTGAAACCCACAGACGGTGACTGTTCCGCTGGCTCAGCCACGACTATAACATCTGAAACATACAAACGGTGAATGTCCGGCTGGCTTAGCAACGTCTATAACATCAGAAACCCACAGACTGTGAATATCCGGCTGGCTCAGCATCGACTATAACATCTGAAACCCACAGACGGTGAATGTCCCGCTGGCTCAGCCACGACTATAACATCCGAAACCCACAGATGGTGAATGTCCGGCTGGCTCAGCAATGACTATAACATCTGAAACCCACAGACGGTGAATGTCCGGACAGCTCAGCCACGACTATAACATCTGAAACCCACAGACAGTGAATGTCCCGCTGGCTCAGCAACGACTATAACATCTGAAACCCACAGACGGTGAATGACCGACTGGCTCAGCCACGATTATAATATCTGAAACCCACAGACGGTGAATGTCCGGCTGGCTCAGCAACGACTATAACTTCTGAAACGCACAGACGGTGAATGTCCCGCTGGCTCAGCAATGACTATAACATATGAAACCCACAGACTGTGAATGTCCGGCTGGCTCAACCATTACTATAACATCTGAAACACACAGACGATGAATGACTGACTGGCTCAGCCACGACTATAACATCTTAACCCCACAGACGGTGAATGTCCGTCTGGCTCAGCCACGACTATAACATCTGAAACCCTCAGACGGTGAATGTCCAGCTGGCTCAGCCACGACTATAACATCTGAAACCCACAGACGGTGAATGACCGACTGGCTCAGCCACGATTATAACATCTGAAACCCACAGACGGTGAATGACGGACTGGCTCAGCAACGACTGTAACATCTGAAACCCACAGACGGTGAATGTCCCGCTGGCTCAGCCACGAATGTAACATCTGAAACCCACAGACGGTGAATGTCCCGCTGGCTCAGCAAAGACTAAAACATCTGAAACCCACAGACGGTGAATGACCGACTGCCTCAGACATGACTATAACAATTGAAACACACATACGATGAATGACGGACTGGCTCAGCCACGACTATAACATCTGAAACCCACAGACGGTTAATGTCCCGCTGGCTAAGCAACGACTATAACATCTGAAACCCACAGACGGTGAATGTTCCGCTGGCTCAGCCACGACTATAACATCTGAAACCCACAGACAGTGAATGTCAGGCTGGCTCAGCACCAACTATAACATGTTAACCCCGCAGACGGTGAATGTCCGGTTGGCTCAGACCCGACTATAACATCTGAAACCCACAGACGGTGAATGTCCGGCTGGATCAGCCACGACTTTTACATCTGAAACCCACAGACGGTGAATGTCCGGCTGGCTCAGCCACGACTTTTACATCTGAAACCCACAGACGGTGAATGTAGGGATGGCTCAGCAACGACTATAACATCTGAAACCCACAGACGGTGAATGTCCGGCTGGCTCAGCCACGACTTTTACATCTGAAACCCACAGACGGTGAATGTCCGGCTGGCTCAGCCACGACTATAACATCTGAAACCCACAGACGGTGAATGTAGGGATGGCTCAGCAACGACTATAACATCTGAAACCCACAGACGGTGAATGTCCGGCCAGCTCAGCCACGACTATAACATCTGAAACCCACAGGCGGTGAATGTCCCGCTGGCTCAGCAACGACTATAACATCTGAAACCCACAGACAGTGAATGACCGACTGGCTCAGCCACGATTATAATATCTGAAACCCACAGACGGTGAATGTCCGGCTGGCTCAGCAACGATTATAACATCTGAAACGCACAGACGGTGAATGTCCCGCTGGCTCAGCAATGACTATAACATCTGAAACCCACAGACTGTGAATGTCCGGCAGGCTCAGCCATTACTATAACATCTGAAACACACAGACGATGAATGACTGACTGGCTCAGACACGACTATAACATCAGAAACCCACAGACGGTGAATGTCCGTCTGGCTCAGCCACGACTATAACATCTGAAACCCACAGACTGTGAATGTCCGGCTGGCTCAGCCACGATTATAACATCTGAAACCCACAGACGGTGAATGGCAGCCTGGCTCAGCCACGACTATAACAACTGAAACCCACAGACGGTGAATGTCCAGCTGGCTCAGCAACGACTATAACATCTGAAACCCTCAGACGGTGAATGTCCGGCTGGCTCATCAACGACTATAACATCTGAAACCCACAGACGGTGAATGTCCGGCTGGCTCAGCAATGACTATAACATCTTAACCCCACAGACGGTGAATGTCCAGCTGGCTCAGCCACGACTATAACATCTGAAACCCACAGACGGTGAATGTCCAGCTGGCTCAGCCACGACTATAACATCTGAAACCCACAGACGGTGAATGACCGACTGGCTCAGCCACGATTATAACATCTGAAACCCACAGACGGTGAATGACGGACTGGCTCAGCAACGACTGTAACATCTGAAACCCACAGATGGTGAATGTCCCGCTGGCTCAGCCACGAATGTAACATCTGAAACCCACAGACGGTGAATGTCCTGCTGGCTCAGCAAAGACTAAAACATCTGAAACCCACAGATGGTGAATGTCCGGCTGGCTCAGCAACGACTATAACATCTGAAACCCACAGACGGTGAATGTCCGGCCAGCTCAGCCACGACTATAACATCTGAAACCCACAGACAGTGAATGTCCCGCTGGCTCAGCAACGACTATAACATCTGAAACGCACAGACTGTGAATGTCCCGCTGGCTCAGCAATGACTATAACATCTGAAACCCACAGACTGTGAATGTCCGGCTGGCTCAGCCATTACTATAACATCAGAAACCCACAGACGGTGAATGTCCGTCTGGCTCAGCCACGACTATAGCATCTGAAACCCACAGACTGTGAATGTCCGGCTGGCTCAGCCACGACTATAACATCTGAAACCCACAGACGGTGAATGGCAGCCTGGCTCAGCCACGACTATAACATCTGAAAACCACAGACGGTGAATGTCCAGCTGGCTCAGCAACGACTATAACATCTGAAACCCACAGACGGTGAATGTCCGGCTGGCTCAGCAACGACTATAACATCTTAACCCCACAGACGGTGAATGTCCAGCTGGCTCAGCCACGACTATAACATGTGAAACCCACAGACGGTGACTGTTCCGCTGGCTCAGCCACGACTATAACATCTGAAACAAACAGACGATGAATGACTGACTGGCTCAGCCACGACTATAACATCTTAACCCCACAGACTGTGAATGTCCCGCTGGCTCAGCCACGACTTTTACATCTGAAACCCACAGACGGTGACTGTTCCGCTGGCTCAGCCATGACTATAACATCTGAAACCCACAGACGGTGACTGTTCCGCTTGCTCAACAACGACTATAACACCTGAAACCCACAGACGGTGAATGTCCGGCTGGCTCAGCAACGACTATAACATCAGAAACCCACAGACTGTGAATATCCGGCTGGCTCAGCAACGACTATAACATCTGAAACGCACAGACGGTGAATGTCCGGCTGGCTCAGGAACGACTATGACATCAGAAACCCACAGACTGTGAATATCCGGCTGGCTCAGCAACGACTATAACATCTGAAACCCACAGACGGTGAATGTCCCGCTGGCTCAGCCACGACTATAACATCTGCAACCCACAGATGGTGAATGTACGGCTGGGTCAGCAATGACTATAACATCTTAACCCCACAGACGGTGAATGTACGGCTGGGTCAGCAATGACTATAACAGCTGAAACCCACAGACGGTGAATGTACGGCTGGGTCAGCAATGACTATAACATCTGAAACCCACAGACAGTGAATGTCCCGCTGGCTCAGCAACGACTATAACGTCTGAAACCCACAGACGGTGAATGACCGACTGCCTCAGCCACGATTATAATATGTGAAACCCACAGACGGTGAATGTCCGGCTGGCTCAGCAACGACTATAACATCTGAAACGCACAGACGGTGAATGTCCCGCTGGCTCAGCAATGACAATAACATCTGAAACCCACAGACAGTGAATGTCCGGCTGGCTCAGCCATTACTATAACATCTGAAACACACAGACTGTGAATGACTGACTGGCTCAGCCACGACTATAACATCTGAAACCCACAGACGGTGAATGTCCCTCTGGCTCAGCAACGACTATAACATCTGAAACCCACAGACAGTGAAAGTCCCGCTGGCTCAGCCACGACTATAACATCTGCAACCCACAGACGGTGAATGTCCGGCTGGCTCAGCAACGACTATAACATCTGAAACCCACAGACAGTGAATGTCCCGCTGGCTCAGCAACGACTATAACATCTGAAACCCACAGACGGTGTAAGTCCCGCTGGCTCAGCCACGACTATAACATCTGAAACCCACAGACGGTGAATGTCCGGCTGGCTCAGCAAAGACTATAACATCTGAAACCCAAAGACGGTGAATGTACAGCTGGCTCAGCCACAACTTTAACATCTGAAACCCAAAGACGGTGAATGACCGACTGGCTCAGCCACGACTATAACATCTGAAACCCAAAGACGGATAATGGACAGCTGTCTCAGCCACAACTTTAACATCTGAAACGCACAGACGGTGAATGACTGACTGGCTCAGCCACGACTATAACATCAGAAACCAACACATGGTGAAAGTCCAGCTGGCTCAGCAACGACTATAACATCTTAACCCCACAGACGGTGAATGTCCGGCTGTCTCGGCCATGACTATAACATCTGAAACCCACAGACGGTGAATGTCCGGCAGGCCCAGCCACGACCATTACATCTGAAAACCACAGACGGTGACTGTTCCGCTGGCTCAGCCACGACTATAACATCTGAAACATACAAACGGTGAATGTCCGGCTGGCTTAGCAACGTCTATAACATCAGAAACCCACAGACTGTGAATATCCGGCTGGCTCAGCATCGACTATAACATCTGAAACCCACAGACGGTGAATGTCCCGCTGGCTCAGCCACGACTATAACATCTGAAACCCACAGATGGTGAATGTCCGGCTGGCTCAGCAATGACTATAACATCTGAAACCCACAGACGGTGAATGTCCGGACAGCTCAGCCACGACTATAACATCTGAAACCCACAGACAGTGAATGTCCCGCTGGCTCAGCAACGACTATAACATCTGAAACCCACAGACGGTGAATGACCGACTGGCTCAGCCACGATTATAATATCTGAAACCCACAGACGGTGAATGTCCGGCTGGCTCAGCAACGACTATAACTTCTGAAACGCACAGACGGTGAATGTCCCGCTGGCTCAGCAATGACTATAACATATGAAACCCACAGACTGTGAATGTCCGGCTGGCTCAACCATTACTATAACATCTGAAACACACAGACGATGAATGACTGACTGGCTCAGCCACGACTATAACATCTTAACCCCACAGACGGTGAATGTCCGTCTGGCTCAGCCACGACTATAACATCTGAAACCCTCAGACGGTGAATGTCCAGCTGGCTCAGCCACGACTATAACATCTGAAACCCACAGACGGTGAATGACCGACTGACTCAGCCACGATTATAACATCTGAAACCCACAGACGGTGAATGACGGACTGGCTCAGCAACGACTGTAACATCTGAAACCCACAGACGGTGAATGTCCCGCTGGCTCAGCCACGAATGTAACATCTGAAACCCACAGACGGTGAATGTCCCGCTGGCTCAGCAAAGACTAAAACATCTGAAACCCACAGACGGTGAATGACCGACTGCCTCAGACATGACTATAACAATTGAAACACACATACGATGAATGACGGACTGGCTCAGCCACGACTATAACATCTGAAACCCACAGACGGTTAATGTCCCGCTGGCTAAGCAACGACTATAACATCTGAAACCCACAGACAGTGAAAGTCCCGCTGGCTCAGCCACGACTATAACATCTGAAACCCACAGACGGTGAATGTCCGGCTGGCTCAGCAACGACTATAACATCTGAAACCCACAGACAGTGAATGTCCCGCTGGCTCAGCAACGACTATAACATCTGAAACCCACAGACGGTGTAAGTCCCGCTGGCTCAGCCATGACTATAACATCTGAAACCCACAGACGGTGAATGTCCGGCTGGCTCAGCAAAGACTATAACATCTGAAACCCAAAGACGGTGAATGTACAGCTGGCTCAGCCACAACTTTAACATCTGAAACCCAAAGACGGTGAATGACCGACTGGCTCAGCCACGACTATAACATCTGAAACCCAAAGACGGATAATGTACAGCTGTCTCAGCCACAACCTTAACATCTGAAACGCACAGACGGTGAATGACTGACTGGCTCAGCCACGACTATAACATCAGAAACCAACACATGGTGAAAGTCCAGCTGGCTCAGCAACGACTATAACATCTTAACCCCACAGACGGTGAATGTCCGGCTGTCTCGGCCATGACTATAACATCTGAAACCCACAGACGGTGAATGTCCGGCAGGCCCAGCCACGACCATTACATCTGAAACCCACAGACGGTGACTGTTCCGCTGGCTCAGCCACGACTATAACATCTGAAACATACAAACGGTGAATGTCCGGCTGGCTTAGCAACGTCTATAACATCAGAAACCCACAGACTGTGAATATCCGGCTGGCTCAGCATCGACTATAACATCTGAAACCCACAGACGGTGAATGTCCCGCTGGCTCAGCCATGACTATAACATCTGAAACCCACAGATGGTGAATGTCCGGCTGGCTCAGCAATGACTATAACATCTGAAACCCACAGACGGTGAATGTCCGGACAGCTCAGCCACGACTATAACATCTGAAACCCACAGACAGTGAATGTCCCGCTGGCTCAGCAACGACTATAACATCTGAAACCCACAGACGGTGAATGACCGACTGGCTCAGCCACGATTATAATATCTGAAACCCACAGACGGTGAATGTCCGGCTGGCTCAGCAACGACTATAACTTCTGAAACGCACAGACGGTGAATGTCCCGCTGGCTCAGCAATGACTATAACATATGAAACCCACAGACTGTGAATGTCCGGCTGGCTCAACCATTACTATAACATCTGAAACACACAGACGATGAATGACTGACTGGCTCAGCCACGACTATAACATCTTAACCCCACAGACGGTGAATGTCCGTCTGGCTCAGCCACGACTATAACATCTGAAACCCTCAGACGGTGAATGTCCAGCTGGCTCAGCCACGACTATAACATCTGAAACCCACAGACGGTGAATGACCGACTGACTCAGCCACGATTATAACATCTGAAACCCACAGACGGTGAATGACGGACTGGCTCAGCAACGACTGTAACATCTGAAACCCACAGACGGTGAATGTCCCGCTGGCTCAGCCACGAATGTAACATCTGAAACCCACAGACGGTGAATGTCCCGCTGGCTCAGCAAAGACTAAAACATCTGAAACCCACAGACGGTGAATGACCGACTGCCTCAGACATGACTATAACAATTGAAACACACATACGATGAATGACGGACTGGCTCAGCCACGACTATAACATCTGAAACCCACAGACGGTTAATGTCCGGCTGGCTCAGACCCGACTATAACATCTGAAACCCACAGACGGTGAATGTCCGGCTGGCTCAGCCACGACTTTTACATCTGAAACCCACAGACGGTGAATGTCCGGCTGGCTCAGCCACGACTTTTACATCTGAAACCCACAGACGGTGAATGTAGGGATGGCTCAGCAACGACTATAACATCTGAAACCCACAGACGGTGAATGTCCGGCCAGCTCAGCCACGACTATAACATCTGAAACCCACAGACAGTGAATGTCCCGCTGGCTCAGCAACGACTATAACATCTGAAACCCACAGACAGTGAATGACCGACTGGCTCAGCCACGATTATAATATCTGAAACCCACAGACGGTGAATGTCCGGCTGGCTCAGCAACGATTATAACATCTGAAACGCACAGACGGTGAATGTCCCGCTGGCTCAGCAATGACTATAACATCTGAAACCCACAGACTGTGAATGTCCGGCAGGCTCAGCCATTACTATAACATCTGAAACACACAGACGATGAATGACTGACTGGCTCAGACACCACTATAACATCAGAAACCCACAGACGGTGAATGTCCGTCTGGCTCAGCCACGACTATAACATCTGAAACCCACAGACTGTGAATGTCCGGCTGGCTCAGCCACGATTATAACATCTGAAACCCACAGACGGTGAATGGCAGCCTGGCTCAGCCACGACTATAACAACTGAAACCCACAGACGGTGAATGTCCAGCTGGCTCAGCAACGACTATAACATCTGAAACCCTCAGACGGTGAATGTCCGGCTGGCTCATCAACGACTATAACATCTGAAACCCACAGACGGTGAATGTCCGGCTGGCTCAGCAATGACTATAACATCTTAACCCCACAGACGGTGAATGTCCAGCTGGCTCAGCCACGACTATAACATCTGAAACCCACAGACGGTGAATGTCCAGCTGGCTCAGCCACGACTATAACATCTGAAACCCACAGACGGTGAATGACCGACTGGCTCAGCCACGATTATAAAATCTGAAACCCACAGACGGTGAATGACGGACTGGCTCAGCAACGACTGTAACATTTGAAACCCACAGATGGTGAATGTCCCGCTGGCTCAGCCACGAATGTAACATCTGAAACCCACTGACGGTGAATGTCCTGCTGGCTCAGCAAAGACTAAAACATCTGAAACCCACAGATGGTGAATGTCCGGCTGGCTCAGCAACGACTATAACATCTGAAACCCACAGACGGTGAATGTCCGGCCAGCTCAGCCACGACTATAACATCTGAAACCCACAGACAGTGAATGTCCCGCTGGCTCAGCAACGACTATAACATCTGAAACGCACAGACTGTGAATGTCCCGCTGGCTCAGCAATGACTATAACATCTGAAACCCACAGACTGTGAATGTCCGGCTGGCTCAGCCATTACTATAACATCAGAAACCCACAGACGGTGAATGTCCGTCTGGCTCAGCCACGACTATAACATCTGAAACCCACAGACTGTGAATGTCCGGCTGGCTCAGCCACGACTATAACATCTGAAACCCACAGACGGTGAATGGCAGCCTGGCTCAGCCACGACTATAACATCTGAAAACCACAGACGGTGAATGTCCAGCTGGCTCAGCAACGACTATAACATCTGAAACCCACAGACGGTGAATGTCCGGCTGGCTCAGCAACGACTATAACATCTTAACCCCACAGACGGTGAATGTCCAGCTGGCTCAGCCACGACTATAACATGTGAAACCCACAGACGGTGACTGTTCCGCTGGCTCAGCCACGACTATAATATCTGAAACAAACAGACGATGAATGACTGACTGGCTCAGCCACGACTATAACATCTTAACCCCACAGACTGTGAATGTCCCGCTGGCTCAGCCACGACTTTTACATCTGAAACCCACAGACGGTGACTGTTCCGCTGGCTCAGCCATGACTATAACATCTGAAACCCACAGACGGTGACTGTTCCGCTTGCTCAACAACGACTATAACACCTGAAACCCACAGACGGTGAATGTCCGGCTGGCTCAGCAACGACTATAACATCAGAAACCCACAGACTGTGAATATCCGGCTGGCTCAGCAACGACTATAACATCTGAAACGCACAGACGGTGAATGTCCGGCTGGCTCAGGAACGACTATGACATCAGAAACCCACAGACTGTGAATATCCGGCTGGCTCAGCAACGACTATAACATCTGAAACCCACAGACGGTGAATGTCCCGCTGGCTCAGCCACGACTATAACATCTGCAACCCACAGATGGTGAATGTACGGCTGGGTCAGCAATGACTATAACATCTTAACCCCACAGACGGTGAATGTACGGCTGGGTCAGCAATGACTATAACAACTGAAACCCACAGACGGTGAATGTCCGGCTGGCTCAGCAAAGACTATAACATCTGAAACCCAAAGACGGTGAATGTACAGCTGGCTCAGCCACAACTTTAATATCTGAAATGCACAGACGGTGAATGACTGACTGGCTCAGCCACGACTATAACATCAGAAACCAACACATGGTGAAATTCCAGCTGGCTCAGCAACGACTATAACATCTTAACCCCACAGACGGTGAATATCCGGCTGTCTCAGCCACGACCATTACATCTGAAACCCACAGACGGTGACTGTTCCTCTGGCTCAGCCACGACTATAACATCTGAAACATACAAACGGTGAATGTCCGGCTGGCTTAGCAACGACTATAACATCAGAAACCCACAGACTGTGAATATCCGGCTGGCTCAGCATCGACTATAACATCTGAAACCCACGGACGGTGAATGTCCCGCTGGCTCAGCCACGACTATAACATCTGAAAAACACATACGGTGAATGTACGGATGGCTCAGCCACGACTATAACATCTGAAACCCACAGATGGTGAATGTCCGGCTGGCTCAGCAATGACTATAACATCTGAAACCCACAGACGGTGAATGTCCGGCCAGCTCAGCCACGACTATAACATCTGAAACCCACAGACAGTGAATGTCCCGCTGGCTCAGCAACGACTATAGCATCTGAAACCCACAGACGGTGAATGACCGACTGGCTCAGCCACGATTATAATATCTGAAACCCACAGACGGTGAATGTCCGGCTGGCTCAGCAACGACTATAACTTCTGAAACGCACAGACGGTGAATGTCACGCTGGCTCAACCATTACTATAACATCTGAAACACACAGACGATGAATGACTGACTGGCTCAGCCACGAGTATAACATCAGAAACCCACAGACGGTGAATGTCCGTCTGGCTCAGCAACGACTATAACATCTGAAACCCGCAGACTGTGAATGTCCGGCTGGCTCAGCCATTACTATAACATCTGAAACACATAGACTATGAATGACTGACTGGCTCAGACACGACTATAACATCAGAAACCCACAGACGGTGAATGTCCGTCTGGCTCAGCCACGACTATAACATCTGAAACCCACAGACTGTGAATGTCCGGCTGGCTCAGCCACGATTATAACATCTGAAACCCACAGACGGTGAATGGCAGCCTGGCTCAGCCACGACTATAACATCTGAAACCCACAGACGGTGAATGTCCAGCTGGCTCAGCAACGACTATAACATCTGAAACCCTCAGACGGTGAATGTCCGGCTGGCTCATCAACGACTATAACATCTGAAACCCACAGACGGTGAATGTCCGGCTGGCTCAGCAATGACTATAACATCTTAACCCCACAGACGGTGAATGTCCAGCTGGCTCAGCCACGACTATAACATCTGAAACCCACATACGGTGAATGTCCAGCTGGCTCAGCCATGACTATAACATCTGAAACCCACAGATGGTGAATGTCCGGCTGGCTCAGCAATGACTATAACATCTGAAACCCACAGACGGTGAATGTCCGGCCAGCTCCGCCACGACTATAACATCTGAAAACCACAGACAGTGAATGTCCCGCTGGCTCAGCAACGACTATAGCATCTGAAACCCACAGACGGTGAATGACCGACTGGCTCAGCCACGATTATAATATCTGAAACCCACAGACTGTGAATGTCCAGCTGTCTCAGCCATTACTATAACATCTGAAACCCACAGACGGTGAATGTCCGTCTGGCTCAGCCACGACTATAACATCTGAAACCCACAGACTGTGAATGTCCGGCTGGCTCAGCCACGACTATAACATCTGAAACCCACAGACGGTGAATGGCAGCCTGGCTCAGCCACGACTATAACATCTGAAAACCACAGACGGTGAATGTCCAGCTGGCTCAGCAACGACTATAACATCTGAAACCCACAGACGGTGAATGTCCGGCTGGCTCAGCAACGACTATAACATCTTAACCCCACAGACGGTGACTGTTCCGCTGGCTCAGCCACGACTATAACATCTGAAACCCACAGACGGTGACTATTCCGCTTGCTCAACAACGACTATAATACCTGAAACCCACAGACGGTGAATGTCCGGCTGGCTCAGCAACGACTATAACATCAGAAACCCACAGACTGTGAATATCCGGCTGGCTCAGCAACGACTATAACATCTGAAACGCACAGACGGTGAATGTCCGGCTGGCTCAGGAACGACTATGACATCAGAAACCCACAGACTGTGAATATCCGGCTGGCTCAGCAATGACTATAACATCTTAACCCCACAGACGGTCAATGTACGGCTGGGTCAGCAATGACTATAACAACTTAACCCCACAGACGGTCAATGTACGGCTGCGTCAGCAATGACTATAACAACTGAAACCCACAGACGGTGAATGTACGGCTGGGTCAGCAATGACTATAACATCTGAAACCCACAGACAGTGAATGTCCCGCTGGCTCAGCAACGACTATAACATCTGAAACCCACAGACGGTGAATGACCGACTTCCTCAGCCACGATTATAATATCTGAAACCCACAGACGGTGAATGTCCGGCTGGCTCAGCAACGACTATAACATCTGAAACGCACAGACGGTGAATGTCCCTGTGGCTCAGCAACGACTATAACATCTGAAACCCACAGACAGTGAAAGTCCCGCTGGCTCAGCCACGACTATAACATCTGAAACCCACAGACGGTGAATATCCGGCTGGCTCAGCAACGACTATAACATCTGAAACCCACAGACAGTGAATGTCCCGCTGGCTCAGCAACGACTATAACATCTGAAACCCACAGACGGTGTAAGTCCCGCTGGCTCAGCCACGACTATAACATCTGAAACCCACAGACGGTGAATGTCCGGCTGGCTCAGCAAAGACTATAACATCTGAAACCCACAGACGGTGAATGACCGACTGGCTCAGCCACGACTATAACATCTGAAACCCACAGACGGTGAATGTCCGGCTGGCTCAGCAAAGACTATAACATCTGAAACGCACAGACGGTGAATGACTGACTGGCTCAGCCACGACTATAACATCAGAAACCAACACATGGTGAAATTCCAGCTGGCTCAGCAACGACTATAACATCTTAACCCCACAGACGGTGAATGTCCGGCTGTCTCAGCCACGACCATTACATCTGAAACCCACAGACGGTGACTGTTCCTCTGGCTCAGCCACGACTATAACATCTGAAACATACAAACGGTGAATGTCCGGCTGGCTTAACAACGACTATAACATCAGAAACCCACAGACTGTGAATATCCGGCTGGCTCAGCATCGACTATAACATCTGAAACCCACGGACGGTGAATGTCCCGCTGGCTCAGCCACGACTATAACATCTGAAAAACACATACGGTGAATGTACGGATGGCTCAGCCACGACTATAACATCTGAAACCCACAGATGGTGAATGTCCGGCTGGCTCAGCAATGACTATAACATCTGAAACCCACAGACGGTGAATGTCCGGCCAGCTCAGCCACGACTATAACATCTGAAACCCACAGACAGTGAATGTCCCGCTGGCTCAGCAACGACTATAGCATCTGAAACCCACAGACGATGAATGACTGACTGGCTCAGCCACGACTATAACATCAGAAACCCACAGACGGTGAATGTCCGTCTGGCTCAGCAACGACTATAACATCTGAAACCCGCAGACTGTGAATGTCCGGCTGGCTCAGCCATTACTATAACATCTGAAACACATAGACTATGAATGACTGACTGGCTCAGACACGACTATAACATCAGAAACCCACAGACGGTGAATGTCCGTCTGGCTCAGCCACGACTATAATATCTGAAACCCACAGACTGTGAATGTCCGGCTGGCTCAGCCACGATTATAACATCTGAAACCCACAGACGGTGAATGGCAGCCTGGCTCAGCCACGACTATAACATCTGAAACCCACAGACGGTGAATGTCCAGCTGGCTCAGCAACGACTATAACATCTGAAACCCTCAGACGGTGAATGTACGGCTGGCTCATCAACGACTATAACATCTGAAACCCACAGACGGTGAAAGTCCGGCTGGCTCAGCAGTGACTATAACATCTTAACCCCACAGACGGTGAATGTCCAGCTGGCTCAGCCACGACTATAACATCTGAAACTCACAGACGGTGAATGTCCAGCTGCCTCAGCCACGACTATAACATCTGAAACCCACAGACGGTGAATGACCGACTGGCTCAGCCACGATTATAACATCTGAAACCCACAAACGGTGAGTGACGGACTGGCTCAGCAACGACTGTAACATCTGAAACCCACAGATGGTGAATGTCCCGCTGGCTCAGCCACGAATGTAACATCTGAAACCCACAGACGGTGAATGTCCTGCTGGCTCAGCAAAGACTAAAACACCTGAAACCCACAGACGGTGAATGTCCGGCTGGCTCAGCAACGACTATAACATCAGAAACCCACACACTGTGAATATCCGGCTGGCTCAGCAACGACTATAACATCTGAAACGCACAGACGGTGAATGTCCGGCTGGCTCAGGAACGACTATGACATCAGAAACCCACAGACTGTGAATATCCGGCTGGCTCAGCAACGACTATAACATCTGAAACCCACAGACGGTGAATGTCCCGCTGGCTCAGCCACGACTATAACATCTGCAACCCACAGATGGTGAATGTACGGCTGGGTCAGCAATGACTATAACATCTTAACCCCACAGACGGTGAATGTACGGCTGGGTCAGCAATGACTATAACAACTGAAACCCACAGACGGTGAATGTACGGCTGGGTCAGCAATGACTATAACATCTGAAACCCACAGACAGTGAATGTCCCGCTGGCTCAGCAACGACTATAACGTCTGAAACCCACAGACGGTGAATGACCGACTGCCTCAGCCACGATTATAATATGTGAAACCCACAGACGGTGAATGTCCGGCTGGCTCAGCAACGACTATAACATCTGAAACGCACAGACGGTGAATGTCCCGCTGGCTCAGCAATGACAATAACATCTGAAACCCACAGACAGTGAATGTCCAGCTGGCTCAGCCATTACTATAAAGTCTGAAACACACAGACGATGAATGACAGACTGGCTCAGCCACGACTATAACATCAGAAACCCACAGACGGTGAATATCCGTCTGGCTCAGCAACGACTATAACATCTGAAACCCACAGACTGTGAATGTCCGGCTGGCTCAGCCATTACTATAACATCTGAAACACACAGACTGTGAATGACTGACTGGCTCAGCCACGACTATAACATCTGAAACCCACAGACGGTGAATGTCCCTCTGGCTCAGCAACGACTATAACATCTGAAACCCACAGACAGTGAAAGTCCCGCTGGCTCAGCCACGACTATAACATCTGAAACCCACAGACGGTGAATGTCCGGCTGGCTCAGCAACGACTATAACATCTGAAACCCACAGACAGTGAATGTCCCGCTGGCTCAGCAACGACTATAACATCTGAAACCCACAGACGGTGTAAGACCCGCTGGCTCAGCCACGACTATAACATCTGAAACCCACAGACGGTGAATGTCCGGCTGGCTCAGCAAAGACTATAACATCTGAAACACAAAGACGGTGAATGTACAGCTGGCTCAGCCACAACTTTAATATCTGAAACGCACAGACGGTGAATGACTGACTGGCTCAGCCACGACTATAACATCAGAAACCAACACATGGTGAAATTCCAGCTGGCTCAGCAACGACTATAACATCTTAACCCCACAGACGGTGAATATCCGGCTGTCTCAGCCACGACCATTACATCTGAAACCCACAGACGGTGACTGTTCCTCTGGCTCAGCCACGACTATAACATCTGAAACATACAAACGGTGAATGTCCGGCTGGCTTAGCAACGACTATAACATCAGAAACCCACAGACTGTGAATATCCGGCTGGCTCAGCATCGACTATAACATCTGAAACCCACGGACGGTGAATGTCCCGCTGGCTCAGCCACGACTATAACATCTGAAAAACACATACGGTGAATGTACGGATGGCTCAGCCACGACTATAACATCTGAAACCCACAGATGGTGAATGTCCGGCTGGCTCAGCAATGACTATAACATCTGAAACCCACAGACGGTGAATGTCCGGCCAGCTCAGCCACGACTATAACATCTGAAACCCACAGACAGTGAATATCCCGCTGGCTCAGCAACGACTATAGCATCTGAAACCCACAGACGGTGAATGACCGACTGGCTCAGCCACGATTATAATATCTGAAACCCACAGACGGTGAATGTCCGGCTGGCTCAGCAACGACTATAACTTCTGAAACGCACAGACGGTGAATGTCACGCTGGCTCAACCATTACTATAACATCTGAAACACACAGACGATGAATGACTGACTGGCTCAGCCACGAGTATAACATCAGAAACCCACAGACGGTGATTGTCCGTCTGGCTCAGCAACGACTATAACATCTGAAACCCGCAGACTGTGAATGTCCGGCTGGCTCAGCCATTACTATAACATCTGAAACACATAGACTATGAATGACTGACTGGCTCAGACACGACTATAACATCAGAAACCCACAGACGGTGAATGTCCGTCTGGCTCAGCCACGACTATAACATCTGAAACCCACAGACTGTGAATGTCCGGCTGGCTCAGCCACGATTATAACATCTGAAACCCACAGACGGTGAATGGCAGCCTGGCTCAGCCACGACTATAACATCTGAAACCCACAGACGGTGAATGTCCAGCTGGCTCAGCAACGACTATAACATCTGAAACCCTCAGACGGTGAATGTCCGGCTGGCTCATCAACGACTATAACATCTGAAACCCACAGACGGTGAATGTCCGGCTGGCTCAGCAATGACTATAACATCTTAACCCCACAGACGGTGAATGTCCAGCTGGCTCAGCCACGACTATAACATCTGAAACCCACAGACGGTGAATGTCCAGCTGGCTCAGCCATGACTATAACATCTGAAACCCACAGACGGTGAATGACCGACTGGCTCAGCCACGATTATAACATCTGAAACCCACAGACGGTGAATGACGGACTGGCTCAGCAACGACTGTAACATCTGAAACCCACAGATGGTGAATGTCCCGCTGGCTCAGCCACGAATGTAACATCTGAAACCCACAGACGGTGAATGTCCTGCTGGCTCAGCAAAGACTAAAACATCTCAAACCCACAGATGGTGAATGTCCGGCTGGCTCAGCAACGACTATAACATCTGAAACCCACAGACGGTGAATGTCCCGCTGGCTCAGCACCGACTCTAACATCTGAAACGCACAGACTGTGAATGTCCCGCTGGCTCAGCAATGACTATAACATCTGAAACCCACAGACTGTGAATGTCCGGCTGGCTCAGCCATTACTATAACATCAGAAACCCACAGACGGTGAATGTCCGTCTGGTTCAGCCACGACTATAACATCTGAAACCCACAGACTGTGAATGTCCGGCTGGCTCAGCCACGACTATAACATCTGAAACCCACAGACGGTGAATGGCAGCCTGGCTCAGCCACGACTATAACATCTGAAAACCACAGACGGTGAATGTCCAGCTGGCTCAGCAACGACTATAACATCTGAAACCCACAGACGGTGAATGTCCGGCTGGCTCAGCAACGACTATAACATCTTAACCCCACAGACGGTGACTGTTCCGCTGGCTCAACCACGACTATAACATCTGAAACCCACAGACGGTGACTGTTCCGCTTGCTCAACAACGACTATAACACCTGAAACCCACAGACGGTGAATGTCCGGCTGGCTCAGCAACGACTATAACATCAGAAACCCACAGACTGTGAATATCCGGCTGGCTCAGCAACGACTATAACATCTGAAACGCACAGACGGTGAATGTCCGTCTGGCTCAGGAACGACTATGACATCAGAAACCCACAGACTGTGAATATCCGGCTGGCTCAGCAACGACTATAACATCTGAAACCACAGACGGTGAATGTCCCGCTGGCTCAGCCACGACTATAACATCTGCAACCCACAGATGGTGAATGTACGGCTGGGTCAGCAATGACTATAACATCTTAACCCCACAGACGGTGAATGTACGGCTGGCTCAGCAACGACTATAACATCTTAACCCCACAGACGGTGAATGTCCGGCTGTCTCAGCCACGACCATTACATCTGAAACCCACAGACGGTGACTGTTCCTCTGGCTCAGCCACGACTATAACATCTGAAACATACAAACGGTGAATGTCCGGCTGGCTTAGCAACGACTATAACATCAGAAACCCACAGACTGTGAATATCCGGCTGGCTCAGCATCGACTATAACATCTGAAACCCACGGACGGTGAATGTCCCGCTGGCTCAGCCACGACTATAACATCTGAAAAACACATACGGTGAATGTACGGATGGCTCAGCCACGACTATAACATCTGAAACCCACAGATGGTGAATGTCCGGCTGGCTCAGCAATGACTATAACATCTGAAACCCACAGACGGTGAATGTCCGGCCAGCTCCGCCACGACTATAACATCTGAAAACCACAGACAGTGAATGTCCCGCTGGCTCAGCAACGACTATAGCATCTGAAACCCACAGACGGTGAATGACCGACTGGCTCAGCCACGATTATAATATCTGAAACCCACAGACGGTGAATGTCCGGCTGGCTCAGCAACGACTATAACTTCTGAAACGCACAGACGGTGAATGTCACGCTGGCTCAACCATTACTATAACATCTGAAACACACAGACGATGAGTGACTGACTGGCTCAGCCACTACTATAACATCAGAAACCCACAGACGGTGAATGTCCGTCTGGCTCAGCAACGACTATAACATCTGAAACCCGCAGACTGTGAATGTCCGGCTGGCTCAGCCATTACTATAACATCTGAAACACATAGACTATGAATGACTGACTGGCTCAGACACGACTATAACATCAGAAACCCACAGACGGTGAATGTCCGTCTGGCTCAGCCACAACTATAACATCTGAAACCCACAGACTGTGAATGTCCGGCTGGCTCAGCCACGATTATAACATCTGAAACCCACAGACGGTGAATGGCAGCCTGGCTCAGCCACGACTATAACATCTGAAACCCACAGACGGTGAATGTCCAGCTGGCTCAGCAACGACTATAACATCTGAAACCCTCAGACGGTGAATGTCCGGCTGGCTCATCAACGACTATAACATCTGAAACCCACAGACGGTGAATGTCCGGCTGGCTCAGCAATGACTATAACATCTTAACCCCACAGACGGTGAATGTCCAGCTGGCTCAGCCACGACTATAACATCTGAAACCCACAGACGGTGAATGTCCAGCTGGCTCAGCCATGACTATAACATCTGAAACCCACAGACGGTGAATGACCGACTGGCTCAGCCACGATTATAACATCTGAAACCCACAGACGGTGAATGAAGGACTGGCTCAGCAACGACTGTAACATCTGAAACCCACAGATGGTGAATGTCCCGCTGGCTCAGCCACGAATGTAACATCTGAAACCCACAGACGGTGAATGTCCTGCTGGCTCAGCAAAGACTAAAACATCTGAAACCCACAGATGGTGAATGTCCGGCTGGCTCAGCAATGACTATAACATCTGAAACCCACAGACGGTGAATGTCCGGCCAGCTCAGCCACCACTATAACATCTGAAACCCACAGACTGTGAATGTCCCGCTGGCTCAGCAATGACTATAACATCTGAAACCCACAGACTGTGAATGTCCGGCTGGCTCAGCCATTACTATAACATCAGAAACCCACAGACGGTGAATGTCCGTCTGGCTCAGCCACGACTATAACATCTGAAACCCACAGACGGTGAATGTCCGGCCAGCTCCGCCACGACTATAACATCTGAAAACCACAGACAGTGAATGTCCCGCTGGCTCAGCAACGACTATAGCATCTGAAACCCACAGACGGTGAATGACCGACTGGCTCAGCCACGATTATAATATCTGAAACCCACAGACGGTGAATGTCCGGCTGGCTCAGCAACGACTATAACTTCTGAAACGCACAGACGGTGAATGTCACGCTGGCTCAACCATTACTATAACATCTGAAACACACAGACGATGAGTGACTGACTGGCTCAGCCACTACTATAACATCAGAAACCCACAGACGGTGAATGTCCGTCTGGCTCAGCAACGACTATAACATCTGAAACCCGCAGACTGTGAATGTCCGGCTGGCTCAGCCATTACTATAACATCTGAAACACATAGACTATGAATGACTGACTGGCTCAGACACGACTATAACATCAGAAACCCACAGACGGTGAATGTCCGTCTGGCTCAGCCACAACTATAACATCTGAAACCCACAGACTGTGAATGTCCGGCTGGCTCAGCCACGATTATAACATCTGAAACCCACAGACGGTGAATGGCAGCCTGGCTCAGCCACGACTATAACATCTGAAACCCACAGACGGTGAATGTCCAGCTGGCTCAGCAACGACTATAACATCTGAAACCCTCAGACGGTGAATGTCCGGCTGGCTCATCAACGACTATAACATCTGAAACCCACAGACGGTGAATGTCCGGCTGGCTCAGCAATGACTATAACATCTTAACCCCACAGACGGTGAATGTCCAGCTGGCTCAGCCACGACTATAACATCTGAAACCCACAGACGTTGAATGTCCAGCTGGCTCAGCCATGACTATAACATCTGAAACCCACAGACGGTGAATGACCGACTGGCTCAGCCACGATTATAACATCTGAAACCCACAGACGGTGAATGAAGGACTGGCTCAGCAACGACTGTAACATCTGAAACCCACAGATGGTGAATGTCCCGCTGGCTCAGCCACGAATGTAACATCTGAAACCCACAGACGGTGAATGTCCTGCTGGCTCAGCAAAGACTAAAACATCTGAAACCCACAGATGGTGAATGTCCGGCTGGCTCAGCAATGACTATAACATCTGAAACCCACAGACGGTGAATGTCCGGCCAGCTCAGCCACCACTATAACATCTGAAACCCACAGACTGTGAATGTCCCGCTGGCTCAGCAATGACTATAACATCTGAAACCCACAGACTGTGAATGTCCGGCTGGCTCAGCCATTACTATAACATCAGAAACCCACAGACGGTGAATGTCCGTCTGGCTCAGCCACGACTATAACATCTGAAACCCACAGACTGTGAATGTCCGGCTGGCTCAGCCACGACTATAACATCTGAAACCCACAGACGGTGAATGGCAGCCTGGCTCAGCCACGACTATAACATCTGAAAACCACAGACGGTGAATGTCCGGCTGGCTCAGCAACGACTATAACTTCTGAAACGCACAGACGGTGAATGTCACGCTGGCTCAACCATTACTATAACATCTGAAACACACAGACGATGAATGACTGACTGGCTCAGCCACGAGTATAACATCAGAAACCCACAGACGGTGAATGTCCGTCTGGCTCAGCAACGACTATAACATCTGAAACCCGCAGACTGTGAATGTCCGGCTGGCTCAGCCATTACTATAACATCTGAAACACATAGACTATGAATGACTGACTGGCTCAGACACGACTATAACATCAGAAACCCACAGACGGTGAATGTCCGTCTGGCTCAGCCACGACTATAACATCTGAAACCCACAGACTGTGAATGTCCGGCTGGCTCAGCCACGATTATAACATCTGAAACCCACAGACGGTGAATGGCAGCCTGGCTCAGCCACGACTATAACATCTGAAACCCACAGACGGTGAATGTCCAGCTGGCTCAGCAACGACTATAACATCTGAAACCCTCAGACGGTGAATGTCCGGCTGGCTCATCAACGACTATAACATCTGAAACCCACAGACGGTGAATGTCCGGCTGGCTCAGCAATGACTATAACATCTTAACCCCACAGACGGTGAATGTCCAGCTGGCTCAGCCACGACTATAACATCTGAAACCCACAGACGGTGAATGTCCAGCTGGCTCAGCCATGACTATAACATCTGAAACCCACAGATGGTGAATGTCCGGCTGGCTCAGCAATGACTATAACATCTGAAACCCACAGACGGTGAATGTCCGGCCAGCTCCGCCACGACTATAACATCTGAAAACCACAGACAGTGAATGTCCCGCTGGCTCAGCAACGACTATAGCATCTGAAACCCACAGACGGTGAATGACCGACTGGCTCAGCCACGATTATAATATCTGAAACCCACAGACTGTGAATGTCCGGCTGTCTCAGCCATTACTATAACATCTGAAACCCACAGACGGTGAATGTCCGTCTGGCTCAGCCACGACTATAACATCTGAAACCCACAGACTGTGAATGTCCGGCTGGCTCAGCCACGACTATAACATCTGAAACCCACAGACGGTGAATGGCAGCCTGGCTCAGCCACGACTATAACATCTGAAAACCACAGACGGTGAATGTCCAGCTGGCTCAGCAACGACTATAACATCTGAAACCCACAGACGGTGAATGTCCGGCTGGCTCAGCAACGACTATAACATCTTAACCCCACAGACGGTGACTGTTCCGCTGGCTCAGCCACGACTATAACATCTGAAACCCACAGACGGTGACTATTCCGCTTGCTCAACAACGACTATAATACCTGAAACCCACAGACGGTGAATGTCCGGCTGGCTCAGCAACGACTATAACATCAGAAACCCACAGACTGTGAATATCCGGCTGGCTCAGCAACGACTATAACATCTGAAACGCACAGACGGTGAATGTCCGGCTGGCTCAGGAACGACTATGACATCAGAAACCCACAGACTGTGAATATCCGGCTGGCTCAGCAATGACTATAACATCTTAACCCCACAGACGGTCAATGTACGGCTGGGTCAGCAATGACTATAACAACTTAACCCCACAGACGGTCAATGTACGGCTGCGTCAGCAATGACTATAACAACTGAAACCCACAGACGGTGAATGTACGGCTGGGTCAGCAATGACTATAACATCTGAAACCCACAGACAGTGAATGTCCCGCTGGCTCAGCAACGACTATAACATCTGAAACCCACAGACGGTGAATGACCGACTTCCTCAGCCACGATTATAATATCTGAAACCCACAGACGGTGAATGTCCGGCTGGCTCAGCAACGACTATAACATCTGAAACGCACAGACGGTGAATGTCCCTGTGGCTCAGCAACGACTATAACATCTGAAACCCACAGACAGTGAAAGTCCCGCTGGCTCAGCCACGACTATAACATCTGAAACCCACAGACGGTGAATATCCGGCTGGCTCAGCAACGACTATAACATCTGAAACCCACAGACAGTGAATGTCCCGCTGGCTCAGCAACGACTATAACATCTGAAACCCACAGACGGTGTAAGTCCCGCTGGCTCAGCCACGACTATAACATCTGAAACCCACAGACGGTGAATGTCCGGCTGGCTCAGCAAAGACTATAACATCTGAAACCCACAGACGGTGAATGACCGACTGGCTCAGCCACGACTATAACATCTGAAACCCACAGACGGTGAATGTCCGGCTGGCTCAGCAAAGACTATAACATCTGAAACGCACAGACGGTGAATGACTGACTGGCTCAGCCACGACTATAACATCAGAAACCAACACATGGTGAAATTCCAGCTGGCTCAGCAACGACTATAACATCTTAACCCCACAGACGGTGAATGTCCGGCTGTCTCAGCCACGACCATTACATCTGAAACCCACAGACGGTGACTGTTCCTCTGGCTCAGCCACGACTATAACATCTGAAACATACAAACGGTGAATGTCCGGCTGGCTTAACAACGACTATAACATCAGAAACCCACAGACTGTGAATATCCGGCTGGCTCAGCATCGACTATAACATCTGAAACCCACGGACGGTGAATGTCCCGCTGGCTCAGCCACGACTATAACATCTGAAAAACACATACGGTGAATGTACGGATGGCTCAGCCACGACTATAACATCTGAAACCCACAGATGGTGAATGTCCGGCTGGCTCAGCAATGACTATAACATCTGAAACCCACAGACGGTGAATGTCCGGCCAGCTCAGCCACGACTATAACATCTGAAACCCACAGACAGTGAATGTCCCGCTGGCTCAGCAACGACTATAGCATCTGAAACCCACAGACGATGAATGACTGACTGGCTCAGCCACGACTATAACATCAGAAACCCACAGACGGTGAATGTCCGTCTGGCTCAGCAACGACTATAACATCTGAAACCCGCAGACTGTGAATGTCCGGCTGGCTCAGCCATTACTATAACATCTGAAACACATAGACTATGAATGACTGACTGGCTCAGACACGACTATAACATCAGAAACCCACAGACGGTGAATGTCCGTCTGGCTCAGCCACGACTATAATATCTGAAACCCACAGACTGTGAATGTCCGGCTGGCTCAGCCACGATTATAACATCTGAAACCCACAGACGGTGAATGGCAGCCTGGCTCAGCCACGACTATAACATCTGAAACCCACAGACGGTGAATGTCCAGCTGGCTCAGCAACGACTATAACATCTGAAACCCTCAGACGGTGAATGTACGGCTGGCTCATCAACGACTATAACATCTGAAACCCACAGACGGTGAAAGTCCGGCTGGCTCAGCAGTGACTATAACATCTTAACCCCACAGACGGTGAATGTCCAGCTGGCTCAGCCACGACTATAACATCTGAAACTCACAGACGGTGAATGTCCAGCTGCCTCAGCCACGACTATAACATCTGAAACCCACAGACGGTGAATGACCGACTGGCTCAGCCACGATTATAACATCTGAAACCCACAAACGGTGAGTGACGGACTGGCTCAGCAACGACTGTAACATCTGAAACCCACAGATGGTGAATGTCCCGCTGGCTCAGCCACGAATGTAACATCTGAAACCCACAGACGGTGAATGTCCTGCTGGCTCAGCAAAGACTAAAACACCTGAAACCCACAGACGGTGAATGTCCGGCTGGCTCAGCAACGACTATAACATCAGAAACCCACACACTGTGAATATCCGGCTGGCTCAGCAACGACTATAACATCTGAAACGCACAGACGGTGAATGTCCGTCTGGCTCAGGAACGACTATGACATCAGAAACCCACAGACTGTGAATATCCGGCTGGCTCAGCAACGACTATAACATCTGAAACCCACAGACGGTGAATGTCCCGCTGGCTCAGCCACGACTATAACATCTGCAACCCACAGATGGTGAATGTACGGCTGGGTCAGCAATGACTATAACATCTTAACCCCACAGACGGTGAATGTACGGCTGGGTCAGCAATGACTATAACAACTGAAACCCACAGACGGTGAATGTACGGCTGGGTCAGCAATGACTATAACATCTGAAACCCACAGACAGTGAATGTCCCGCTGGCTCAGCAACGACTGTAACGTCTGAAACCCACAGACGGTGACTGACCGACTGCCTCAGCCACGATTATAATATGTGAAACCCACAGACGGTGAATGTCCGGCTGGCTCAGCAACGACTATAACATCTGAAACGCACAGACGGTGAATGTCCCGCTGGCTCAGCAATGACAATAACATCTGAAACCCACAGACAGTGAATGTCCGGCTGGCTCAGCCATTACTATAAAGTCTGAAACACACAGACGATGAATGACAGACTGGCTCAGCCACGACTATAACATCAGAAACCCACAGACGGTGAATATCCGTCTGGCTCAGCAACGACTATAACATCTGAAACCCACAGACTGTGAATGTCCGGCTGGCTCAGCCATTACTATAACATCTGAAACACACAGACTGTGAATGACTGACTGGCTCAGCCACGACTATAACATCTGAAACCCACAGACGGTGAATGTCCCTCTGGCTCAGCAACGACTATAACATCTGAAACCCACAGACAGTGAAAGTCCCGCTGGCTCAGCCACGACTATAACATCTGAAACCCACAGACGGTGAATGTCCGGCTGGCTCAGCAACGACTATAACATCTGAAACCCACAGACAGTGAATGTCCCGCTGGCTCAGCAACGACTATAACATCTGAAACCCACAGACGGTGTAAGACCCGCTGGCTCAGCCACGACTATAACATCTGAAACCCACAGACGGTGAATGTCCGGCTGGCTCAGCAAAGACTATAACATCTGAAACCCAAAGACGGTGAATGTACAGCTGGCTCAGCCACAACTTTAATATCTGAAACGCACAGACGGTGAATGACTGACTGGCTCAGCCACGACTATAACATCAGAAACCAACACATGGTGAAATTCCAGCTGGCTCAGCAACGACTATAACATCTTAACCCCACAGACGGTGAATATCCGGCTGTCTCAGCCACGACCATTACATCTGAAACCCACAGACGGTGACTGTTCCTCTGGCTCAGCCACGACTATAACATCTGAAACATACAAACGGTGAATGTCCGGCTGGCTTAGCAACGACTATAACATCAGAAACCCACAGACTGTGAATATCCGGCTGGCTCAGCATCGACTATAACATCTGAAACCCACGGACGGTGAATGTCCCGCTGGCTCAGCCACGACTATAACATCTGAAAAACACATACGGTGAATGTACGGATGGCTCAGCCACGACTATAACATCTGAAACCCACAGATGGTGAATGTCCGGCTGGCTCAGCAATGACTATAACATCTGAAACCCACAGACGGTGAATGTCCGGCCAGCTCAGCCACGACTATAACATCTGAAACCCACAGACAGTGAATATCCCGCTGGCTCAGCAACGACTATAGCATCTGAAACCCACAGACGGTGAATGACCGACTGGCTCAGCCACGATTATAATATCTGAAACCCACAGACGGTGAATGTCCGGCTGGCTCAGCAACGACTATAACTTCTGAAACGCACAGACGGTGAATGTCACGCTGGCTCAACCATTACTATAACATCTGAAACACACAGACGATGAATGACTGACTGGCTCAGCCACGAGTATAACATCAGAAACCCACAGACGGTGAATGTCCGTCTGGCTCAGCAACGACTATAACATCTGAAACCCGCAGACTGTGAATGTCCGGCTGGCTCAGCCATTACTATAACATCTGAAACACATAGACTATGAATGACTGACTGGCTCAGACACGACTATAACATCAGAAACCCACAGACGGTGAATGTCCGTCTGGCTCAGCCACGACTATAACATCTGAAACCCACAGACTGTGAATGTCCGGCTGGCTCAGCCACGATTATAACATCTGAAACCCACAGACGGTGAATGGCAGCCTGGCTCAGCCACGACTATAACATCTGAAACCCACAGACGGTGAATGTCCAGCTGGCTCAGCAACGACTATAACATCTGAAACCCTCAGACGGTGAATGTCCGGCTGGCTCATCAACGACTATAACATCTGAAACCCACAGACGGTGAATGTCCGGCTGGCTCAGCAATGACTATAACATCTTAACCCCACAGACGGTGAATGTCCAGCTGGCTCAGCCACGACTATAACATCTGAAACCCACAGACGGTGAATGTCCAGCTGGCTCAGCCATGACTATAACATCTGAAACCCACAGACGGTGAATGACCGACTGGCTCAGCCACGATTATAACATCTGAAACCCACAGACGGTGAATGACGGACTGGCTCAGCAACGACTGTAACATCTGAAACCCACAGATGGTGAATGTCCCGCTGGCTCAGCCACGAATGTAACATCTGAAACCCACAGACGGTGAATGTCCTGCTGGCTCAGCAAAGACTAAAACATCTGAAACCCACAGATGGTGAATGTCCGGCTGGCTCAGCAACGACTATAACATCTGAAACCCACAGACGGTGAATGTCCCGCTGGCTCAGCACCGACTCTAACATCTGAAACGCACAGACTGTGAATGTCCCGCTGGCTCAGCAATGACTATAACATCTGAAACCCACAGACTGTGAATGTCCGGCTGGCTCAGCCATTACTATAACATCAGAAACCCACAGACGGTGAATGTCCGTCTGGTTCAGCCACGACTATAACATCTGAAACCCACAGACTGTGAATGTCCGGCTGGCTCAGCCACGACTATAACATCTGAAACCCACAGACGGTGAATGGCAGCCTGGCTCAGCCACGACTATAACATCTGAAAACCACAGACGGTGAATGTCCAGCTGGCTCAGCAACGACTATAACATCTGAAACCCACAGACGGTGAATGTCCAGCTGGCTCAGCAACGACTATAACATCTTAACCCCACAGACGGTGACTGTTCCGCTGGCTCAACCACGACTATAACATCTGAAACCCACAGACGGTGACTGTTCCGCTTGCTCAACAACGACTTTAACACCTGAAACCCACAGACGGTGAATGTCCGGCTGGCTCAGCAACGACTATAACATCAGAAACCCACAGACTGTGAATATCCGGCTGGCTCAGCAACGACTATAACATCTGAAACGCACAGACGGTGAATGTCCGTCTGGCTCAGGAACGACTATGACATCAGAAACCCACAGACTGTGAATATCCGGCTGGCTCAGCAACGACTATAACATCTGAAACCACAGACGGTGAATGTCCCGCTGGCTCAGCCACGACTATAACATCTGCAACCCACAGATGGTGAATGTACGGCTGGGTCAGCAATGACTATAACATCTTAACCCCACAGACGGTGAATGTACGGCTGGCTCAGCAACGACTATAACATCTTAACCCCACAGACGGTGAATGTCCGGCTGTCTCAGCCACGACCATTACATCTGAAACCCACAGACGGTGACTGTTCCTCTGGCTCAGCCACGACTATAACATCTGAAACATACAAACGGTGAATGTCCGGCTGGCTTAGCAACGACTATAACATCAGAAACCCACAGACTGTGAATATCCGGCTGGCTCAGCATCGACTATAACATCTGAAACCCACGGACGGTGAATGTCCCGCTGGCTCAGCCACGACTATAACATCTGAAAAACACATACGGTGAATGTACGGATGGCTCAGCCACGACTATAACATCTGAAACCCACAGATGGTGAATGTCCGGCTGGCTCAGCAATGACTATAACATCTGAAACCCACAGACGGTGAATGTCCGGCCAGCTCCGCCACGACTATAACATCTGAAAACCACAGACAGTGAATGTCCCGCTGGCTCAGCAACGACTATAGCATCTGAAACCCACAGACGGTGAATGACCGACTGGCTCAGCCACGATTATAATATCTGAAACCCACAGACGGTGAATGTCCGGCTGGCTCAGCAACGACTATAACTTCTGAAACGCACAGACGGTGAATGTCACGCTGGCTCAACCATTACTATAACATCTGAAACACACAGACGATGAGTGACTGACTGGCTCAGCCACTACTATAACATCAGAAACCCACAGACGGTGAATGTCCGTCTGGCTCAGCAACGACTATAACATCTGAAACCCGCAGACTGTGAATGTCCGGCTGGCTCAGCCATTACTATAACATCTGAAACACATAGACTATGAATGACTGACTGGCTCAGACACGACTATAACATCAGAAACCCACAGACGGTGAATGTCCGTCTGGCTCAGCCACAACTATAACATCTGAAACCCACAGACTGTGAATGTCCGGCTGGCTCAGCCACGATTATAACATCTGAAACCCACAGACGGTGAATGGCAGCCTGGCTCAGCCACGACTATAACATCTGAAACCCACAGACGGTGAATGTCCAGCTGGCTCAGCAACGACTATAACATCTGAAACCCTCAGACGGTGAATGTCCGGCTGGCTCATCAACGACTATAACATCTGAAACCCACAGACGGTGAATGTCCGGCTGGCTCAGCAATGACTATAACATCTTAACCCCACAGACGGTGAATGTCCAGCTGGCTCAGCCACGACTATAACATCTGAAACCCACAGACGGTGAATGTCCAGCTGGCTCAGCCATGACTATAACATCTGAAACCCACAGACGGTGAATGACCGACTGGCTCAGCCACGATTATAACATCTGAAACCCACAGACGGTGAATGACGGACTGGCTCAGCAACGACTGTAACATCTGAAACCCACAGATGGTGAATGTCCCGCTGGCTCAGCCACGAATGTAACATCTGAAACCCACAGACGGTGAATGTCCTGCTGGCTCAGCAAAGACTAAAACATCTGAAACCCACAGATGGTGAATGTCCGGCTGGCTCAGCAATGACTATAACATCTGAAACCCACAGACGGTGAATGTCCGGCCAGCTCAGCCACCACTATAACATCTGAAACCCACAGACTGTGAATGTCCCGCTGGCTCAGCAATGACTATAACATCTGAAACCCACAGACTGTGAATGTCCGGCTGGCTCAGCCATTACTGTAACATCAGAAACCCACAGACGGTGAATGTCCGTCTGGCTCAGCCACGACTATAACATCTGAAACCCACAGACTGTGAATGTCCGGCTGGCTCAGCCACGACTATAACATCTGAAACCCACAGACGGTGAATGGCAGCCTGGCTCAGCCACGACTATAACATCTGAAAACCACAGACGGTGAATGTCCAGCTGGCTCAGCAACGACTATAACATCTGAAACCCACAGACGGTGAATGTCCGGCTGGCTCAGCAACGACTATAACATCTTAACCCCACAGACGGTGACTGTTCCGCTGGCTCAGCCACGACTATAACATCTGAAACCCACAGACGGTGACTGTTCCGCTTGCTCAACAACGACTATAATACCTGAAACCCACAGACGGTGAATGTCCGGCTGGCTCAGCAACGACTATAACATCAGAAACCCACAGACTGTGAATATCCGGCTGGCTCAGCAACGACTATAACATCTGAAACGCACAGACGGTGAATGTCCGGCTGGCTCAGGAACGACTATGACATCAGAAACCCACAGACTGTGAATATCCGGCTGGCTCAGCAATGACTATAACATCTTAACCCCACAGACGGTCAATGTACGGCTGGGTCAGCAATGACTATAACATCTTAACCCCACAGACGGTCAATGTACGGCTGCGTCAGCAATGACTATAACAACTGAAACCCACAGACGGTGAATGTACGGCTGGGTCAGCAATGACTATAACATCTGAAACCCACAGACAGTGAATGTCCCGCTGGCTCAGCAACGACTATAACATCTGAAACCCACAGACGGTGAATGACCGACTGCCTCAGCCACGATTATAATATCTGAAACCCACAGACGGTGAATGTCCGGCTGGCTCAGCAACGACTATAACATCTGAAACGCACAGACGGTGAATGTCCCTGTGGCTCAGCAACGACTATAACATCTGAAACCCACAGACAGTGAAAGTCCCGCTGGCTCAGCCACGACTATAACATCTGAAACCCACAGACGGTGAATATCCGGCTGGCTCAGCAACGACTATAACATCTGAAACCCACAGACAGTGAATGTCCCGCTGGCTCAGCAACGACTATAACATCTGAAACCCACAGACGGTGTAAGTCCCGCTGGCTCAGCCACGACTATAACATCTGAAACCCACAGACGGTGAATGTCCGGCTGGCTCAGCAAAGACTATAACATCTGAAACCCACAGACGGTGAATGACCGACTGGCTCAGCCACGACTATAACATCTGAAACCCACAGACGGTGAATGTCCGGCTGGCTCAGCAAAGACTATAACATCTGAAACGCACAGACGGTGAATGACTGACTGGCTCAGCCACGACTATAACATCAGAAACCAACACATGGTGAAATTCCAGCTGGCTCAGCAACGACTATAACATCTTAACCCCACAGACGGTGAATGTCCGGCTGGCTCATCAACGACTATAACATCTGAAACCCACAGACGGTGAATGTCCGGCTGGCTCAGCAATGACTATAACATCTTAACCCCACAGACGGTGAATGTCCAGCTGGCTCAGCCACGACTATAACATCTGAAACCCACAGACGGTGAATGTCCAGCTGGCTCAGCCATGACTATAACATCTGAAACCCACAGACGGTGAATGACCGACTGGCTCAGCCACGATTATAACATCTGAAACCCACAGACGGTGAATGACGGACTGGCTCAGCAACGACTGTAACATCTGAAACCCACAGATGGTGAATGTCCCGCTGGCTCAGCCACGAATGTAACATCTGAAACCCACAGACGGTGAATGTCCTGCTGGCTCAGCAAAGACTAAAACATCTGAAACCCACAGATGGTGAATGTCCGGCTGGCTCAGCAATGACTATAACATCTGAAACCCACAGACGGTGAATGTCCGGCCAGCTCAGCCACCACTATAACATCTGAAACCCACAGACTGTGAATGTCCCGCTGGCTCAGCAATGACTATAACATCTGAAACCCACAGACTGTGAATGTCCGGCTGGCTCAGCCATTACTATAACATCAGAAACCCACAGACGGTGAATGTCCGTCTGGCTCAGCCACGACTATAACATCTGAAACCCACAGACTGTGAATGTCCGGCTGGCTCAGCCACGACTATAACATCTGAAACCCACAGACGGTGAATGGCAGCCTGGCTCAGCCACGACTATAACATCTGAAAACCACAGACGGTGAATGTCCAGCTGGCTCAGCAACGACTATAACATCTGAAACCCACAGACGGTGAATGTCCGGCTGGCTCAGCAACGACTATAACATCTTAACCCCACAGACGGTGACTGTTCCGCTGGCTCAGCCACGACTATAACATCTGAAACCCACAGACGGTGACTGTTCCGCTTGCTCAACAACGACTATAATACCTGAAACCCACAGACGGTGAATGTCCGGCTGGCTCAGCAACGACTATAACATCAGAAACCCACAGACTGTGAATATCCGGCTGGCTCAGCAACGACTATAACATCTGAAACGCACAGACGGTGAATGTCCGGCTGGCTCAGGAACGACTATGACATCAGAAACCCACAGACTGTGAATATCCGGCTGGCTCAGCAATGACTATAACATCTTAACCCCACAGACGGTCAATGTACGGCTGGGTCAGCAATGACTATAACATCTTAACCCCACAGACGGTCAATGTACGGCTGCGTCAGCAATGACTATAACAACTGAAACCCACAGACGGTGAATGTACGGCTGGGTCAGCAATGACTATAACATCTGAAACCCACAGACAGTGAATGTCCCGCTGGCTCAGCAACGACTATAACATCTGAAACCCACAGACGGTGAATGACCGACTGCCTCAGCCACGATTATAATATCTGAAACCCACAGACGGTGAATGTCCGGCTGGCTCAGCAACGACTATAACATCTGAAACGCACAGACGGTGAATGTCCCTGTGGCTCAGCAACGACTATAACATCTGAAACCCACAGACAGTGAAAGTCCCGCTGGCTCAGCCACGACTATAACATCTGAAACCCACAGACGGTGAATATCCGGCTGGCTCAGCAACGACTATAGCATCTGAAACCCACAGACAGTGAATGTCCCGCTGGCTCAGCAACGACTATAACATCTGAAACCCACAGACGGTGTAAGTCCCGCTGGCTCAGCCACGACTATAACATCTGAAACCCACAGACGGTGAATGTCCGGCTGGCTCAGCAAAGACTATAACATCTGAAACCCACAGACGGTGAATGACCGACTGGCTCAGCCACGACTATAACATCTGAAACCCACAGACGGTGAATGTCCGGCTGGCTCAGCAAAGACTATAACATCTGAAACGCACAGACGGTGAATGACTGACTGGCTCAGCCACGACTATAACATCAGAAACCAACACATGGTGAAATTCCAGCTGGCTCAGCAACGACTATAACATCTTAACCCCACAGACGGTGAATGTCCGGCTGTCTCAGCCACGACCATTACATCTGAAACCCACAGACGGTGACTGTTCCTCTGGCTCAGCCACGACTATAACATCTGAAACATACAAACGGTGAATGTCCGGCTGGCTTAACAACGACTATAACATCAGAAACCCACAGACTGTGAATATCCGGCTGGCTCAGCATCGACTATAACATCTAAAACCCACGGACGGTGAATGTCCCGCTGGCTCAGCCACGACTATAACATCTGAAAAACACATACGGTGAATGTACGGATGGCTCAGCCACGACTATAACATCTGAAACCCACAGATGGTGAATGTCCGGCTGGCTCAGCAATGACTATAACATCTGAAACCCACAGACGGTGAATGTCCGGCCAGCTCAGCCACGACTATAACATCTGAAACCCACAGACAGTGAATGTCCCGCTGGCTCAGCAACGACTATAGCATCTGAAACCCACAGACGATGAATGACTGACTGGCTCAGCCACGACTATAACATCAGAAACCCACAGACGGTGAATGTCCGTCTGGCTCAGCAACGACTATAACATCTGAAACCCGCAGACTGTGAATGTCCGGCTGGCTCAGCCATTACTATAACATCTGAAACACATAGACTATGAATGACTGACTGGCTCAGACACGACTATAACATCAGAAACCCACAGACGGTGAATGTCCGTCTGGCTCAGCCACGACTATAATATCTGAAACCCACAGACTGTGAATGTCCGGCTGGCTCAGCCACGATTATAACATCTGAAACCCACAGACGGTGAATGGCAGCCTGGCTCAGCCACGACTATAACATCTGAAACCCACAGACGGTGAATGTCCAGCTGGCTCAGCAACGACTATAACATCTGAAACCCTCAGACGGTGAATGTACGGCTGGCTCATCAACGACGATAACATCTGAAACCCACAGTCGGTGAATGTCCGGCTGGCTCAGCAGTGACTATAACATCTTAACCCCACAGACGGTGAATGTCCAGCTGGCTCAGCCACGACTATAACATCTGAAACTCACAGACGGTGAATGTCCAGCTGCCTCAGCCACGACTATAACATCTGAAACCCACAGACGGTGAATGACCGACTGGCTCAGCCACGATTATAACATCTGAAACCCACAGACGGTGAATGACGGACTGTCTCAGCAACGACTGTAACATCTGAAACCCACAGATGGTGAATGTCCCGCTGGCTCAGCCACGAATGTAACATCTGAAACCCACAGACGGTGAATGTCCTGCTGGCTCAGCAAAGACTAAAACATCTGAAACCCACAGATGGTGAATGTCCGGCTGGCTCAGCAACGACTATAACATCTGAAACCCACAGACGGTGAATGTCCGGCCAGCTCAGCCACGACTATAACATCTGAAACCCACAGACAGTGAATGTCCCGCTGGCTCAGCAACGACTATAACATCTGAAACGCACAGACTGTGAATGTCCCGCTGGCTCAGCAATGACTATAACATCTGAAACCCACAGACTGTGAATGTCCGGCTGGCTCAGCCATTACTAAAACATCAGAAACCCACAGACGGTGAATGTCCGTCTGGCTCAGCCACGACTATAACATCTGAAACCCACAGACTGTGAATGTCCGGCTGGCTCAGCCACGACTATAACATCTGAAACCCACAGACGGTGAATGGCAGCCTGGCTCAGCCACGACTATAACATCTGAAAACCACAGACGGTGAATGTCCAGCTGGCTGAGCAACGACTATAACATCTGAAACCCACAGACGGTGAATGTCCGGCTGGCTCAGCAACCACTATAACAGCTTAACCCCACAGACGGTGAATGTCCAGCTGGCTCAGCCACGACTATAACATGTGAAACCCACAGACGGTGACTGTTCCGCTGGCTCAGCCACGACTATAACATCTGAAACAAACAGACGATGAATGACTGACTGGGTCAGCCACAACTATAACATCTTAACCCCACAGACGGTGAATGTCCGTCCTGCTCAGCCATGACTATAACATCTGAAACCCACAGACTGTGAATGTCCCGCTGGCTCAGCCACGACTATAACATCTGAAACCCACAGACGGTGACTGTTCTGCTTGCTCAACAACGACTATAACACCTGAAACCCACAGACGGTGAATGTCCGGCTGGCTCAGCAACGACTATAACATCAGAAACCCACAGACTGTGAATATCCGGCTGGGTCAGCAATGACTATAACAACTGAAACACACAGACGGTGAATGTACGGCTGGGTCAGCAATGACTATAACATCTGAAACCCACAGACAGTGAATGTCCCGCTGGCTCAGCAACGACTATAACATCTGAAACCCACAGACGGTGAATGACCGACTGCCTCAGCCACGATTATAATATGTGAAACCCACAGACGGTGAATGTCCGGCTGGCTCAGCAACGACTATAACATCTGAAACGCACAGACGGTGAATGTCCCGCTGGCTCAGCAATGACAATAACATCTGAAACCCACAGACAGTGAATGTCCGGCTGGCTCAGCCATTACTATAAAATCTGAAACACACAGACGATGAATGACAGACTGGCTCAGCCACGACTATAACATCAGAAACCCACAGACGGTGAATATCCGTCTGGCTCAGCAACGACTATAACATCTGAAACCCACAGACTGTGAATGTCCGGCTGGCTCAGCCATTACTATAACATCTGAAACACACAGACTGTGAATGACTGACTGGCTCAGCCACGACTATAACATCTGAAACCCACAGACGGTGAATGTCCCTGTGGCTCAGCAACGACTATAACATCTGAAACCCACAGACAGTGAAAGTCCCGCTGGCTCAGCCACGACTATAACATCTGAAACCCACAGACGGTGAATGTCCGGCTGGCTCAGCAACGACTATAACATCTGAAACCCACAGACAGTGAATGTCCCGCTGGCTCAGCAACGACTATAACATCTGAAACCCACAGACGGTGTAAGTCCCGCTGGCTCAGCCACGACTATAACATCTGAAACCCACAGACGGTGAATGTCCGGCTGGCTCAGCAAAGACTATAACATCTGAAACCCACAGACGGTGAATGACCGACTGGCTCAGCCACGACTATAACATCTGAAACCCAAAGACGGTGAATGTACAGCTGGCTCAGCCACAACTTTAATATCTGAAACTCACAGACGGTGAATGACTGACTGGCTCAGCCACGACTATAACATCAGAAACCAACACATGGTGAAATTCGAGCTGGCTCAGCAACGACTATAACATCTTAACCCCACAGACGGTGAATGTCCGGCTGTCTCAGCCACGACCATTACATCTGAAACCCACAGACGGTGACTGTTCCTCTGGCTCAGCCACGACTATAACATCTGAAACATACAAACGGTGAATGTCCGGCTGGCTTAGCAACGACTATAACATCAGAAACTCACAGACTGTGAATATCCGGCTGGCTCAGCATCGACTATAACATCTGAAACCCACGGACGGTGAATGTCCCGCTGGCTCAGCCACGACTATAACATCTGAAAAACACATACGGTGAATGTACGGATGGCTCAGCCACGACTATAACATCTGAAATCCACAGATGGTGAATGTCCGGCTGGCTCAGCAATGACTATAACATCTGAAACCCACAGACGGTGAATGTCCGGCCAGCTCAGCCACGACTATAACATCTGAAACCCACAGACAGTGAATGTCCCGCTGGCTCAGCAACGACTATAGCATCTGAAACCCACAGACGGTGAATGACCGACTGGCTCAGCCACGATTATAATATCTGAAACCCACAGACGGTGAATGTCCGGCTGGCTCAGCAACGACTATAACTTCTGAAACGCACAGACGGTGAATGTCACGCTGGCTCAACCATTACTATAACATCTGAAACACACAGACGATGAATGACTGACTGGCTCAGCCACGACTATAACATCAGAAACCCACAGACGGTGAATGTCCGTCTGGCTCAGCAACGACTATAACATCTGAAACCCGCAGACTGTGAATGTCCGGCTGGCTCAGCCATTACTATAACATCTGAAACACATAGACTATGAATGACTGACTGGCTCAGCCACGACTATAACATCAGAAACACACAGACGGTGAATGTCCATCTGGCTCAGCCATTACTATAACATCTGAAACACACAGACGATGAATGACTGACTGGCTCAGCCACGACTATAACATCAGAAACCCACAGACGGTGAATGTCCGTCTGGCTCAGACACGACTATAACATCTGAAACCCACAGACGGTGAATGTCCGGCTGGCTCAGCCACGATTATAACATCTGAAACCCACAGACGGTGAATGGCAGCCTGGCTCAGCCACGACTATAACATCTGAAACCCACAGACGGTGAATGTCCAGCTGGCTCAGCAACGACTATAACATCTGAAACCCTCAGACCGTGAATGTCCGGCTGGCTCATCAACGACTATAACATCTGAAACCCACAGACGGTGAATGTCCGGCTGGCTCAGCAATGACTATAACATCTTAACCCCACAGACGGTGAATGTCCAGCTGGCTCAGCGACGACTATAACATCTGAAACCCACAGACGGTGAATGTCCAGCTGGCTCAGCCATGACTATAACATCTGAAACCCACAGACGGTGAATGACCGACTGGCTCAGCCACGATTATAACATCTGAAACCCACAGACCGTGAATGACGGACTGGCTCAGCAACGACTGTAACATCTGAAACCCACAGACGGTGAATGGCAGCCTGGCTCAGCCACGACTATAACATCTGAAAACCACAGACGGTGAATGTCCAGCTGGCTCAGCAACGACTATAACATCTGAAACCCACAGACGGTGAATGTCCGGCTGGCTCAGCAACGACTATAACATCTTAACCCCACAGACGGTGACTGTTCCGCTGGCTCAGCCACGACTATAACATCTGAAACCCACAGACGGTGACTGTTCCGCTTGCTCAACAACGACTATAATACCTGAAACCCACAGACGGTGAATGTCCGGCTGGCTCAGCAACGACTATAACATCAGAAACCCACAGACTGTGAATATCCGGCTGGCTCAGCAACGACTATAACATCTGAAACGCACAGACGGTGAATGTCCGGCTGGCTCAGGAACGACTATGACATCAGAAACCCACAGACTGTGAATATCCGGCTGGCTCAGCAATGACTATAACATCTTAACCCCACAGACGGTCAATGTACGGCTGGGTCAGCAATGACTATAACATCTTAACCCCACAGACGGTCAATGTACGGCTGCGTCAGCAATGACTATAACAACTGAAACCCACAGACGGTGAATGTACGGCTGGGTCAGCAATGACTATAACATCTGAAACCCACAGACAGTGAATGTCCCGCTGGCTCAGCAACGACTATAACATCTGAAACCCACAGACGGTGAATGACCGACTGCCTCAGCCACGATTATAATATCTGAAACCCACAGACGGTGAATGTCCGGCTGGCTCAGCAACGACTATAACATCTGAAACGCACAGACGGTGAATGTCCCTGTGGCTCAGCAACGACTATAACATCTGAAACCCACAGACAGTGAAAGTCCCGCTGGCTCAGCCACGACTATAACATCTGAAACCCACAGACGGTGAATATCCGGCTGGCTCAGCAACGACTATAACATCTGAAACCCACAGACAGTGAATGTCCCGCTGGCTCAGCAACGACTATAACATCTGAAACCCACAGACGGTGTAAGTCCCGCTGGCTCAGCCACGACTATAACATCTGAAACCCACAGACGGTGAATGTCCGGCTGGCTCAGCAAAGACTATAACATCTGAAACCCACAGACGGTGAATGACCGACTGGCTCAGCCACGACTATAACATCTGAAACCCACAGACGGTGAATGTCCGGCTGGCTCAGCAAAGACTATAACATCTGAAACGCACAGACGGTGAATGACTGACTGGCTCAGCCACGACTATAACATCAGAAACCAACACATGGTGAAATTCCAGCTGGCTCAGCAACGACTATAACATCTTAACCCCACAGACGGTGAATGTCCGGCTGTCTCAGCCACGACCATTACATCTGAAACCCACAGACGGTGACTGTTCCTCTGGCTCAGCCACGACTATAACATCTGAAACATACAAACGGTGAATGTCCGGCTGGCTTAACAACGACTATAACATCAGAAACCCACAGACTGTGAATATCCGGCTGGCTCAGCATCGACTATAACATCTAAAACCCACGGACGGTGAATGTCCCGCTGGCTCAGCCACGACTATAACATCTGAAAAACACATACGGTGAATGTACGGATGGCTCAGCCACGACTATAACATCTGAAACCCACAGATGGTGAATGTCCGGCTGGCTCAGCAATGACTATAACATCTGAAACCCACAGACGGTGAATGTCCGGCCAGCTCAGCCACGACTATAACATCTGAAACCCACAGACAGTGAATGTCCCGCTGGCTCAGCAACGACTATAGCATCTGAAACCCACAGACGATGAATGACTGACTGGCTCAGCCACGACTATAACATCAGAAACCCACAGACGGTGAATGTCCGTCTGGCTCAGCAACGACTATAACATCTGAAACCCGCAGACTGTGAATGTCCGGCTGGCTCAGCCATTACTATAACATCTGAAACACATAGACTATGAATGACTGACTGGCTCAGACACGACTATAACATCAGAAACCCACAGACGGTGAATGTCCGTCTGGCTCAGCCACGACTATAATATCTGAAACCCACAGACTGTGAATGTCCGGCTGGCTCAGCCACGATTATAACATCTGAAACCCACAGACGGTGAATGGCAGCCTGGCTCAGCCACGACTATAACATCTGAAACCCACAGACGGTGAATGTCCAGCTGGCTCAGCAACGACTATAACATCTGAAACCCTCAGACGGTGAATGTACGGCTGGCTCATCAACGACGATAACATCTGAAACCCACAGTCGGTGAATGTCCGGCTGGCTCAGCAGTGACTATAACATCTTAACCCCACAGACGGTGAATGTCCAGCTGGCTCAGCCACGACTATAACATCTGAAACTCACAGACGGTGAATGTCCAGCTGCCTCAGCCACGACTATAACATCTGAAACCCACAGACGGTGAATGACCGACTGGCTCAGCCACGATTATAACATCTGAAACCCACAGACGGTGAATGACGGACTGTCTCAGCAACGACTGTAACATCTGAAACCCACAGATGGTGAATGTCCCGCTGGCTCAGCCACGAATGTAACATCTGAAACCCACAGACGGTGAATGTCCTGCTGGCTCAGCAAAGACTAAAACATCTGAAACCCACAGATGGTGAATGTCCGGCTGGCTCAGCAACGACTATAACATCTGAAACCCACAGACGGTGAATGTCCGGCCAGCTCAGCCACGACTATAACATCTGAAACCCACAGACAGTGAATGTCCCGCTGGCTCAGCAACGACTATAACATCTGAAACGCACAGACTGTGAATGTCCCGCTGGCTCAGCAATGACTATAACATCTGAAACCCACAGACTGTGAATGTCCGGCTGGCTCAGCCATTACTAAAACATCAGAAACCCACAGACGGTGAATGTCCGTCTGGCTCAGCCACGACTATAACATCTGAAACCCACAGACTGTGAATGTCCGGCTGGCTCAGCCACGACTATAACATCTGAAACCCACAGACGGTGAATGGCAGCCTGGCTCAGCCACGACTATAACATCTGAAAACCACAGACGGTGAATGTCCAGCTGGCTGAGCAACGACTATAACATCTGAAACCCACAGACGGTGAATGTCCGGCTGGCTCAGCAACCACTATAACAGCTTAACCCCACAGACGGTGAATGTCCAGCTGGCTCAGCCACGACTATAACATGTGAAACCCACAGACGGTGACTGTTCCGCTGGCTCAGCCACGACTATAACATCTGAAACAAACAGACGATGAATGACTGACTGGGTCAGCCACAACTATAACATCTTAACCCCACAGACGGTGAATGTCCGTCCTGCTCAGCCATGACTATAACATCTGAAACCCACAGACTGTGAATGTCCCGCTGGCTCAGCCACGACTATAACATCTGAAACCCACAGACGGTGACTGTTCTGCTTGCTCAACAACGACTATAACACCTGAAACCCACAGACGGTGAATGTCCGGCTGGCTCAGCAACGACTATAACATCAGAAACCCACAGACTGTGAATATCCGGCTGGGTCAGCAATGACTATAACAACTGAAACACACAGACGGTGAATGTACGGCTGGGTCAGCAATGACTATAACATCTGAAACCCACAGACAGTGAATGTCCCGCTGGCTCAGCAACGACTATAACATCTGAAACCCACAGACGGTGAATGACCGACTGCCTCAGCCACGATTATAATATGTGAAACCCACAGACGGTGAATGTCCGGCTGGCTCAGCAACGACTATAACATCTGAAACGCACAGACGGTGAATGTCCCGCTGGCTCAGCAATGACAATAACATCTGAAACCCACAGACAGTGAATGTCCGGCTGGCTCAGCCATTACTATAAAATCTGAAACACACAGACGATGAATGACAGACTGGCTCAGCCACGACTATAACATCAGAAACCCACAGACGGTGAATATCCGTCTGGCTCAGCAACGACTATAACATCTGAAACCCACAGACTGTGAATGTCCGGCTGGCTCAGCCATTACTATAACATCTGAAACACACAGACTGTGAATGACTGACTGGCTCAGCCACGACTATAACATCTGAAACCCACAGACGGTGAATGTCCCTGTGGCTCAGCAACGACTATAACATCTGAAACCCACAGACAGTGAAAGTCCCGCTGGCTCAGCCACGACTATAACATCTGAAACCCACAGACGGTGAATGTCCGGCTGGCTCAGCAACGACTATAACATCTGAAACCCACAGACAGTGAATGTCCCGCTGGCTCAGCAACGACTATAACATCTGAAACCCACAGACGGTGTAAGTCCCGCTGGCTCAGCCACGACTATAACATCTGAAACCCACAGACGGTGAATGTCCGGCTGGCTCAGCAAAGACTATAACATCTGAAACCCACAGACGGTGAATGACCGACTGGCTCAGCCACGACTATAACATCTGAAACCCAAAGACGGTGAATGTACAGCTGGCTCAGCCACAACTTTAATATCTGAAACTCACAGACGGTGAATGACTGACTGGCTCAGCCACGACTATAACATCAGAAACCAACACATGGTGAAATTCCAGCTGGCTCAGCAACGACTATAACATCTTAACCCCACAGACGGTGAATGTCCGGCTGTCTCAGCCACGACCATTACATCTGAAACCCACAGACGGTGACTGTTCCTCTGGCTCAGCCACGACTATAACATCTGAAACATACAAACGGTGAATGTCCGGCTGGCTTAGCAACGACTATAACATCAGAAACTCACAGACTGTGAATATCCGGCTGGCTCAGCATCGACTATAACATCTGAAACCCACGGACGGTGAATGTCCCGCTGGCTCAGCCACGACTATAACATCTGAAAAACACATACGGTGAATGTACGGATGGCTCAGCCACGACTATAACATCTGAAATCCACAGATGGTGAATGTCCGGCTGGCTCAGCAATGACTATAACATCTGAAACCCACAGACGGTGAATGTCCGGCCAGCTCAGCCACGACTATAACATCTGAAACCCACAGACAGTGAATGTCCCGCTGGCTCAGCAACGACTATAGCATCTGAAACCCACAGACGGTGAATGACCGACTGGCTCAGCCACGATTATAATATCTGAAACCCACAGACGGTGAATGTCCGGCTGGCTCAGCAACGACTATAACTTCTGAAACGCACAGACGGTGAATGTCACGCTGGCTCAACCATTACTATAACATCTGAAACACACAGACGATGAATGACTGACTGGCTCAGCCACGACTATAACATCAGAAACCCACAGACGGTGAATGTCCGTCTGGCTCAGCAACGACTATAACATCTGAAACCCGCAGACTGTGAATGTCCGGCTGGCTCAGCCATTACTATAACATCTGAAACACATAGACTATGAATGACTGACTGGCTCAGCCACGACTATAACATCAGAAACACACAGACGGTGAATGTCCATCTGGCTCAGCCATTACTATAACATCTGAAACACACAGACGATGAATGACTGACTGGCTCAGCCACGACTATAACATCAGAAACCCACAGACGGTGAATGTCCGTCTGGCTCAGACACGACTATAACATCTGAAACCCACAGACGGTGAATGTCCGGCTGGCTCAGCCACGATTATAACATCTGAAACCCACAGACGGTGAATGGCAGCCTGGCTCAGCCACGACTATAACATCTGAAACCCACAGACGGTGAATGTCCAGCTGGCTCAGCAACGACTATAACATCTGAAACCCTCAGACCGTGAATGTCCGGCTGGCTCATCAACGACTATAACATCTGAAACCCACAGACGGTGAATGTCCGGCTGGCTCAGCAATGACTATAACATCTTAACCCCACAGACGGTGAATGTCCAGCTGGCTCAGCGACGACTATAACATCTGAAACCCACAGACGGTGAATGTCCAGCTGGCTCAGCCATGACTATAACATCTGAAACCCACAGACGGTGAATGACCGACTGGCTCAGCCACGATTATAACATCTGAAACCCACAGACCGTGAATGACGGACTGGCTCAGCAACGACTGTAACATCTGAAACCCACAGATGGTGAATGTCCCGCTGGCTCAGCCACGAATGTAACATCTGAAACCCACAGACGGTGAATGTCCTGCTAGCTCAGCAAAGACTAAAACATCTAAAACCCACAGATGGTGAATGTCCGGCTGGCTCAGCAATGACTATAACATCTGAAACCCACAGACGGTGAATGTC